>NC_045434.1:43830817-43920541 GCF_002776525.5 Piliocolobus tephrosceles | reverse complement strand
TTTTTTTTTTTTTTTTTTTTTTTTTTTTTGTGACAGCATCTTGCTCTGTCGCCCAGGTTGGAGTGCAGTGGTGTGATCTTGGCTCACTGCAATCTCCACTTCCTGGGTTCAAGCGATTCTCCTGCCTCAGCCTCCTGAGTAGCTGGGATTACAGGCACACACCACCACACCAGGCTAAGTTTTGTATTTTTAGTAGAGACAGAGTTTCACTATATTGGCCAGGCTGGTCTCGAACTCCTGACCTCATGATCTTCCTGCCTTAGCCTCCCAAAGTGCTGGGATTACAGGCATGAGCCACTGAACCCAGTCTTACTTTAAACTCTTGTGTTTCAGTTTCCTTAAGTATAAAATAATAATAACATTTAGATTCAATGGTTTAATCCATATAAAGACCTTAAAACCAGGCCAAGCAGATGGAAAGCATTCAATAAATATCTATCATTATTGCTTCAAATTATTATATACTGTATTATAATAAAAGTGATATGATATCAAAAAACATAACATAGAAACACATTATCTTTTATAATATTGTAAGAAACTTTTTTCGAAAGTAAGAAGAGGTCACATGTGCAAGTTTAATGTCATTATAATCCTCTAGAATTTCTTTTCAAAATGAAAATTTGTTTGTAAAATAACTATTAAAAATGTTGGGCAACTGTTGTCTTTGTTTGCATCATCTCTCAAAACTGATGGTCTATTTTTGCCTTCATATATAACATCCAAAGTACCAGGAAAAAATAGTCCATAATAAACCAGAAAGAAAAAGTATTCAAAATGAAATACAGAGACAACAGCCTCTTAAGCATTCCTTAAAGTAAGAATAGTAATTCTTTTAAAAAAATTATTTTTATTTAAAGTTCTAGGGTACATGTGCAGGATGTGCAGTTTTGTTACATAGGTAAACATGTGGCGTGGTGGTTTACTGCACTTATCAATCTATCACCTAGGTATTAAATTCAGCATGCATTAACTATATTTCTTAATACTCTCCCTTGTCCTACCCCACCCCATGACAGACACCGGTGTGTGATGTTCCCCTCCCTGTTGTCCATATGTTCTCATTGTTCACCTCCCATTTATAAGTGAGAACATGCAGTGTTTGATTTTCTGTTCCTGTGCTGGTTTGCTGAGTATAACAGCTTCCGGCTCCATCTATGTCACTGCAAAGAACATGATCTCCTTTCTTTTTTATGGCTGCATGGTATTACATGGCGTATATGTACCACATTCTCTTTATCCAGTCTATCCTTGATGGGCATTTGGGTTGATTCCATGTCTTTGCTATTGTGAATAGTGCTGCAGTGAACATATGCATGCATGTATCATTGTAATAGAATGATTTATATTCTTTTGGGTAAATACACCCAGTAATGAGATTGCTAGGTTAGATGGTATTTCTGGTTTTATAACTTGGAGGAATTACCACACTGTCTTCCACAATTTACAATCCCACCAATAGTGTAAAAGTGTTCCTATTTCTCCATAATCTCACCAGCAGTCGTTGTTTCTTTACTTTTCAATAACAGCCATTCAGACTGACGTAAGATGGTATCTCATCGTGGTTTTGTCTAAAACAGCAATAATTTTTAATCGATGTTGTGTCAGTTCCTATCAAGGAAAACTATAGCTCCTACTACTTCTACTTTCTGACATAAAGTTTTCACCTGTAAGAAGTGAGATGTAAAACTTGACCTTAATATCCAAATTCAACACTCAGAAGGTAGTTAGCTGAAAATATAATTTTCAAAAAAGCAAAACAAAATTTTAAGTGGTTTCAAGTAGAAAAGATAAATGGTCCTAATATAAGGACACAGTTATCCAGGATTTCAACCTTTGATGAGAGAGACTTTCATGAATCTGAAACAGTTTCTGTAGTATAAGGGATTTATGTCTGAATTTTTACTGTCTTCTCAAACCTCACTAACTATTGTTCCATATTTTAATCATATTTTCCTGGGTGAGATATGGTGAGGATAGAGACAGATCAAGAAAAAGAAAGTAGAGTTTTACAGTTTTGTTACTTACAGTTCCCTGGGGAGAAGCACAGGCTTACCCAGGGGAAGCACCCGAGTTGGTCATGAGGCAAAGGAAAGTGCCGAATTGTGGGAGGAATGGGGTGAAGCAGGATAAAAAGGTTTAGGATTGTCTAGCTATATTTGAGAGCATGATTCTGTGAAATGCCTAAGCACTGTTACTGTTACAGTATATGGTTTGGGGATATCTAACATCTCCAGAGGTTTTGGGAGGAGCCAGGGTTTATATGGGAACAGTTTGTGGCCATTTTCTAGATATTAATACATCAATTCATAGAAATTAAAAGTACAAATAATTCACTATGGGGGTAATTATTACTCTTTCATTGTTTACAGAGAAATCCTAAATGACTAACTCAGAACAAAATTTATGAGGCACTTTTTCCATATCCCACACCTCCCTATCAGTCATGTCTCTATTTCTTCCATAGGTCACTGATCACTACCTCAAGATATATAATTTTTGTTACTGTTCCTTCTCTTCCTGGAAGATGTCAATAGAATAAGTAAATTAGCTTAAAATAAGAGTAATTTGTTATCTCTCCTGAGTAAGGTTTAATTCTACAAGAGAGTGTAAGACAGGGGTTCTCAGATTTGGCTGCACTCTTGAATCACCTGTAGAGGTAGAAAAATGACTTAGAGGGTGCCACTTCTGGAAATTGATTTAATTCTTCACAGCTGTAGCTTGAGTGCTGGGATTTTTAAAAACCTCCCTGGATGATACCAATGTACAGTGGAGGTTAAGAACAGTTAGCCTAAAGCAATAATTTCCATGCTATTGCTTATACTTATTTTTGTTAATTGACATCCCATTTTGATTAATACATAAATTGATCTCCCAGAAGTTTGTGATATACCTTTTTGAGGATCAATGGATGAGGGAAAGGACAGCGTTTCACAGAAATAATATTTTATCACTGGATATATTCTTGGCACTGCTGAAAAAAATGTTTTACTCCTGATAGTAGCCTTTAGATCATACCACAGAAGCCACAGATGAGATTAATTCAAATGGGTTTTGTTTTGGCAAAAAGATAAATGGTGTACTAGCACTCCTTTCTACAGTGAGGCTTGTGAAACTCATTGTAGCAGATTTCCATTGAATCTGTTTCCACACAAATTTGTGAAATAGATTTGTGAAGTACAAAGTGAGCAGATTTGAGTGGAATCTGTTTTTGCTACCTCAAAGATCTGCCTTTGCAGTTCAGCCATATGTAGAAAGTGTTGTTTATTCCTCTCTCACTCGACTAGAATTTTTCAGTGGCACCTTTAGTCATTTTCTGTTGTTGTCTGTCTCAGAGGATTTTTTTAAAAAGCTATAAGGATAGCTCCTTCCCTTCCAGAATTTACAACCAACTGGATAAGGATGATACATATTAATAAGATTGTTAAGTAGTAACATGTGGATATATATAAGTGTACCAAAATGAGTAATTCAGAAAATATGTGTCTTAAATCAGAGTATTTTTGTCATGATTAACAAATTCCAGAGATATACAATTGAGGAAGAAGGAACTAAAATAAACAAAAACCTCACTCTAGCACAATCATCAGCAAACTACAGCCAGAGGACCAAATGTGGCCAGCTACCTGTTTTTGTATGACCTTTAAGACAAGGATGATATTTACATTTTTAAATAATTTTAAAAAGAAAAGAAAAAGAAAATTTAACATTAAAATTATCCGAAATTCAGGCCAGGCTCGGTGGCTCACGCCTGTAATCCCAGCACTTTGGGAGGCCAAGGCGGGAGGATCACAAGGTCAGGAGATCGAGACCATCTTGGCTAACATGGTGAAACCCTGTCTCTAATAAACATACAAAAACTTAACGGGGTGTGGTGGCACGCGCCTATAGTCCCAGCTACTCGGGAGGCTGAGGCAGGAGAATCACTTGAACCTGGGAGGTGGAGGTTGCAGTGAGCCGAGATCATGCCACTGCACTCCAGCCTGAGCAACAAGAGTGAGACTCCATCTCAAAAAAAAAAAAAAAAAAAAAAAATCTGAAATTCAATTTTAAGTGTTCACAAAAAATTTTACTGGAACACAGACATACACATTTTTCATTTCAAGAATTAAGCAGTTGTAACTGAGACCATGTGGCTCAGAAAGCCTACAAAAATCCTGCCTTCTTTTGCTTTAGAGTTTTTAAATCTGTAAAATTGGGTAAGTAAAGTGCAAGGTTGCCCAGTTTGTGAAGTTGGAGTAATAGTAAAGACAAAACTTGGAGGCGGGGAAGAAAAGAACCTGGCTAGAGTGAAGTTGGTTTGTTTTAAGTTTTGGTTTGCATAAAAGCTAAGGTAGTATACATTCATTTAACAACAATTTTTCAAATGCTTATACAATGTGCTGAATTGTGAAAGTATAAAGGAAACATATATGCCTACATGGAATTCATATAATCATGAAGGAAAGATATATGTGCACACAACTAATTAAATAAATATTAGTTTAATCTATGCTGAAAACACAGTTTAAAAATTGGAGGCTAACACCTACTGATATCTGACACTTGCCTTGGCATACATTCTTTTGTCTTTATTTTCAAGCTTAGAAACATTTATTCTCTGACCTTGTTAATTTCCATAACACTAGCCTCAATGCTTTAATTCACATGACACTCCTTTTAAAATCTGCTAGTGAGAGCCATTCTCATCTCATGGGTAATATACAAAGGATTGTATCAAGGCATTCTGTATTTGTTTTAACATTAAAATATCTTATGTTTCTTTTTTGATTAATGTAAAATACTAGAGTTTGAATTCTTTATTACGTCTGTATTCCTCATGTGATATTTGTATAAGTGTTAAGTACATATCATTGTGATGCATTCTGGAAAATAATTTAAGTGGCATCCTTGTGGCTAAAATATCAAAAGCATCTAGATCAATCTGGGAAGCTTTTATAGAGCAAATTAATGGATAATGAAAATCAGAGGAGTTCACCAGATGGAGATACGGGAACCGAAATAGAGTAAAAGCTTTGCCATTCTATCTTTCTTGATAAAAGTTCCCTTTCCTTATTATGAAAGTAGGTGAAATGAATTAAGAGAAATCAGAAATAATACTATAATATGGAAAAGGACCTAGGCCACATAGGCTTCTGGAAATTCTTACATTATTGCAGAGAGATTGAGACATTTTGGTTTTGCTTCCTTGATAACAGTTGGCATTTCATGTAAAAGAAAACCTGTTAGAAATCCATAAGTTAAACTGTCTTCATCAAATGAAGCCCCAGGATGTTCATATATATGGGAATATAGGAGAGGGAACAGAAAATCATGAAGTCACAGATGTGGTTCCAAATAAAGAAGTAATCATCTTTGTTTATCAGGGTATAGTGTGGAGTAGTTGGGAAATGTGTCACAGGAGAAAAGAAGCCTGATCACCCTGTTTATTACAGTTTATCCTTGAGAAAATTAATGTATCTAACATTTTGTTCTTTCACTATAAATCATGATAAAATTAACTAAATCACAGATATGTTGTAGGAAAGATGATAAGTAGACAAAAAGATGTAAGGGGAAAATCAATAGATGTAGTGCTTGGATATATGTCATGATAGAGTGCAAACAGCCAAAGAGGACTGAACATTTGAACCTGGAATAAAGGGAGAATGGTGGTGCAATTAATGAAGCTTTTCAAGCCCATTTAAAGAGATTAACTCTCTCCATTAAGGCTATATATACTGCATTGCTCTGTATGCTGCCATGAATTCATGCCATGCCACATACTATGAGGTTGTTTTTCAGTGAATCACAGTGTAAATCATTTTCTGCCCTTATTGCATTTGATAACTTCACTTCATCTCATATACAACAGCTCCTTAGAAACCTGCTGTTACTTTGTTGCAGCTGAAATCAGTACAGTCCACTTATGCTGTATCTCTCTTCAATGTGAGTACACTGGCTACATTCTAGGACTTTGTTGGTGTTGCTTTTCATCTTTGATCTCTTGATTCTTAGGAGGAGATCATAGGTGGCATTGATATCAGAAACTGAGACATGATCTCCATAGCAAGTCTACTGTTGTGGCTTAGGGAGCTTCAGTGCTTCATAGGATTTTTAATTTGTTTTAGAACAACACATCACAGTGATACATTACTCTCTCAGTCCACTAAAGGACATATCGGACACACTGTTATTTATTTCTTACTCCTTTTCTGACTATGGTTAATAAGGAACAATTCTAATTGAGCACAGCTCTTTGATCCCTTGCAGCATATTGCTTTGAAAGAGTTTATTACAGCTGTTAAAAAAGGAGCCATAAAAATACAGATCCTAATAAAATATATTATTTGGTTAAACATTAGGGCAGGAGTTGTTCAATAGTTGTTAATACTTGTTTTTCCCATAAAGTCATTCTTGGATCTCAGATTTCACAGGATGTAGCCAATTTAATAAAAAAGAAATTATGGGTAGGGAGGCATTGGACACTATTATTGTGATTAGGATCAGTAAAGAATGAAATGCTCCAGCTGCAAATGCTGATAATGAATGTTTATACTCAATGCCCCAAAACACAGCCAGTTTTAATTTCATTCAAATAGTTCAAAATGGGGTAGAACTCAGTAAAATAGCAAATTGTTGCAATGGGTAAATAGAACAGGTGTTCAAGGTGTTTAAACTGGATGCAAGCAGCCAGTAGGTATTTTGGAGGTATATGTGCTGGTGACTAGGTATCTGTCACTGGACTGGTTGTTAAGGAAAGACATACAGCCCTAAGGGAAGGAGCAGAAAACTGCTAATGCAAGTAAGGGACTGTGGTACTAGATAGCTTGAAATTCAAAAATGGTGATTTAGAAATATTAGGAGCAAAAATGGATGAGAAAATAATCTGGTTAGGAACTTGGGAAAGGGACCAATGTGAAAGAAATAGGGCAAATGGAAATTGCAATATTATCTCCCCGGGAGATACCATTTACTCTAATGATTGTGGCTACCATATCTATCAAGAATGGAAAACAAAATGACATTTTCTACAATGTTCTCAATATTGTAGACATCACAAATAAATCATGTGCTTTTTCCTATTTATCCTAGACCCAGCACCATAATTCTGCACACGTTACTCCAGATAACTGTCCCAAATAACTTTGCTTTGCAAGTGAAACTTTCTTAATATTTCTGATATGTACACTCATACATATAATAAAGGTAGGTAAATAGATAATCAGATAGATAGAAGAAAGAAAAACGCACATACACATGTATATATACTTCCACAAAACTACAACTAGTTGAAATTTAGATTTTTGAAAAAACATAAGCAAATTATTTTTCATATTCCCTTTCAAGATTAACTATCATTTTTCCATAACAAAACAACAAAATAACTACAGACACACCCTTAACTCATATTTCTCAATTCCATCACTAACCAAATTCTGCTGATTCTCTTTTAGAATGCTATTACTCCCTGCATCTGAATTATTATAAGAGCTGCTGATCTTTCACTCTTCCCAACAGGTTTTACCTGCTTCCCAGCATCCTAAGTTTTATCAGTCAGTGTTACTTAAATGTCCATTTTAAGCAGGATCTCTCTATTGTTAAAGCATTCATTGACTCATAATTATAAAATGGATAAAATATAAATTCAGTATCATAAAACCATAATTTAACCTTCAACCTACCTTTCTGCCTAATCAAAATCTCTCTCTCTCTCTCTCTCTATATATATATATATATACACACACACACATATGCACACATATATATGTATATATATGCACACATATATATATACATAAGCCTATTAAGCTGATAAACAACTTTAACAAAGTGTCAGGATACAAAATCAATGTGCAGAAATCACAAGCATTCCTATACACCAACAACAGACAAGCAAAACCCAAATCATAAATGAACTCCTGTTTGCAATTGGCACAAAGAGAATCAAATACCTAGTGATGCAGCTAACAAGGGAAGTGAACGATCTTTTCAAGGGGAATCACAAACCACTACTCAAGGAAATCAGAGAGGACACAAGCAGATGGAAAAATAGTCCATGCTCATTGATAGGAAGAATCAATATTGTAAAAATGGCCATACTGCCCAAAGCAATTTATAGATTCAATGCTATTCTCATTAAACTACCATTTTTCTAACTCTTCACAGAATTAGAAAAAGTTATTTTAAAATTCATATGACTCCAAAAAAGAGCTCACATAGCCTTGAAAATCCTAAGCATAAAGAACAAAGCTTGAGGCATTATGCTACCCGACTTCAAACTATACTACAAGTCCACAGTAACCAAAACAGCATGGTACTGGTACAAAAACAGGCACATAGACCAGTGGAACAGAATAGAGAATTCAGAAATAAAACCACACTTCTACATTCATATGATCTTTGACAAACATAATGAAAACAAGCAATGGGGAAAGGATTCCCTATTCAATAAATGGTGCTGGGAGAACTGCCTAGCCATATGCAGAAAATTTAATCTGGATTCCTTCCTTACACCTTATACAAAAATTAACTCAAGGTGGAATAAAGAGTTAAATGTAAAACCCAAAATTATAAAAACCCTAGAAGAAAGTCTAGGAAATACCATTCAGGACATAGGCACGGGCAAAGACTTTACGATGAAATCGTCAAAAGCAATTGCAACAAAAGCAAAAAATGACAAATGGGATCTAATTAAACTAAAGTGCTTCTGCACAGCAAACAAAACTATTATCAGAGTGAGAGTGGGAGAAAAGTTTTGCAATCTATTCATCTGACAAAAGTCTAATATCCAGAATCTACAAGGAACTTAAACTAATTTACAAGAAAAAACAACCCGATTATAAAGTTGGTAAAGGATATGAACAGACATTTCTCAAAAGCAGTCAAAAGTTTTATAACAAACTCCCATACGATTTGCATGCCAATCCCAAGAAGTATTTCACACATGTACACCTCTCTGTATACTTTGAAAATATGTGAATATAGCATTCCTATTTCTCATTTGCCAAGATACCTACTAGAAGCATTCCCAATTAAATCAAAATAAGAGGAAAATTATCAGCACTGAAGCTAAGTTGTGCTATCCAGGTCTTAATTATTTTCTTCTGGGCAGAAATGCAGGCAAAAAAAAGTTACTTGCTATCTGATGCAATGATCTAAATCACAAGGTGTGTGTATGTTATTTTTTGTTTTTGTTTTTGCATGACCATATACATTAAAAACTTTTTTTGTTTGTTTGTTTGTTTGTTTGTTTAAACAGAGTCATGCTATGGGTGCCCAGGCTATAGTGCAGTGCTAATTCACAGGTGAGATCACAGCACACTGCAGTCTCATCTCCTGACTTCAAGAGATCCTCATGCCTCAGCCTTCAGAGTAGTTAGGACTGCATGTAGGCACCACCATGCCTGGGTTTACATTTATATATTACACAAAATGACCAAAGCAGGGAGCTGTCCTCAGCAGACTCTCTCGCCATGCTGTCTGTCTGTCTCTGACATCATTATAGCACCACGTTTTTACTGGGAGATAGCACACTAACAACAATTCCTTCTACATTTTTCTTTTTCCATTCTCTTCTGTTTGCCATTTATTTTACAAATAGTTTTTTAGGTTACTATGTTTAATATACTCTACTCTCCTGTGACCAAAGTATGTGATGGAAGAAGAAACAGTTCATAAAAGAAAAAAACAGTTTGAACATACCACACATCATTTTAATTTATTTTTTTAAAGTCTCATTACTAGAAATACAGTTTCACCACCCCTTAAGTCAACATTGGTCACTACTACCTAGAGGTCAATGGTCCAGGGACTCTAACTGTATGCTTAAACACCTAATGTCCTAGCAGACAATATATATCCTGAAATGTTTAGCCTCTATTTACACAGAGAAGTTATAACCACCATGTGACAGTTTAAGGAATTATGTCCTAGACAGATTTTCCCCAGATGTACTGCAGGAAATTGACATTTTGAAGTTTTTTCAGCAGGATATAAAGATTTTATATAAATGGAAAATTTCCATTTCATAAATGACATTCTAAATGTTATAATTGGCTTATACAGGTACCAGATAAGAACTTTTTCATTCTAATGTGAGAAATAAGGAAGTATGTTGAAATAAAATCTCTGATTTTGGTGGGTGATTTTTCTATTCATTAATATTATTTTCCACTAATGAAATATAAAAGCATTTTATATTTGTATAAAAGTATTAAAATTTATAAATATTATTCTTTTTCTATAATATCCCTTATCTTCAACCATCAGAAAAATGTAGCAAATTAAATTCATTGGATGAGGCCTTTTCACTTGTGTATATAATGAAAAAACAGCACAGAAGAAAGTTCTAGTAATTATTTGGTAAAAATGAACAGGCTTTTATCTATAGTATTTAGTAATTTTCCCTAATTCTTTTACAAATCCTACTGAGAATAAATTTAGCTAAAAATTAGTAAGAGTAGTTGCTTTTTTATTGTATGGTTTAGCTGACATATCACTGAATGTTTGACTCTCAACAATCCCCCTTCTCAGGGAAGCCTTGATTTATAAGATTTGCTTGTGCCAGTGGATCTGCCCCTCTAAATGCCATTGCTGATTGATGCAAGAATAGATGCCTGACCCAAGCTAGGACAATAGCGTTCTTTTTCTTGGATATTTGAATCTTGAAGAAAAGAGAAAAAAAAAAATGAAGATAATAGGATCTCAGGCACATTAAAGACAGCATAATAGAAATTGTGCTGAGATAAACAAGGTTATGCTAATACTTATACTGCATACATCTTGATTGTACAATTCTTTCCACTTTCTATGCCTCAGCTCCCAGCACCCATTCAATATTTATTTTTACTCTGTTGTTTCATATAATGAGACTAATTTTTCTTTATTAACACAGTGAGGCTGAATTTCCACTTCTAGTTATCAAAAAGAGAAATTAGCCATATTTTTAACATCAAGGATAAAAATGTTTTTATAATTGGTATTTGTTTTGCTTTAGAGGGTTAATATCTATATAAAGAAATAAACCTCTGAGAATGTCCAAGTATCGCTTTGTAAGGTCTCCTAGAATCATGTAATGTTTATTTTAATAACACTCTACCTTATAAATATAAATAGCATTTTTTCAGGCCTTTAAAACCAAAACATATTTCTCTGTGGACCTATTGAATTTTTGTGTTTTATAATGTAACTTGACTGCTTCAAGTTATATTCTAGACTACTTCAAGTCAGAAATCCATACCATTATTATTTTACAAAAACTTTCTGATATAATTATTTTCATGGTGTGTGCTGAGCTGAAATTATTTCCTTTCATCACGATTTCTGGAAATAATTAAATCATGTCTTGCTATAATAACAGCAATACATTTGCTTAATGTAAACATACTATTGTTTAAATTGTTGATACATGAAACCAGCAATACCCCTTTCTGCATATTTCCATGCTTAAAACTTTTAGTGTGTTTTATGCTGCTGATGCTCAATCTCTCTTCTTCTTTCTATTTTTTAATTATACTTTAAGTTCTAAGGTACATGTGCACAACGTGCAGGTTTGCTACATATGTATACATGTGCCATGTTGGTGTGCTGTACCTGTTAACTCATCATTTACACTAGGTATATCTCCTAATGCTATCCCTCCTCCCACTCCCCACCCCATGACAGGCCCCAATGTGTGCTGTTTCCCACCCTGTGTCCATGTGTTCTCATTGCTCAATTCCCACCTATGAGTGAGAACTTGCGGTGTTTGGTTTTTGTCCTTGCAATAGTTTGCTCAGAATGATGGTTCCCAGCTTCATCCAAGTCCCTGCAAAGGACATGCACTCATCCTTTTTTATGGCTGCATAGTATTCCATGGTGTATGTGTGCCACATTTTCTTAATCCAGTCTGTCATTGATGAACATTTGGGTTGGTTCCAAGTCTTTGCTATTGTTAATAGTGCCACAATAAACATACATGTGCATGTGTCTTTATAGCAGTATGATTTATAATCCTTTGGGTGTATGCCCAGTAATGGGATGGCTGGGTCAAATGGTATTTCTAGTTCTAGATCCTTGAGGAATCATCAATCAGGCAAGAGAAAGAAATAAAAGGTATTCAATTAGGAAAAGAGGAAGTCAAATTGTCCCTGTTTGCAGATGACATGATTGTATATTTAGAAAACCCCATTGTCTCAACCAAAAACATCCTTAATCTGATGAGCAACTTCAGCAAAGTCTCAGGATACAAAATCAATATGCAAAAATCACAAGCATTATTATACACCAGTAACAGACAGACAGAGAGCCAAATCGTGAGTGAACTCTCATTCACAATTGCCTCAAAGGGAATAAAATACCTAGGAATCCCTCTTTCTTTCTCTCTCTCTCTCTGATCCTTAATCTGTTTTATTTCTTAGGAAAAGTTTTACTATTGCCAAACAAGCTCATTCTCTCTCTCTTTTCATGGATTTCCAGTTCTGATTCTTTTTATCAGTCAGTTTCTCTTCCAGAGTTCTTCGAAGGCTTATCTTGTGCATTAACCCTTCAGAAAACTTTCATTATAGCATTTCTCACAATGCCTAATTGGAGAATTTAAGTTTAATTAATATTTAAATAGTGTTGGAGCATGCAAGTGATAGATGATGATTGTAAAACATCTAAAAAGTAGAGAGACAGTAAAATGAATAAGACAGTCTAAGTAAATCATAGAGAAAACGAAACTCTCATAAGAACATCTCACCAGAGGTAAGAATTAGTTTTTTTTTTTTTTGAACCTTGAAAATTTTATGTAAATTATAAGAAATCCAACAAAAAATGCCACTTATTGTATGATCCCATTTATATGAAATGTCCAGAGTAGGCAAATCTATATAGACAGAAAGTAGAATCACATTTTTTTTAGGACCAGGGCGAGGATGAGGACATGGGGAATGGTACTGATAGCTAATGTGTGCAGAATTTCTTTCTTTTTTTTTTTTTTTTTTTTTTTTTTTTTTTGGTTATACTTTAAGTTCTAGGGTACATGTGCAGAACCTGCAGGTTTGTTACATATATATACATGTGCCATGTTGGTGTGCTGCACCCATTAACTCATCATTTACATTAGATATATCTCCTAATGTTATCCCTCCCCCCTACTCCCTCCCCACAATAGGACCCGGAAGAATTGTTAATAGTTTGGTATAATTTCTATTCACAGTAACTCAGTAAATTTCCACGCCTCTTGTATCTTGGTGGGGCCATGTGACACAATTCTAATCAAATGGGTAGGAGCAGATGTTTTTCTTCTTGTGCATTACCCAGAAAATGGGTGAGTACCTCCTCCCCTGATTTTTTTCATACTTTCCCCATTAGGGCATCAGTGAAAACTGTTTCACAACCTTGACCCTCAAAATGGAAACTTCATGGTAAACATGGAAACATTACTCTAAAAGCTCTGAATTATCTACCTCTGGACTACTTTAAAATGAAAAGAAAAGAATATACCTTGCATAAACTGTTATATTTAAGGCCTCTTTATTACAAAAGTTTGGACTATATCCAATCCAAACCAGAAATTTTTACCAGAGGTAGTCTGCTGCTCTCACAAAACCCTAAAATATATGGCACTGGCTTAGCAGTAATCAGGAGGACATGGTAATTATGGGTTGGATGTTGCTTGTGATAACTTGAGAAGCAGACTGTGCCAACAAACAAATAATAACAGACCAAGTCTGGGTTTTCATATAGACAAAAAGAAATGACATTAAAATGCTGGAGAAAGGAAAAGCCGAGCACAAGGACCAGTAAATAAGTGAAAAACCTTAGGTTGAAGAACTATATCCAGACATAATTTGCATTGATGACTCCTTGCCATGGAAATGAAAGAGAAGCAAATTGAATGCATCTACTAAGTTATCAAGGGATTTTTGCTGCCAATGAAAGCACAACCTAGCTTGAAATACATGCAATCGTTTGACTCCTCAAGCAGCTTCTATGTCCCCAAACTGAACAAGCTGTGCAGCCCTCAGGAGAACACATTTTCCAACACACACTTCAAATATGGTCGCAGAAGAAAATGGAAAAAGGCACCAGAGATGAAAATGCGCAAAGGGCTTCTCCAGAGACCAGAACAAGAACTAACCAAGGACATTTCGCCCTGCCAGTGCTTGCTCAGCAGTTTCATTACCGCTGTGGGCAAGTGACTGTTCTGTATTTCCCTTGATTCTCTTTTCTGAATGAGATTTTAATTGAAGTTATCCCTGTCTTTCTCCATTACTGTTAACTGTGTGGGGGGAGGCAGCAAGTAATTTTTCTATTAGTTTATAGGTCACCAAAACCCCAGTAAACCCAGACTGACTTAATGGAGAGAACCAATCACCATTCAGAGGTCTGGCACTTTCAACTAAAAGACACAAACAGATGTGGCTTTAGTTGCCATTTATGGATGTGATTATGTGGGTTCTATGTGTGGAAAAAGGGATACAGATGGATATTAGGGTAGCCACATAAATGGATTAAGGAATAGACTAATCGCCATCCCCTCACACATATTCATCCCTTCTTTAGTAACAGAATTCCTCAGTTTTAGCTAGTGACATTGGCACACAGCTACGGTTTCCACTTCTAGACTTCCTTGCAATCTTGTGTGGACATGTGACAAAGTTTTAACCAACAAAGAATGAGGAGAAGTGATAATGCCACTTCCTGGTTATGCCTCTAAAATGTTGTACAGACTCTTCTGGCCCATTTTCTTTTCAGCTCACTGAGATGATGTATATAGTAGCAACCACCCGACCTGAGATCCAAGTCTTATGTTAAGCATGGTAAGACAACGAATCAGCTCCAAATCACTTATCTCTGAACAGTATCATGACAGAGAAATAGAATTTAAACTTTTCCCTCTTGCTTAGAACATAGGGAACCGTAATCCAATACAGTAGTCTTCTCCAAGTTTTTATCATCAATTTCCTAAACCAACATACAAAATTAATCTTAATGCTAGGGTAACAAATGAGTTTCCCTCATTAGAAAATAGGGGAATAAAAAAGGTTGGAATGTTTATAGACTTTGGTTGTTGTTCTTATGACATATACAATTAATGTTATGCTAACATAGAGGTTTACACTCGTTATTTAACTTTATAGTCTTCCAAGTTATTGATGAAATATTTCTGGCACCTTATTCTGCATATCCAATAAAAAACAGAAGAGTGGCCGTCATTGAGTGGAGATTGGCTTTTGTGGAAATATTTTCTTGGTTATGAGATGATACCAGTACAGATCATTGGTTGGTCATTTACAGAGTCTTTGGGGCCAAGGGACAAACAACATGGGAGAGGCAAGACATGTCTTCTCACAGGCAGTTGACCTTGCTACTTCTTGAGGTAAAGCATGGAAATCAGCAATCTCTTTCACTTTTTCTTTTGAAATTATAGTTAATAAAATTTCTTCTGAAACTGATTGCCCTGTGACCCTAGTGTTTTATGTGGTGAGTTTTTATTTTTCTTCTTCTTCGAGTCCACATATTTTAATGGGAATTTGGGAGCTATATTTATTTGTTTGTCTCCCTTGCTATAAAAAGAGATTAACTGAGGAGAACGTTCTTATTCACCTTGTTTTAGCACTGTCTCCTTATCCAAGAACAGAACCTGGCATAGAGTAAGTCCTCAACAAATACTTCCTCACTGAAAAAAATTAATGAATAAATGAGTCAGTCAGGCAATCAATAAATTGCATAGTGTAAGAGCTATTCTACTATCTACTAAGGTGGAAATCACTTTAAATTCTAGAGAGTCTCTCTTTATATTTTAATTTTGAGTTGCCATCATATATACTGTAAACAAAGTTAAATAAGTAATATGAATTATTCAGAAAATCAGAGTGTGGAAAGAGGGTAATTTCACTATAACAAAAATAAAGGCAATTTTATCTGAAATTCCAAAAGAACTTTCCACATTGACCAAATTTAATGTACAGTTGTTCATCATCATGTATCCCTTTACTGATCTTCCATTAAACATTTTAAAAGTGAATATTAGATAAGAATATTCTTACCTTGCAGAATAACATAATTTTATAGTTAAGATCTGAGGTTTGTTATATTAGGTTTTTTTTTTCCTTTCCTTATGCTATAGTAAAAAGTCTTGAACACAACCTCAAAACGACCTTACACACGTTCATATTGAATGCAGACAGTACAACCCAATATTAAGCACTTTTAAACCTAACTTGGTCTCCATCTGTCCTATAAGTCATTTCCACAGCCAGAAGTATGAGTAAACAAATAGCCCTTTCAGGAATGCTCTCCAAGTTCATCGAGGTTGGCTTTATCAGCTGGATAAACGGAGGTAAGTTTAAAGCTAATGGATTTTCAAAGAAATATTTCCCATTCCACTGTTCCTTAGATGCCAACATTCAAAACACTAGAGGGAAAGGCAGCCTAAGGCTCAGGTTGGAGAGCAGCATTTGTTACCAGAGAAAGGAAGGAGTAGGAGATGTTCCTTACTGATTATCTCCTTAATTCAAATATTTTATCCGTGTCCAGCTTGAGTCATTTGCTCATAAGACATTGTGATAATGCACCCTTCTAATCCACACTAAATATTGAAACAGGTCAGTTGGTCTACATTAATCATAGTCTTTCGGTTTCATCTTCTCAAAACTTCTTGGCATTTCATCATCAACTGTGCTTACTCAAATATTAAAACACTTATGTAATTATACAAATTAAAAGACAAACTAATACACATTTACTATTATTAAAGATCAAAAGTATTAAACCTTGGATTGAATTAAAGAATTTGGGATTTACGATTGCCAGACTTGAGGTCAGGAAGGTCTCATTTAATTTAATGGTATCCAGTAACTTTCATTTTTATATAGACCACAGAGACCTTTCAAGCATCACATTGGTGTAAGTAGAGAAATATACTCTTTAACTACAGTATTCTCTATAACCTTTTGTTCCTTCATATGGACAGCTCTCAGTGGTGTCTGCAGGTTTTCATTCAGCACTGACCTCAGGACAAATCACTGTGTTAGCCGAGTTTGTCAGGGGCACCTCAGCATCCTCTCTTTGCCCTCTTTTTATTTTTCCTTTAGCCTTAGGCCCTCAGAATGTGCAGTTTGTCTATCAAAACCTGTTCCCAAGAAATGATCAGAAGCATATTCACCTTAAAGATTATCTAACCAATAGCCATTTCAAATATGATATATTTCCAAGTAACTTTGAATTTAAATGTACCAAATTAAAAAACAGCAAGTTTGTACAAAAGCCCCTACAGTAGAATTTCAGTTCTGGGCAGATTTCATTCATATCCTTTCAGATCCTCTATCCCTTGCCCCTTCGTCTGGTGGGAGAGACAGCCAAGTGTTTGTTTGGAGTGGGTGAGGGCATGGTTTGCCTGTGTACTCATGTGTATGTGTGTTTGGAGGAAGTGATGTATGAAGATAGTGTGTGTGTGTCTGTGTGTGTCTGTGTGTAGGGATTATCTGCTTTTGCAGAGTGTGGGGCATGAGGGTGGTGTGTGTATGTGAGTGTATGCATGTGTGCACATGTGCATTTAATGTTACTGCTAACACGAAGGTAGGGCTTCTTGGACATTTACAATCACACCACGTAGAGTCACCACATTTGTATATAAAACAACTTCTCTTTTTATCTACATCCTGAGAAAATAGTGAAGAGAACATTTGAGCAACATTCTACATTAGGAAAGATATTGAAAGGTGATGAGCAATTAAACATAATTCTTGAAGGTTGAAGTCCTTCTTCAACTTATCCTACCTTTTATACTTTCCGATTTTCTTATTTTATATTATCATGTCCAAATCTTGTGTAAGAAAAAAAAATACAACTCTGTTACATTTTCACTGTCATTGAAACTCACTTCTTTTAGTAATAGATTCTTGGGAATACTCGGTTGCTCCACACAGTTCAGGTGAAAAAAAAATTGCCCCCACATCTCTAAAGCCACATTTGAATGATCCAGTTGATCTGCTAAGTAGTGGAGCAAACTGCAGGACACTTTCCTCCCAGTCTGGACCTTCTTGAAAAAGGAATCCCCTAGCAAACATGTCACCAAGCTATTTCTAGTTGGCGTGCCTGTTCTGGGGGCTTTATCAGCACAAGCAGCAGCAGAAATGCTGATACAACTGTCAGAGAGGTGGGGAAGGTTGCAGGAATTGTGAGAAGTTAAATGAGAGACTGGCAGCTCTGTCAGCTCAGCGTTCATCTCAGAAATGAGAAGAGGCTCAATCTGCAGGCATGTTTATAATTTTCTTATTAGGTGTCACAGGCAACTCAATCCCTTCCAGAATATAGGAACAATATGGAGACGTAGGTATTAAAATTTTAACCAGTAACAGCTGAGATAGAAAATATAGACAGAGGACAGAGAAGGAAGTGCACAGTAGAAAATTCTTTAAAATAAACCTGAATTTAAATCTGTAGTTGTCCACTTGCAAATCTGAATTTAAATCTGCGGTCTTTCAGTTACAAGATGAGGTACCTTGGGCAAATTATTAACATCTCCTGTAATAGGCTCAGTTTTTTTTAAATCTGGAAAATGGGCATAATTTTTTTTATTTTACATAACTATTATGAGACACATATGATATAATATGTATAAAGAACAAACCCAGGCATTTATTCTTAGAAGGCTTTTGATAAATGGTTGGAAATTAATATTTGAAGACCACAAATTAGTTTTGAATATCCTGCTTAATTGCCCTCCATATTGCTTGTTTTTATTTCTATTATCAGCATAATTATTAGCCTTTTTGTTTATTTTTTGTATGTTTTTTTGTATGTTCCTCAAATCCTATGACTTACTTATGTTTGTAACTGTAACCAGGCTCTACTGTAATATTCCGAGTATGCTAATACAAATAGTAGACAGATTTTAGTGGATCTTTCCTATTTGCCAGACATTCTTCTAAATATTTTAAATAAGGTTTTAATTCTCGCAAGATTCTCATAAGTTAGTTACTATTGTTATCTTTATTTTGCTGAACAGATGCTATCTAGGTTGTCTATTGTCAGATAATTAATATATTTCAGAGCCAGCATTCCAAACATGAGCATCAGAGTTTAGACCTTAGCTATTGACCACAATGCAGTTATATTAAAGAGAGAATAGGAGGGAGAAAAGATCTAAATAAGGCGGCAGGATGCCACCCAGTGATAAAGCCTTAGAATAGCAGTGGATTAACCCGAAGTCTGGAGACAGGCAAGCAAATCATATTAAGAACCCCAGGAAAATGCTCTAGTGCAAGAGGTAGAATTGCATTTGGTGTCACTGAGACACTGAGCCATCAATGGAGGTTATACAAATTTTACAAATATCTGGTTTATTTCACTTGTTTATTGAGAATTTATTCCTAGAGTACAGACCAAAACTAAGCAATGAAAAAAAATAATTAAACAGAAATTGAAAAGGTAAACATTTTACATCCAGAATATGTTCAACATTAACAAAAATGCATTTTAAAAAGCTGACAAATAGATGTTCCCGGCATCTGACTTGAATGAACTACTGCACTACAAAGCTTCATTATCTCTGAGCTTTATGGCTATAGGAAAAATATCGGGTAATATATGTAATTCTTCATAAAAATGTGTTTTAATACTATTTAGTATTGAACTCTGAGAAGAATTTAATATGTATTTAATAACAACGGATAAAAGTGTGTGTCAACGAGAATGAGACCTCTGTAACAGTAAAGTGATCAAACACTGAAATCCTGAGCTACCACTGTAATTAGGGAAGTATTTAGTAGTTTTACCCATTTGACTGTTCATCAGGAAGTTATTTTTTGCTCAGGTACAATCTTGTAGTTTTTCTTTTAGCCAAAAGCCAGAGGCTCATGATAGTCTTGTAAGCACCATGGTCTTGGTGGGACACTCCTCAATGTGTATAAAGAGCATGAACAAGAGAGAAAACTGACAGAATCAAAAAAAACAAAAACAAAACCCGAGAAGTCCTTTTCAGATACTACCTAAGTAACAACATTTTTTAAATGCAGCACTCTTAAAAAATAAAATGTAATGGATAAAGTAAGATTTATTCTTTATTAGTTATAAGGAAATTGTTACATGAAAAGACCCATTTACTACAGTTGGCACAGTGCTAGAACATGAAACATCCTGAAGAGGATAAGCAACTGCAAACTCCACTGTACAACACAAATAGTTTACTTCACCAGCCCCCAAATGTGTTTACTTATCCGCCATGAAGCACACTTTATCTAAGAAGTCTTCCCTTAACTATAATGGTGCTAACGCTAAATGTAATACTGTAGTTGTTATTCCAGAGTCTAAGTATAGTCATCATCAATTCATCTTTCTGCCATCTAGTCTTGGATAAGAACTATATTTAGAAAGAATCTGAATCCATTTAGGAGGACCCCAGTTGATGATTACCATTAAGGTTTGCATGCCTGAGAGAGGTACGCAATTGACTTGAAAAGCACTGCCCAAGTCGATTAGCCTTTATGTCTGCATATGTGCTCTCAGGAATACATTGAGCATATACTATGCCACTGACGCATTAAGTGTTGTCCTCAAAATGTTCTCATTTTATCATGACAAAAACCTCTTACATAATTATTATAGATAAAGATACCGAAGCTCAGAGAAGATAAGTAACATGACTAATGTCACCTGACTGCTAATTGTGAAAGCCAACATTTGGAAGTCTGAAAGACATTGACTGAATAGGCATTTATTGTGTAGATTCTGTATAAGTGCAGAACACAAAATATAAAGGCATAATACAGAAAATAAAGGAGAGAATAAAGAAAAACAGTGAGGCTGGGATAATATATCACAGGTTGTTTGGTAAACACCTGAGCACAGGAATAGAATGAAGGGAACCCAGAGAAATGTATATTTACCATGTCCAGAAATCTCCTTCACTGAAATATCTATGACTTCAAGCAAGACTTTAGAAGGAACTGTATTGCCATCCAGTAAGAATAAACTTTTGAAGAATGGTCTAAATTACCTATACTTAAAAAAAAAATTGTGGGCTAGATTAAATAAATAAAAAGGAAAGGAAACTAGTGCCTATTAAATACAGTTACAAGTATACATATAATTAATCTTACCTGTCAGATTACCTGGAAGACATTTACTTATGGAAATCTATGCAAAGACACTCTAAAAATGAGATATATTTTCCTGCATTAAAATGTTTAACACAATGTTACAATACTTATAATAGTTTATGAAGAGTACATTAAACAAACAAGAAAACTGTTTTGTTTTCTTTTGTTTTGTTTTTGATATCAGGTCTCCTTGTGTTGCCCAGACTGGATTGTAGTGGAACGATCACAGTTCACTCTAGCCTCAACCCTCTGGGTTCAAGTGATCCTACTGCCTCAACTTCTTGTAGCTGGAACTACAGACACGCACCAGCATGTCCAGTAAATATTTAAATTTTTTGTAGAGATGTGGTCTTTCTATGCTGCTCAAGCTTGTCAGAAATTCCTGGGCTCATGCAATCGTTCTACCTCAGCCTCCCAAAGTGTGGGATTAATGGCAAGAGCCACGGCACTTGGTCAAGAAAAGTGTTTTTAAGTACCACTGCTAGAAAGAAATGCAGGATGTCCAGTTTAAATTTGAATTCCAAATTAAAAATTCAAAGTAACTCCCATGCAATATTTAAGATACAATTACACAAAAAACAATTTGTTGCTCATAAGGGATTCAATTAAAAGGGTAACTTGTACTTTTATTTGTTTGCTAAATCTGGTAAACTTATTTATGATATAACATTAAGTTTAAAAAGAAAAATGGGATATAAACTTTTATATACAGATGAATTTTAGCAAGGTTAAAAGATGTGACATTTCGTATTTTTATGTTGTTTATGTTTTAAAAAATTTCTGTACATTCATTTATTTCTTTAATTAATATGTTTCACTATCATAATTAAAACAAGAAATATTTCTTTTTAAGAAAGAAACCAAACACACTAAGTATTTTTGAAGTACATACTTGCAGTGTAGCTGACACCTCTCTAAAAGAAGTTTAGCTCATTGAATAACATTTTTAATAATTTTAGTACAGTATGTTAAATATTTAGTAAGTATACATACATATATATGTAGACAGATAGATAGATGATAGATAGAACAAACAGACCCATTATGCTACAGTAATTAAAACATAGTCATTTTTTTTTTGTCCTAACTTATCCCTAGATACTTTGGATATGGGCGTTGGAAGTAGCAAGCACTTTCTCAGACTCTAGGCATCGAAAGGAAGGGAAACTGACTAGTATGATTTTAGGCCAGAATTTCGACATGCAAGAAGGATATATATAACAAGCTCACAAACAAAAAACACAGCAACAGAAACTGCCTTTCAGCCTGTCTCTGGGAAACAAGCACGCTAATTTATAGTCTTCCCACATGCAGGCCTGTCTCATTATAATCCACTCTCCCCACTACAGCAGCCAAAATGTAAACCTCTGCTTAAAATCTTTCCAAACAATTCCATCATTCTCTGCATAAAGACCTATCTGTAACACAACCTATAATTAGGTTGACTCAGAGTCCCAGTTGCCACCTGTTGTTCTGGTATAATCATTGATAGTACCTCCCTTTCACTCTCAAAAGGGATCCAGTTTAAACAATAAATTACACAGTTACCTCTCCAAGTTCTAGTTTTTTTCTCATATCCCAGCCTTCTTTACTTTATACCCACCAGATATACTGAATGTCCTCTGGATCCCGGAATATACCACCCTCCTTCCTCATTCAAGGCCTCCGCACAGGCTCTCCACTCTGGTCTAAAGCAGTCTTCTGTGCCTCAACCCCTCTTCCAGGTTTATATTTCCTTAAACCCTATTCATCAGTCATATTTTAGTTCAAATATAACTTTTTTTTTCCAGAAAATTCGTTATTTTTCTATCACACTAGTTCTCCTACTGGCATACACTTTTCTATGTTTTACAGAGGTGATATGACACTTATTGGCGAGGTTATTTGATTAATACCTACTTGTTCAATGTAACTGTATAAGCCAGGTTGGTTTCTTATTATTAGTTTTCTTTTCTTTGGGAATTCAGTGAACCCAGCACCCATAATTGTGTTTGGTACATGTTGGTTCTTGATAATCATTTGCTGAACCAATACCTGCAGGAGGCACATAAACTTTTTGATGAAAGAATACATACAACCATACCTACTTCAAAGTGCCTACTTCAAAGGCGAGTTGTATGTGCTTTTTCATAAAAATGTTTGTAATATTGGTTTTGATTTGTGAAATTATCAGCCAACTGCGCTCATTGCTACATACATTGATCCATAATTGTTTGTGAAAAAAAGATTTGATTCAATTCTATTTTGTCTTTATTTAGTAGCTAGAATATATTTATAAGGCAAGTAGCAAGCTCATTTTACTTCTCATGAACATCTTCTATTTCCCCCCACTTATGTTAGCTTATTGGAGAATATAGTTTTAGATACCACACTATGTCTATGAAAATGCCACTTATCGTGGTTCTATGGGTAAATATATTTCTGATATTTAATATAGGCTTTAGTCCTTATATTGATGTCTCTCCAAATGCTTTTGCCAACTAGTTTCGTGGTAAATAATGTCTGTGAGTCCTTGGTTTTGTTATCTGCTCCATTTTTTTAGGGAATTCTGTGCTCAACTCACTATCTTCTCAGAATTCCTTATATTTATTTAAATGTTACTGTGCGCTTCCAGTGTCTAACTCCCCACATATCCTATGTTACATATTCTATCTTACATAGATTATTACAAACTCATCAGTGAAATTTAAAACAATAATAACTGTTATTATTACAATTATAATAACCATAGCAAATAGATACTAGGTGCTTACATGTGACAGTGTTCTAAGTGTTTTTCATGTATTAATTCAAGTCTCTAGCAAGAGACCCATAAAAAATGTGAAATGTAGCAGAGCATTCTAAAGCAATTAGCTTGGAACAAAAAAAGTCATTACAAAAACACAGATACTGTACCTTGGGGGAAGAATGCCAAGTCTTTGGTTTAGAGAGAGAGAAATAAAGAAAGTGAATGATTTCAAGTATGTTCTACACTTCAATTTCATGCTCGGTTTCAGGATGGTTAATGCTTAGCCTGTAACATTAATATTTTTAATAGACGCTTTGGACACTGGTATAGGATAATGACAATAAACAGATACCGTCCTGCTGCCACTGCCTTTAGAACAAATCTCCCATAACTAAAATCGCTACCTAGCAGATTGAAAAGTGTCACACAAAGTATATCCCAGCTTCCCTCTCATGTGGCCCCAAGTTTGGGTCAAAATCTTTTTCACTAAAAGAATGAGAATCTCCCCAAGAAACATGAAGTGCTCACTTTAAGCCTGGGAATTCTGAACCTTAATAAGAGGAAGATATAATCTAACTCCTCCAGAAAACACATTTTGATTATGATCTAAACAGAATAAATTTTATTGAAAGTCCATGTACAAATTATATAATGAAAAATGAATAATCTTATTTGTGACCTTTTTTAAAGAATATATTATCTATATAACTCAGATAACCTGGCATATCATATAATCTTAGTTTTACTTGGTTGTGGTGAACACCCAACTTTTACCAACTCAACAACCCTTTCCTTCTTGATGGGAGCCTCAAAAACTATTTACTTTAAGGTTCTGGTCAAGTAAGTTTTACTCAAGAACATAATGCTTTTATTAGTTTGGTGTTGTTAGAGAGATGTAAAAAGTGAAATCAGCATTAGGTATTGATCTCACAGTTAATTAACTTCTATCCTAAAGTTAGTATCTTCCTAATTAATGATGTGCATGCTAATAAAGAAAGATGTTTCCTCTAATAAATGTGTATGTGATTCTTTTACATTTTACTCTAAGGGAAGAATCTGGTAAATGTTAAATTCCTTTTCTCTTTGTTTCACATATCACCGTAAGCTCATTACTAATTTAACTCCTAAAAATGAACAACTTTTATCTTCGCGTAGGTTTGTAAACACCAGTGGACTCCTCATGAATGTGCAGAGACTCATATTCCTCCTTCTTTCTGTCAGTCACAAATCTTTTATTCTTCTAATGGGGACCCATATTTCTGCCCTGTTTCTCTGAAACTTAATTCATGAAAATATTTTAAAATTCACTTTTCTTTATAACTATCTGAGAAGTTTAAATAACCAATGTTTTGGCCTAGCACAGTGGCTCACACCTGTAATCCCAGCACTTTGGGAAGCCAAGACGGAAGGATCACTTGAGCTTAGGAGTTTGAGACCAGCCTAAGCAACACAACAAGACCATGTCTCCAGTTTAAAAAATTGTAAAAAATAAATAAATAATCAATCAATTTTTCAAATGTGTTAGCTATAGATTTAAATTTAAATTAAATTATACCTATGTTTTATATAACCCTTGTACACTGCTGATGGGAATGTAAATTAGTACAACCACTATGAAAAGCAGTTTGGAGTTTCCTCACAAAACTAAAAATTGAGCTACCCAATGACCAACAATCCCACTGCTGCCCATATACCCCAAAGAAAGACAATCAGTATATTAAAGAGATAACAGTACTCCTATGATTGTTGCAGCACTGTTTACAATAGCTAAGATTTGGAAGCAACTGAAGTGTCTTTAAACAGATAAATGGATAAAGAAAATGTGGTACATATACACAATGGAGTACTATTCAACCATAAATAAGAATAAGATCCCAGTACTTTAGGAGGCCAAGGCAGGCAGATCACGAGGTCAGGAAGTCAAGACCATCCTGGCTAAAACGGTGAAACCCTATCTGTACTAGAAATACAAAAAAATTAGCTGGGCGTGGTGTTGGGCGCCTGTAGTTCCAGCTACTCGGGAGGCTGAGGCAGGAGAATGGCGTAAACCCGGGAGGCGGAGCTTACAGTGAGCCAAGATCCAGCACTGCACTCCAGCCTGGGCTACAGAAGGAGACTCCAACACCTCAAAAAATAAATATGTAAGAATGAGATCCTATCATTTGCAACAACATGGATGAAACTGGAGATCATTATGTTAAGTGAAATAAGCCAGGCACAGAAAGACAAACACCACATGTTCTCACTTATTTTTCACACCTAAAAATTAAAACAATTTGACTCACGGACATAGAGAGTAGAAGCATGGTTACCAAAGAGTGGGAAGGTTGGTGGGGGTTTGGAGGGGAGGTGGGGATGCTTAATGGATACAAAAAGAAGAGAAAATAACAAATAAGACCTATATTTTATAGAATAATAGGGTATCTATAGTAAATAACAACTTAACTGTGTATCTTGAAATAACTTAAAGAATAAAATTGGATTGCTTGTACCTCATGCCATTCTCCATGATGTGTTTATTTCATATTGCATGCCTGTATCAAAATATTTCATATACCCCATAAATATGTATACCTACTATGTACCCACAAAATTTTAAAAAATAATAATAATTGTATGTATATATATATATATAGAGAGAGAGAGAGACAGACACACATACAAACAGAGCACACACACAGAGAATCCCTAGAAATGAATTTATCATAAAATATTGTCTTAGGCAATTATGGAGACTAAGAAGTTCCATGACGTGCCATCTGTAATATAGAGACCCAGGAAAGCTTGCGGTTTAATTTGAAAACCTGAAAGCTAGAGAGCCAGTGGTATAGATTCCAGTCTAAATCTGAAAGTCTGAAAACTAGGAGTGCCGAGGACAGGAGAAGATTGATGTCTCAGTTCAAACAGTCTGGCAGAGAGGGAATTCAACCTTCCTCCACCTTTTTGTTCTATTTAGGCCCTCAACAGATTGGATGTTACCTGCCTCCATTGAGAAGGCCATCTGCTTCATTTAATCCAGAAGTTCAAATGCTAATCTCTTCCAGAAACATCCTCACAGACACACCCAGAAATAATATTTAACCACATATTTGGGCATCCTGTGGCCTAATACAGTTGACAGCTAAACATTAACCATCACAATATACTATTTATAAAAATGTTCACACTCATTATAATTTTAAGAGGCATACAACACAACAATAAGTAGATTATCCCACTAATTTTCACTGGTTTCTCATGATGGACCATGTATAATAATATTTGCTTCTGATAGCCAAAACACAGATTATGGTTTTTAAAAGACTTGTTCTTTACTTGCAACCAAGTGGTTTAACAGGCCATAAGACCCTTAAATCAGCTTCAAGTTGTGAAGTCTTGCCATATCTGACTTTCTTTAATAATAAAGATCATTTGTTGTTTTGGATAATAGGTATGTTTGCAGATAGGATTGAGAAGTGATACAGAAGATGAACGTAGTAAGTTGTCTCTATCTGCGTAAAGCCAATGATAGTCCTGAGAAAATCCTGAGGAACTTATATGACTTCACATTCCAAAGTCAATTAGTTTTTTTCTGTAAATATTTGGTAAAAAAAAGTAAGTTGCAACACACACAAATAGGAAGGTTTTTTCAGTCAAACAAAATTATTTGGGAATTTTGCTCATAAGGTTTTGCCCACTTTGAATATGAGAATATTGACAGTCTTACAGGCTACCTCACAGCTATATATCTATTCACAATGGTGCCTGAATGGCTTCTGAACCAACACAACTAAAATGAGTCAGAGAACATACTACCTGTTAGTTTCTATAGCAATATATTCCAGAATTGCAAATACCACATATAACTGATGATCTGAATTTTTATATTATCATTTGGTGTTTTGATAGAAACCCTTGGCCAAGTGTTGCTATGAAAATCTCCTTATGTTATTCTGGAAAATATTTCCCTTCTCCCGTTGTCTATGTTGGATAAATTCCTTCTACGTGTATCAAAATGCTCCATGTTCTTCTGGGTAGTTTAGAGGTTCCCTTGTATAAAGTACCTAAATAATTGCTAAGTGGTATCAGCTTTTGTTTATTCTAGTCACAAAGCTAAGCTTTTAAATAAGAGACAATATCAGCTACATTGATAAGTAGTCATTTACCCTAATGCTGTGGTAAATGCATTTTATTGATAAATGTATTTTATTGATAAAATAGATAACAGTCAATTTTGTTCTTGCCTTCTTCCTTCATTTGTATTTTCCTATTCTGCTCCTTTTAAAACGTATATGACACTGTCCAGGTTCTCAGCTGATGGTCTCAATTATTAAACAGTCTATGCACCAGACATATTGCTAAGCAATTTATATTCATTCTCTTCCTTTTTTAGCCATTACGACAACTCTATAAGATAGGTGTAATTATTCACTTTTTAGCACTTCAGGAAACTCAGGATTTGTATAGTCATTTAACTTGTCCAAATGTTCATAGTTAGAGACACAGGGGGAACAAAATAAAATTTTAGTTTCCAGTGCTGCAAAGAAGCATAGCATTAGTAAGGGTTCTCCAGAGAAACAAAACCAATAGGATATGTATCCGTATCTATATCCATCTACATATAGACACACGAGAGAGAGATTTATTATTCGGAACTGACTCACACAATTATGGAAACACAGAAGTCCCACGATCTGCCCTCTGCAAGCTGAGGACCTAGGAAAGCCGGCAGTGTAATTCCAGTCTGAGTCTGAATGCCTGAGAACCGGGAAAGCCAATGATGCAAATCTCAGTACAAGAATCGGAGAAGACTAATGGCCTAGCTCAAGCAGGCAGGCAGGAAGCAAAAGGGGTGAATTCCTCCTTCCTCTGCCTTTTTGTTCTATTTCGGCCCTTCATGGATTGAATGATGACCTCTTACACTGGGGAGGAACATTTACTTTACCGAGTCCACTGATTCAAATGCTAATCTCATCCAGAAACATCCTCCCAGACACACCCCTAAATAATGTTTAATCTTAGCACCCCTTGGTAAAGTCAAGTTGACACATAAAGTTAACCATCACATGCATCAATATAAAAAAGTGTTATATGAATAGGCTTTGGGTCAGGTTATCTGCATTCAAGTCCTGGTTCCAAGCCTTTGCTGCTTTTGTGAACTCTTGCAATTATTTAACCTAAGCCTCAGTATTGTCATCATTGTAATAGGCATAAGGATCATTCATAATACATAATTGTGAGTATTTTTGAAATAATACATATAAACAACATAGCATAGTATCTAGGATATTATAAATTCTCAACAAATGTTACTTATTAACTACTAATATATTTTATTTTCCTACCACATTGATGGGAGAGAGTTATTCTTCCCTGCACATTTTGGAAAAAAAAAAAAAGTGTAACTTTCATCTGACTTCAAAAGCTTCCTCTTTTTCACAGAAATGTGGACAGTATCACTGGAAATTCTTCTGATTTCATTAGTACATTATTTTGCCTGAAGAACAATGTCACCATTATGTAGACTACACAAACACAAGGAAAAATAAGCACAAATCTCAGTCATAACTAAATTAAAAATTCACTTCTAAATATTACCTCTATAAAACTTTATTCCTTTTATTTTTTTCTTTTTTGGTTTGTTTGTTTTTTGTAGAGACGGTGTGTCTCTCCTTATTGGCCAGGCTGGCCTTGAACACTTGGCTTTAAGCAATCCTCCCACATTGGCCTCCCAAAGTGCTGGGATTGCAGGCATGAACCACTGCATCAAGCCTCTTTTTGATTTTTTAAAACCACTACTATGTATTTACCATATGCTAAGAATTTATCTAAGGTCTTTTTACTTAGCATTTACTTCTCAGAATAACAGTGTAAATTAGGTATTTTTATCATCATGTAGTAGACAAAGAGACAGAGTCCCAGACAGCTACTCAACTTTCCAAAGATGATGCAGTATTTATTTGACAGAGCCTGAGTCTGACCCAGATCTTCCAATTCCAGGACAATTTCTTTGCATCAAACCACAGTCTCTCCTTACGAATCAGTCTACACTTGTCACATGATAAATGTTTACACTTTGGCATTCAATATTAGTTGAAGCTGTCTGTGAGTTTTGAAGCGAAAAAAACTTCACAATCATATGTGTATCAAATTCAATTAATAAATACATAATCAAGATCTAATTAATACTGCTAAAACCAGTATCAAAATGATAATGAAGAGGATAATTCTACCCTGAACTTATTGGTTTTGTAAGAAAGAAGTTTTACATTCTTCTTAGTACAGTTTCAAAACCCTATTCTACCAAAAGTTCTTCAATTAATCCCCCCTTGTTAGGCAACAGTAGGAAAATAAAAGTCTTTTGATGGTACATTATGTTATGTGATGACATATTTTCATTCTAAATAAATCTGCCTCTTTATTCACTGATTTTCGTTTTCCCAGAGTTATCCTTCCTGGTCTGACTGTACAACAAATATTTTGGAATTTCCTTAGAATAATAAAGTCATACAGTCTTAGAGAGAAAGTGACTTTGGAGATCATATAATTTAAAACTTTCAAGTTAAAAATGTAGACATTAATATCCAGAAATCATGAGGGGCCTGGTCAAAGTCTTGAAAGAAAGGCATAACAAAAATCTAGCTTTTAGCTTCCTGATGTATTCAATATTTCTTCAAGAACTACTTATATAAGAGAGTTCTAGACCTATAAGAGATGTTTCCTCTAAAAGAAGCTTATGATTTGAATAGAATGAAAAAAAAAAAACCACACAAATAAACTAATTGTCAGGTAAGAAAGGATTTCTGTTAGAGACCGTTACCACTGTGATACATACATACATGTATACATATACTGACAACATTATTATTGGAAGTAGAAATAATGTACAAAAAGTGATGTGGTACAAAGTATAAATTCTGTGTCTATGAGTATCTTAAAACACAAAAGTTAAAAAAGTTGGTCCAAGACAGAAAATCTCCTGAATGAGGGATGGGTCAGCATCGTTGGGCATCTTTCCCAAGGAAGCCTGCTCATGCTCTTAGGCTAGAGCCGAGAAAATGTCAGGTCTCAAAAAAGCAAATGACACAAGAGAAGCTACTTCCCTCACATTAACTCAACAAATAAGACCCTTGCACCTGTGACATGCTGAGTCTTTACTCTCCTTTAAAAGCTGCTTTTGGATTAAGGAGGAAAAAACTGGGGTTATGACTCTCTAGCAATGTAACAAATAATTTGCTGCTACACAATTATTGGAATAAATTGTCAAGAAACATTAACTGTCTCTATTACCAGTAAAAGTGTGAAAATATGAGAAAAATGTCATCCTGGAGCAGATCAATCATTTAAGCATTCCAGTAAGTGAGCTCTCAAAATGTTACATTGAAGATTTTTAACTTCCTTTGACAAACTGACATGCATCTGCCATCAATTAATTTATCTGAACTATTCTTGAACAACATCACCTTTCCGGGAAAAGACTTTCACATGTTTATAATCACTTTCAAGTGTGAAAAGTCACCCTTATTCTAGTAATTAGAGATCAAATAAAAAGATCTGAAGTTACTGTATACACACCCCTCAAAATGTTTTGGACTTCAGTCATCTCCACTTTCAGCTTTTATCTTCTGAGGCTATTGCCCTTTGTGTGTGTGTGTGTGCACCATTAAATGGAAATCAGTCAATCCCATTTCATCTGCAACTCTATCAAAATGTCCAACACCTTTTTAAAATGTGATAATTTACTGGAAAACTACTAAAATCTATTTTATAATTCCTTTTGAGGCAAAAACACTTAAAAATAAAAATAGCTCATATAATAAATTGCCCAGAAAGAACAAATTTCTCTATTTTGTTTTTTAAATATTGGATGGGTATTTAAAAAAGTAGAGTAAATCACACTAAAGATGATTGGCTCGGGGAAATAATCTCTTCCCGAAAGAATTATTCTGTCTACACATAATGCTGATCACTCTGCTACTCCAAATTGGATGACAATTTCTCCTGGTAACTATGGATAACCAAATAAAATTTTATTTTGAAAAAATAACAGGTAATATTTAAATATGTATGATACTAAAAAGATTAATGTGTACTATAATATTAATTTCTTTTTAATGTAAAATTGCTGTCTTGCATACTAATTTTATATCTCTTTTCTCCTATTAAAATATATTATGTAACTTTAAATATTTCAGGCAATAGTTATGGAATCAGAGGCAGAACTGAGGGTCTAACACATTGTAGGTGTTCCTTAAATATATTTGAATGAGTAAATAGGCAGTTTTAGGCAAGCGTCACATCTATTGATTCCATACATAAGAAGCAATATTTTAGTTGAGTAATTTATCCAGTTGCAGTGGCTCACATCTCTAATCCCAGCACTTTGGGAGGCTGAGGCGGGCGGATCACCTGAGGTCAGGAGTTTGAGACCAGCCTAGTCAACATGGTGAAACCCTGTCTCTACTAAACATACAAGAAAATTAGCTGGGCGTGGTGGTGTGGGCCTGTAATCCCAGCTATCAAGAGGCTGAGGCAGGAGAATTGCTTGAACCTGGGAGGTGGAGATTTCAGTGAGGCAAGATCACACCAGTGCACTCCAGTCTGGGCGACAGAGCAAGATTCCGTCTCCAAAAAAAAAAAAAAAAAAAAAGGGAAATTATATGAATAATTGTACAAGTGCTTGAAACACTAATCCAAGAGTTTACATTTGTCAAGAAAGAACTCTATTCTCAAATTTTGAGGTTAGTATTATTGGTGATGAGAAAAACTTTCCACTAGCTAATAACTGACCCAGTAAAGTGAAAACAAAAATCAATTATTTTTATAGCAGCACACAGAAAAGGTGCCATGTACCCTTTAACTCTCTTTTGCTATGTCATTAGAACTAAGCTAGGGATTACCTAGAAATTAAACTATATGAAAAATACATACAGTTTGTTTTTCCTCAACCTTTTACTTTTTGATAAAATGTGAACATATTTTCAAAGAAATTACAATCAAATACTTTATTTTGTAATCTTCCTGATTCCGATGAGATATAACAAATACCTTATTAAGAAAATTTTATTGTTATCAAAAACTTTTCAGACATGTTTAATATAATAGTTCATTAAGTCCTTCTGAAGAAGAAAATAATTACTACTTTTAATCATTCATGAATGAATTCAGCAAAAGTATTAGTTACCAACTATGTGCCAATATACTTGAAAAAAACAATTTATTCACATTTTCTTAGTTTTGTTTACAAGATAAAATTTTTAAAAAACAATTTTAAACAATATTAACTTGTTTAAATAAACTACATTTTACTGAATTCTGTGCAGCCTTAAAATTTATGTTAATAAACAATTATTTATAATGAATTGGTAATTGAAAGAAAGTATAAACACTCTATTTGGATCCTAGTGGTATTTTAATTAGTTCTGTAACCATAATATATAAAGATAGCAAAACATTATAGATTGATAACAAAATGTATACATACATATACATATCTATGAATTAGACCAAAAACCTTAAATTTGTTTACCACATTTTTTGTCTTTAAGCCATTTTTTCTTTTCTTTGATTATTTTAATGGACATATTATAATTGTGCACATTCATGGGGTAGATAGTGATGTTGCGAAGCATATAATGTATAGTGATGAGATCAGGGTAAATAGCATATCCGTCATCTGAAACATTTATCATCTCTTTGTGTTGGGAACATTCATTCCCTCCTTCTAGCTATTTGAAACTGTATATTTTTGTTACATTAAACATAATGTTAAATTTGGTTATCTCTTAGAAATATACTTAGTGAAATGCTTTACTGTTTTTAATTTGTTTTCTCCACATTCTAAATTTTGAACAAACAATTATTTGGCACTTAGTATTTATTAGGCAGTAAGGCATGGGCTGATGACAGAGTGAACAGGGCTAAAGTCCAGGATAGTTAAACATGCAAACCTGGGTGCTTTATTACAATTTAGTAAGATGGGCAGAAGCAAAAGTAATTGGAGAAGGAGCTTGCCACTATGTCTTAGGCAAAGGCTTTTTAAAATACATAGATACTACTTGGTCACCAATGAAAGTCTATCATGTATATACTCAGAAACATTATAATGAAGGCTAGTGTATTTAAATTGACAAAAGAAAGAGAATTAAAAGTTTAGATTCTATTAGAAAAGTCAGGGAGATGGATTCAAGTATCAAGTAAACAGCACGTGTTCAACAAATGGCTTATAACAAGTGGTTTGATTGTGCTAGCAAACTAAAACCCATTTTAAAATAAAAGATAGAGAAATTTCTTAATGATTACCCCAGTGATATGATTGTATTCTACTTCATACAGACTTCTGTGTCATGTTAGATGAATCATTTAATCTTTTCAAACTGCCATCTATCAAAATAGCTCGGTGATAATTATGTTAAGTCCAAGAGGAAATTTATGAGATTGAACTTAATTTTTTTTTCCAAAATGAACAGGCAAGACCAAGAAAATATCTACCATTATTATTTTATGTGAAAAAATAAACAAAATAATATAAACGTTTTTTCCAAGAGCATTCTGGTTCAAAAGTAAAATTTAATTTTTCAACATTTTCAAGGCTTATCTATTATAAAAGGCCTTGTAAGTGAATGTTTTCCTCATTAGATTTTGGCCCTGTTTGTTTTAGAGATGAGGCCTTGCTAGGTTGCCAAGACTGGAGTGTAGTTGGTATTCAGAGTGGCAGTCATAGCCTTGAACTCCTGGGCTCAAGCAATCCTCCTGCCTCAGGCCCCCTCAGTTGACACTTTAGATGCATGACACTGCACCTGGCTTTCCTGATTCATTTTTGTATATAAAATATAATAATTGTGTTCTGGCATATATTAAGACAAATCTTTGGGATTATTCTAAGGTCAGATAAAAGGAGGATTTCATTTTTTTCCCTTTAATTTTAATTCAGCGTTTCTAAAGTTCTGTGACTTTTTTAAAAAACGAGGAAAAAAACTAGTGTGAGTAGACATGTTTCCAAGTGCAGGGGTTAAACTAATATTTACAATCCAGGATATGTAATATTGTAACAAATTTTAATTATATAGCTCTTTAAAAAAGAAAAAGTTTATGATTTAATGATGTATTTTAAAAGCTTATGTGAGTGAGCTAAAATGATAAGAAATGTGCGTATATACACTTTAAAATAAAATATTAAATTAAACATTTAAAAATATTTTCTTTGCAGATTTAAAAAGAAATCCATCACAGATGTCTCCTGAATAGACTCCTTGATAGTTTGGACAGATTAGTACATCATTTTATATATACTTACATACATTTCATTTTATTAATAATGAACCTGAAATCTCCAGAACCAAACGTTCTTGCTCAAGACCATATTGCTGTTAGCTTCGTGGTGTATGCTCGTAAGAGATTCCTTAGCAGATATGACATCAGCCTTAAGTGAATAAAAGCCCGATGACTCTGAGAAACCCATGGGAATGCTTGATTTCTTTCACTTGATACTCTCTGGTGGCCTATTTAGTGGCATCTTTGAAAAGAAAGAAATGTATTAAGGCAATATTTTTATGCTCCCTTAATATAATAAATGCAAATTCATAGACATATGTGATATTTTCATGCAGGGTAACTGTCTCTGTATATATAGGTATAGTCTTGATTAAGACGTGAGGAGGAAAAAAAAATTAATTCACAATTCCTTGTTTAAATACTGAACTTCCAAGACTTCATTTCTGAAGGTTACCATCTCCGAGAGTAAATATAAAGAGTTTTACAGGTGGTGAAGAAATTCAGAGACAGAAAGGACAGAAAGGAATTTATGTACATGAGCTATTAAGCCATGACTTTGAATAGATGAACTGCTGAATATATAACTTGAAGATCTTGAAGATCCTTTTTTTTTTTTTTTTCCTTTTCTCTCTCTCTCTTATTTTATTTTATTTCATTTTTTGTCTGAGACAGTGTCTCGCTTTGTCACCCAGACTGGAGTGCAGTGGTGCAATCATGGGTCACTGCAGCCTTGACTTCCCAAGTTCAAGCAATCCTCCCACCTCAGCCTCCTAAGTAGCTGGGACTACATACAGGAACCCGTCACTATGCTTGGCTAATTTTTACATTTTTGTAGAGATGTGTTTTCACTGTGTTGCCCAGGCTGGTCTCAAATTTCTGGCCTCCAGCTATCTGCCTACCTTGCCAACCCGTAAGTGCTGGGATTACAGGTGTGAGCCACCATACCCAGTGAAGGTCCAATTTTATATATTGGAATATGTTTTTCAATTTAAGATTTTCCTTTATTCATTGTGGATGGACATTTAGGCTGTTTCCCTATATTGACTATTTTAAATAATGTCACAATGAACATGGGGTTACAAACATATATCTTCAAGATACCTATTTCATTTCCTTTGAGTATATACCCAGAAGTGAAATTGCTGGACTGTCTTATCTCTTTTTTGATAACTGTAATCCTACTAGGTAAGAGAACATATCTCATTGTGGTTTTGATTCGTATTTCCCTAATGTTTAGTGATGTTGAGCATCTTTTCACATACCTCTTGTCTATCTTTTTGGAAAAATATTTACTCATGTGTTTTGATCATTTTTACTTTTTTTGTTATATTTTTGTCTGTTATTGAGTTGTGTGAGTTCCTTTTACATTTTGGATGTTAATCTCTAATCAGATGTACGGTTTGCAAATATATTCTTTCATTTCATGTGTGGTTTCTTCACTTTCTTGATTGTTTCCTTTGCTATATGGAAGCTTTTTAGTTTGATGATACCACTTCTTTAATTTTGTTTTAGTTGCCTGTGCTTTCGACATCATATCAAAAAGACATTGCCAAGAACAAAGTCAAGGAGATTTTTTTTTCTGTTTTCTTCTAGGAGTATTATGGTTTTAGATTTTTAAGACTTAAAGATGTAAGTATTTAATTCATTTAAAGTTAATTTTTATGCATGCTGTAAAATAAGGGTCTGATTTCATTTTGAAAATGAAAATGATTTTTTGATTTTCAGTTTTCCTTACACCATTTATTGAAGAGGTTATCTTTTCTCCATTATGTAGTCTTGGTGCCCTTGTCAAAGGTTAGCTGACCAAATATATATGGATCCATTTCTAGGCTCTCTATTCTGCTTCACTGGCAGACACATATTCATATGTGTCTGTTTTTATGAGAGTACTATACTGTTTTGATAACTACAACTTTGTCATGCATTTTGAAATTAAGGAGTGTGATGCCTCCAGCTTTCTTCTTTTTTTCCAAGATTGTTTTAACTATTTAGATTAAACGAATTTTCTGGTTCTAAACAAATTTTAGAATATTTTCTATGACTGTGAAAAACAACATTAAAATTTTGAAAGAAACTGTATTAAATCTGTAGATCATTTTGGGTCATGGAATTTACAGATTGCTTTGGGTAGCATGCACATTTTAGCAATATTAACTCTTTCAGTCCATGAACATGGAACATCTTCCCATTTGTTTGTATTCTTCTTCAGTTCTTTCATAAATGTCTTATGGTTATGAGATACAGCAAATCAATTCTAAAAGGGAATTTATAGTGATAAATGTCTATACACTGAGAAAAAACAAAGATTTAAAAAAAACTGACTTCACACCTCAAGAAACTAGGAAAAGAAGAACAAACTATAGTCAATGTCAGCAGAAGGAAGAAAATAATTTAGATTGGAGCAGAAATAAGTGGGGACAAGACTAGAAAGACAGTAGCAAAAAAATCAATGAAACTAAGAGTAAAGAGCTTGAATCAGTAATCAAAACCTGCCAACAAAGAAAAGTTCAGGATCAGATGGCTTCACTGGTGAATTCTACCAAACATAAAAAGATACCAATCCTTCTTGAATTACTTCCAAAAATTGAAGAGTTATTTGAGTCCAAACTCATTTTATGAGACCAGCATTACCATAATACCAAAGTCAGATAAAGACACTACAAGAAAAAAAAAAAAATTAAAGGTCAATATCCCCGATATGGTTTGGTTGTGTCGCAACTCACCTCTCACCTTGAATTGTAATAATCCTCTTGTGTCAAGGCTGGGGTCAGGTGCAGACAATTGAATCATGGGAACAGTTCCCCGCATACTGTTCTCATGGTAGTGAATAAGTCTCATGAGATCCGATGTTTTTATAAATGGGAGTTCCTCTGCACAAGCTCTCTTGCCTCCCACCATTTAAGACATAATTTTGCTCTACATTGGCCTTCAACCTTGATTGTGAGGACTCCCCAGCCATGTGGAACTGTGAGTCAATTAAACTTCTTTCTTTGTAAATTACCTAGTCTCAGTTATGTCTTTATTAGCAGGATGAGAACAGACTAATACAATCCCTGATGAGCACACATGCAAAAATCCTCAACAAAATATTAGCAAAACAAATTAACAGCACATTTTACAAAGTTATACACCATGATCAAGTAGGATTTATTCCTGAGTTGAGAGGGCGGTTCAACCTATATAAATCAATAATTGTAATATACTACATTAACAAAATGAAGGATACAATTTATATGATCATCTTAATAGATGCAGAAAAAAACATTTGTCAATATTCAACACCCTTTCATGATTTATAAAACTGCATAAACTAGGTATAGAAGGATTTTTTCTCAGTATAATAAGTAATATATGTGATAAGATTTGCCCATAAACTTAGGAAAAAGACAAAGATGTTCACTCTTGACATTTTATTCAACAGAGTACTGGAAGACCTAGCCAGACTAATTAGGCAAGAAAAAGAAATAAAAGGCATCAAAATTGGAAATGAAGTTAAATTGTCTCTGCCCATGACATGATCATATATATAGAAAACCCTAAAGACTCCACAAAAAACAAACTATTGGAATTAATAAACAAATTCACTAAAATTTGTAAGATGCAAAATCAACATGCAGAAAGCAGTTGCATTTCCATGTACTAACAACAAACTATCCAAAATTTAAGGAAACAATCCCATTGACAATAACATCAAAAATAATAAAATATTTAGCAAGAAATTGATAGTCTTTATGATTGTGTCAGTCTTTTCTATTAGTTTTGAGTTTCTTAACTACAGGGATTGTCTTTTTTATCTTTGCCACTCTTCTGCTGAGCGTAGTATTTGCCACATAGTAAATATGGAATAAATATATGTTAAATGAATATTTGAGTATTAATAATATGCCCCTGAAAGTATTAGAGTACTAATAGAGGTAAGGTCTACTTTTGGGAAAGAGTTAACAAACACTACTAGAGGAAAAACCTTGCCGCCTTTATAATGTTAATGCTATAAGTTTCTTTTATGGAATCAGGCATTCAAAAAGCACCAGTAAAAATGCAAATACGTTGCCTACAAGGCATAATATATCAAGTCACTAACATCCACTCTCAAAGAACAGACAAGCTTGAATGTAAAGTTAAGTTTAGATGATATAGTTTACCCAAACATAAGCCAATGCCCAGAAAGAAAAAACGTAGTGAGTATCCCAGTGAAAATTAAATATAAAAGTTGAACAGAGTAGGCAATGAAAATGCCATCAATTTCAAAATAGTGTCTGACCATGTCTGCAGAGAAAGCAACACATGTTTTGAAATCATGAACAAGGAGTAAGGAACACTATCCTATGGGGACAAAGAGGTTTAGGAAAAAAACTTAAAAAATAATAAAACAAAAAGGATAAAATAACCATTGCCCTAGAGCTCAGTGTAGCAAATACAAGCTTTTGATTTTTCTTATGTCCTTTCTTGTCACCCTTTCATATTTGTTACCCTGCTACAGTACAAGTGATCACAGAAACACAATCGACCACTGTCATTGAGTCGTCAGAGTCTTCCGCATACCTGTTGGAGGCCTCTCATTCATGTCAGCATTTTAGGCATGCTATGAAATAATGCTAGGAGTTTAAACCTCCGGTTTCTGGGCTTTCTGCCAGCTACTTGCTTGTCGTTCTCTCCCTACGACAGCAACAAGGATACATCTGCTGCCCCTGACCTTGTTATTTTACTTTTCTTCATTTTCTTATATCTTGAAACATGTTCTCAGACAAAAAAAAAAAAGTTCTAATCACTAACTCTACTGTTTCTTCTGCAGCTAAAAATTACATTCTAAGTTCTTTTGTTACAATTTCCCTTTAGTAATGATTTCTATCATTTCTGTAGTGAAATTTCTCTCCATATATATTTGTGTGTGTGTGTATTCATATATTTATATCTAACAGCCTAACATTCCATGGAAAAATTTTACAAAATGTAGCCTCAGCAAAAAAAAAAAAAAAAAAAAAAAAAAAAAAAAACATTTTCTTCCAGGGCTCTTTGCATGCCCTTCCAACAACCCTTCCTTTGTGGATTCATATATTTTATTCTGAAAAGCCAACATAGAATCTTAATAATAAAAGTAAAAGTGGATTTTTGGCAACCTCTAAGATGATGCTAGAGTCAAACCCAAAGACAAAACGAATGAACTAAAATCCTGACTCTTCTACTTATCAGCTCACAAAGTTTATTAGCTTGTGAAATTAATGACATTGATCTATCTGTCTTTATTTTCCGATATATAAAATGAAAAAAAAAATCAGTGACCACCCTACAGTTGCTGAAACTATTTTTTAGTATAATGCAGACAAAGGAGTTTGCACAGTGTGTGATACAGGTAAGACAACAACATATGTTAAGTTGTCACAACTCAATTACTGGTTATATCAATGTCCCCATCCATTCTCAGCTGAGTGATCACTCAATAGTGTAAAATTTGATGAGTGCTGTAAGCATCTAGATTGGCATTTACATCAAAGAGAATTGGAAAGTTGTCTATGTCTTCACGAAGGGCTTCAAAAGAGTTATCACATGGAATGTTGTGAGATGCCCCTGAATTTTTACAAAAAGATTTGCAGCCATTGAAGTATCAACAAAAGTTAGGCAGAGAATAGAAATTTCATAAATCCCTACTTTCTCTCATTTGCATTTATAGCTCCGTTTTCCAGATATAAAATGAGAATAATTTAATTAAATTCTACAACTCTTTTAAAAATATCATCTGTCAATAATAGATCAAAAATATAAACAAGATATTTCATTCTACTTAAAAAAAGTTATCTTCAACGTAAAAGACTGAATTCAAACACTTTTAAACATAGGCAACTTAACCTAATAAAGAGCATGGGTTCTGTCTGATCTGCCTAAGTTTAAATCCCTGCGTTATCACTTTCTAGCTCTGTGACCTTGGGAATATTCATTAACCTTTCTATTCCTCTGTTTTCTCATCTATGAAATAATTATAACATTATTATGAGTCAACATTAGAAAAGTGCCATAGTAGAAATAACAAGGAAGGATAATGGGACAAAAGATGAGAATATTTATTATGAAAGAAAACAAATAATATAAAAACAAGATATATCCTTAGTCCCTCGAACTAAAGATAATTATTTATCTCAAGCATATTATTTATCATTGAATGGTATGAAGGGAGATATAACTAAAATATACCAGAATGTTATATTTTATTGAGTATGAGTTTTAAAATACAGTAGCATGAGTTCTGGAGCTACACCACCTGCCATTTTCTACTTGTGTAACCTTAATCAACTCTATTATTCTGTTTCCTTGGGTGCAAAAAAAAAAAAAAAAAAAAGGAATAATAATACCTATATTAAAGTAATATTGTAAGGATTCGGTACATTAATTCATGAGAAGTGCTTTTAGAAGAGGACTTGGTGCATAGTAAATAATCAGTAAATGTTATCAAAGGGTTTATTTTAATGTACAGTTACAGAACTGTATATAAATCACTGCAACCACCACTTTCAGTTCAATTAATTAGTATCTGTCAACTCCTAACATGATCTAATTAGTATAAACTCACTATCTTGTCATTATCTACTCTCTTGCCAGGGAAAACCTGACTGATCCCAAAAGGTAACCTAAAATTTACAATGTGAAATAATCTGAAAATATTTTATTGCAAAAACAAAAATGTGTATGTAAAACAAAATTAGAACTTTCTTGCTCTGCTCCAGCAAAAGAGAGAGAGAGCCTTTATATTTTCTTATTAAATTAGCTCTAGTTGTAATTGAAGAAACTGTATGATCATTTAAAGCTACTGAGGAAATAGCAAGATTGATGTACGATTATTCTGTGAATATTAATCAGCACAGGAATGGTTTCAAAAGGGTCTTTACTAAATTCAGCTATATTATATATCTTACAAAGAAAAAAATTCGAATAAAAATCTTTGTAATATTTTATTTCTCATTTTTGTCTCCTCACACTTTTCCCAATTAGTATTTCAGTAGTTTAAAAGAACTATAAATATAGATTTTTCTAGGTGGACTACACTGCACCATTTCATAGTTCTATTAATATTTACTCAATCTTACTGAGGCCTTACTTACATCAGGCATTGCATAAATGTCCATCAAGTGTGAGGGGGGTATAGCTTGGAATAAACTTCCCAGTGGAAATAATATTTGATCAGAGTCTTAATAAATTATAGAGAAAAATCCTGTGACAATGTGTGAGGGAACAAACTGAGCCATTAGCAACAATTTGAAGAGCAACTGTTTTAAAATTGCTGAATCGCGAGATAAAGAAAGGTGGCTGACACGATTTAGGAGCTTAGCATGATTCAGGTCACAGGTGCCCTTTATGTCTGCTAAAGAACTGGCTCTTCATGTGTAAGAGCTGGAGAATCACTGAAACAATTAAAAGGGTGTAAGAATGAAGCAGATGTACAGGTTTCTTGTTTTTGAGAAGGGTTTTAGAAGCAAGATGTGTTAATTATTTAGATGTGCAGGGTAAGGAAGAAGGGGATATAGAGAAGGTCCTCAGATTTGGGCTTGGGAGACCATGTGAAGCTTTGTGCCACCACCAGAGCAAGAATGGAAAGAGAGAAAAATACCTTTGGAGGGAAGGTGAATTCAGAGAGTAAATATAGTGCATCTTAGAGGATGCCCACTAAGTGGGTGGAGACTTGAGTTTAGACGTCAGAAGGGAGGCCTGTGTTATCAACATTATTAGATGTGGATAAGCTCTTTCTCAGAGAGTGAATGGAACATGAGAAGAAGAAAAGGATTAAGAATATTAATGTGTCTGGAATTAATGGTTTCTTGGTCTCGCTGACTTCAAGAAAGAAGCCGCAGACGCTGGCGGTCAGTGTTACTGTTCTTAAAGATGGTGTGTCTGGAGTTGTTCTTTCTGATGTTCGATGTGTTCAGAGTTTCTTCCTTCTGGTGGGTTCATGGTCTCACTGGCTTCAGGAGTGAAGCGGCAGACCATGGCAGTGAGTGTTACAGCTTTGAAGGCGGCACATCTGGAGTTGTTTGTTCCTCCCATCCGGAGTTGTTCATCCCTCCCTGTGGGTTCATGGTCTCACTGGCTTCAGGATTGAATCTGTAGATCTTCGCAGTGAGTGTTACAGCTCATAAAGGCCGCGGCAGACCCAAAGAGTGAGCAGCAGCAAAATTTATTGCAAAGAGGGAAAGAACAAAGCCTCCACAGTGTGGAAGGGGACCCGAGGTGGGTTGCCATGTGAGCTCAGACAGCCTGCTCTTATTCCCTTATCTGGCCCCATCCACATCCTGCTGATTGGTCCATTTTACAGAGAGCTGATTGGTCTATTTTGACAGTGTGCTGATTGGTGCATTTACAAACTTTTAGCTAGACACGACTGCTGATTGCTGCATTTACAATCCTTTAGCTAGATACAGGGTGTTAATTGGTGTGGTTTACAATGGTTTAGCTAGACATAAAAGTTCTCCAAGTTTCCACCTTACTCAGGAGCCCAGCTGGCTTCGCCTAGTGGATCCCGGTGCTGGCGACATGGGCAGAACTGCCTGCCAGTCAGCACCACACGCCCACACTCCTCAGTCCTTGGGCTGTCAATGGGACTGGGTGCCATGGAGCAGAGGGCAGCACCGGTCATGGAGGCTCAGAGCCCACTGGGTTGGGGGGTCTCAGGCATGGCAGGCTGCAGGTCCCAAGCCCTGCCCTGTGGGGAGGCAGCTGAGGCCTGGAGAATTAGAGTGTGGCGCAGGTGGGCTGGCAGTGCTGGGGGACCCAGTGCACCTTTCACAGCTGCTGACCTGGGTGCTAAGTCCCTCACTGCCCAGGGCCAGTGGCACCGGCTGGCTTCTCTGAGTGTGGGGCCCACTAAGCCCACACCCACCTGGAACTCACGCTGGCCTACAAGCATCACATGCAGCCCTGGGTTCCGCCCATGCCTCTCCCTCTGCACCTCTCTGCACCAGAGGGAGTCAGTTCCGGTCTGGGCCAGCCCAGAGAGGGGCTCCCACAGTGCAGTGGCAGACTGAAGAGCTCCTCAAGCATGGCCAGAGTGGATGCCAAGGCCAAGGAGGCACCAAGAGCAAGTGAGGGCTGCTAGCACGTTGTCACCTCTCCATCCCCCGTGTAAACAGGACACCCCCAACTGCTGTTGGGAATTTGGCCAATGAGTGCTCTAGCTACTTCTTGCTGAATAGGGGCGATTAAGGGGCCCTGCAGTTGTAGCGTCCTCCAGAGAGGAGCTCTCTAGATCAGTAAAAGTGCCAGCAGGTTGGTCCAAGAGTCCTCAGTAGAAGTTGTTAGTTGAGCACATTTGGGGCTCCATTTGTAAGACCATCCGTAGCTTTATGGCCTCGATTCTAGAGGAAACAAATTTAACAAGGAGGTTAAAAATACAGGGTTCAAAGGCGAGTAACAGCAAGATGGCTGCCATGGGACCTAGAAAGGGGAGAAGTCATGTTGCCCAACTCCAGAGGTTGTTATAAGAATTTGAAAGGTGTTGTCTGATTTCAGAAGCCTTTGCGTGTAAATGTTGGGTCGCATCTCATACTATCCCTGAGACTGGTTAGTGTAGAAAAACAACACTTTCAGGCATAACAAGAAAGACATGTGAAGAGAGCAAAGTCTCTCAATTACAACTGAGGAGGTGGGAGAAATACCTGATTACAGGCTGTCCCAGGATTCCTCAGATGGTAACGGACCTTGAGGACAGTCGTCCAGGACAGGAGATTAACACTGAGTAGATCATGCCAGTGTCCAGGAGGAAGTCAATTTCCTGGCCCTCAATGGTTAAATATACTTGGGACTCAGTGAGGGTCCCACTGACATGAGTTGGCACTTGCCCTGGGCACCCTCAGTCCTGTTGTTGGATCATCTGGTTGGGGATTTCTGACCCAGAGAACCTTCATCCTCTGGGACAGTGCACCTTCCAGTGATTGCCTCAGCACAGTGGACATGGATGAGGAGGCAGCTTGTTTCTCATTGGCCAGTCATTTTTTTTTAAGTGTCCTTGTAAACCACACTGATAACAAGCCCTACCAGGTGATTGGCCTGCTCCATTTTCTGTCCTCTCTGAACCACCAAGGTTGATTTGTCTGAGAACTGTGACTAAGGCTGTGGCCTTTCTCTGATCTCGCTTTTCCTTTTGGGCCTATTCCTCTTGGTCCCTATTATAGAACATCGAGGTTGCCAGGTTTGATAATGCCTCCAAATTTTGTTCATGGCCCTGGGCTTACTTTTGGAGCTTTCTCCTGATATCTGCAGCTGATCGGGTAATAAACTTATCCTTGAGAATCAATTAACTCTTGAGTGATTCAGGTGACAGGGAAGTATATTTTCTTAAGGCCACTTATAGCCTCTCAAGGAATGTAGAAGGATTTTCTTCCTTTCCCTGAGTTATGGTGGACATCTTTGAATAACTCATGGACTTTTCCCTAATTCTCCTTAGTCCTTCTGGAACAGGTCAACAGATGTTTTCGACTCCAGTCCCCATGATCTGAGTCAAGGTCCTGGTGGGGATCCATACTGGGGATGACTTGCTGACCAGTAGGGAATTTGTCCCGTTCTTTGGCTGTCATTCTATCACTTACTTGACTAAGATACCAGGTATCTCCAAACTCTTGGGCTGCAGCTAAAACTGCATTCTTTCATTAAAGGCCAGGGTTTGATCTAACAATAGCATGACATCTCTCCAAGAGAGGTCAAAGATTTGCCCTAGACCCTGTAGGATATTCATGTACCTATCAGGATCATCTGAAAACTTCCCCAGGTCTGCCTTGATCTGCTTTAAATCAGAGAGGGAGATGGGAACATATACCCAGGTTGTGCCAAATTCTCCCCCACCCCCCAACAGCTTGAAGGGTTCATAAACGATAGCCCGGGGGTTTTTGTGGTCCTTTGGAGATTTCTTCGCTGATTTCCTTCTGGGCAGGGGAGATTAAACGAGGATTATCATTAATAGGAAGGGGAGCTATAGGGAGGTTAGGATATGGGGGTAAGCTGAAAGATCTTCCTGTGGGATGTAAATTGCAAACTTTGCATAGTTGTGTATTCTCCTTCAATGAAAAGAAATCGTGGACATAAGGTATTTCACTCTATTTGCCTTCCCTCTTACAGAAAAGGTCAAGCTGCAGGATACTATTTTAATTTGTACTTCCCTCAGGTGGCCATTTTTCCCCGTCAGAGAGAGAATATTGGGGTCAGGCTGTAGTGCAGAAAATAATGAGCTGCGTGTTTTTCAGGGTTTGTGGGTCAAATTGGTCCCAATGTCTTAAGATGCATTTCAAGGATGAGCCTGTCAATGTCTGAGTGTTTCCCATCTGAAAGACAAAATCGCCCTTGGTTTTGGTTTAGTTTTGTTTCTCCCCCTGCCCAAGAACCCACAATGGTTCCTGGACCCTGCTGATCAGAATAGTCGCACTTACCTACCCAGCACCAGAAACAACCCCTGCCCAAGAACCCGCAGTGGTTCCTGGACCCTGCTGATCGGAAGAGTTGTGCTCACCGACACAGCAGCAGAAACACTAGTTTTCCTCCCAGACCACAAGTAGGATGGAGGAAGGTCGGATTTAGTGGCCCTTGCTGACATGTTCTCGAGAAACTGCATCCTTGCCTGTCCTCCTAGACCACAAAGAGGACTGAGAAAAATCGGATTTAGTGGCCCTTGCTGATGCATTCTCGAAAACCTATTAGAGTCCTAAGCATTCTCTTGTTAGTATTGGGACCTTACCCCCATCCTATAATGATATTATGCCCCAAAAATGAAGTGGAGGGCCATACCCTGAGAGAGGGAAGAGCTCTCCTGAATTGGAAGAGTGATGCCTTTTGTCCTCACTTATATGAACATGAAGGATCCAATTTCTGAGGCTCCCTATATCCTAACTTCAGATATAGCTTTTGTTAGGCCTACTAGTCCTAGGAGGGATCCTAAAATTCCAGATAGTACCCCCTACATTGGGGCTTTGGGAAAAAATTATGTCTTTCCAATTGGTGAGCCCAGGTGCCTAGAGAAGGTAACAGAGTCCTGGAGTTTATACTAGAAATCATTCTCATAGGAGATACTAGAAAAGCACTAGAGACAGGGAGTGATTTTTAGAAGTGGGTTTATCCTCGGAGAAGAGAGGCAAAAGGAAGTATGTCTGGCAGGCATTAGGACCCAGGGGGCAAGGGTCAAGATAGATAGGATAGATGGGTGAGTCTCCCTTGGGCGACATGCCTTTGAGAGTTCCCCTCATGGCTGCAGGGTTAACCAACTTGTTGTCGGGACCCTGGAGCTGAATGGTTTTCCTCTCTGTCGACCCTCAGCTCAGCCCAGAAGTACAGGAAAAGCAGAAGCTGGTTCCAGGCAAACCAACACTTCCAACTCTGCAGAGTCAGGGGCTGTTAGACAGCCCTTTCCCAGAAAGCCTGACACCGTGTCTTTAGTCCGGCGGCTGCGCTAGTCACTCTTAACTGGCCAACAGGTGCCTGGTATTTAATCCCCAAATTCTAAGGAAAAATAGGACAGAATAGCAAGCAAAAGGGGTTCGATGGTACTCACTGCTTGGCGATAGTCTCACTGCTTGGCAATAAGTGATGGTCTCACCACTAGGCAATAGTCTCACCACGATAGGCGATAGTCCCATCAGGGTCACCAAAATGTGTCTGGAATTGGTGGGTTTTTGGTCTCACTGACTTCAAGAATGATGCCGCGGACCCTCACAGTCAGTGTTATAATTCTTAAAGATGGTGTCTGGAGTTGTTCTTTCTGATGTTCAGACGTGTTCAAAGCTTCTTCCTTCTGGTGTGTTCATAGTCTCACTGGCTTCAGGAGTGAAGCTGCAGACTTTGCAATGAGTATTACAACTCTTAAGGTGGTGCATCTGGAGTTGTTCTTTCCTCCCATCCACAGTTGTTCATCCCTCCCAGTGGGTTCGTGGCCTCGTTGGCTTCAGGAGAGAAGCTGCAGACCTTCACAGTGAGTGTTACAGCTCATTCAGGCAGCGTGGTCCTAAAGAGTGAGCAGCAGCAAGATTTATTGCAAAGAGTAAAAGAACAAAGCTTCCACAGCCTGGAAGGGGACCCAAGGGGGTTGCCACTGTGGGCTCAGGCAGCCTACTTTTCTTCCCTTATCTGACCCCACCCACATCCTGTTGATTGGTCAATTTTACAGAGAACTGATTGGTCCGTTTTGACAAGGTGCTGATTGGTACATTTACAAACCTTTAGCTAGACACAGAGTGCTGATTTGTGCATTTACAATCCATTAGCTAAATACAGAGTACTAATTGGTGCATTTACAATCCTGTAGCTACACATAAAAGCTCTTCAAGTCCCCACCCCACTCAGGAGCCCTGCTGGCTTCCCCTAGTGGATCCTACATCGGGGCCCAGGTGGAGTTGCCTGCCAGTCCTGTGCGACGCATGCATGTACTCCTCAGCCCATGGGACCAGGTGCCTTGGAGCAGGGGGCAGTGCCCATCGGGGAGGCTCAGCTGCATGGGAGACTATGAGGGGGTGGCTCAGACATGGCGGGTTCCAGGTTTGGAGCCCTGTTGCGTGGAGAATTCCAGAGTGGCAAGGGCGAGCTGGCAGTGCTGGGTGACCCTGCACACCCTTTGCAGCTGCTGGCCTGGGTGCTAAGCCCCTCACTGCCTGGAGCCAGCAGCACTGGCCGGCCACTCCAAATGTGGGCCGCTGAGCCCGTGCCCACCCAGAACTTGTGCTGACCTGTGAGTGCCATGTGCAGCCCCGGTTCTCCCCCGCGCCTCTACCTCCACACCTCTCCATAAGCAGAGGGAGTTGGCTCCATCCTCAGCCAGTCCAAAGAGGGGCTCCCACAGTGCAGCAGCAGGCTGAAGGGATCCTCAAGCGCGGCAAGAGTTGACGCCAAGGCCGAGGAGGTGCCCAGAACAAGTGAGGGCTGCTTACACATTGTCACCTCTCATTAACATGAGGCCCAGAAAAATCGAATCCAATAAAGGAGGTTAAGAAGCAGTATGTAAAGCGGAAGGAAGAGAGCCAAGGTAAGCATGTTGTCACAGAAGCAAAGGGATTTGAAGGAATGTCAAGGAGAAAGGAATCAATGATGGCAGTACAGAGAGTTCAAATAAGAACTAAATGTGTATGCAGAGACACACATAGGCTCAAAATAAAGGAATGGAGGAAGATCTACCAAGCAAATGGAGAACAAAAAAAAGGAAGGAGTTGCAGTACTAGTCTCTGATAAAACAGACTTTAAACCATCGAAGATCAAAAGAGACAAAGAAGGCCATTACATAATGGTAACGCAATCAATTCAACAAGAAGAGCTAACTACCCTAAATATATACGCACCCAATACAGGAGCACCCAGATTCATAAAGCAAGTCCTTAGAGACTTACAAAGAGACTTAGACTCCCATACAATAATAATGGGAGACTTTAACACCCCACTATCAACATTAGACAGATCAACGAGACAGAAAGTTAACAAGGATATCTAGGAATTGAACTTATCTCTGCAGCAAGCGGACCTAATAGACATCTACAGAACTCTCCACCCCAAATCAACAGAATATACATTCTTCTCAGCACCACATCACACTTATTCCAAAATTGACCACATAATTGGAAGTAAAGCACTCCTCAGCAAATGTACAAGAAGAGAAATTATAACTGTCTCTCAGACCACAGTGCAATCAAACTAGAACTCAGGACTAAGAAATTCAATCAAAACTGATCAACTACATGGAAACTGAATAACCTACTCCTGAATGACTACTGGGTACATAATGAAATGAAGGCAGAAATAAAGATGTTTCTTGAAACCAATGAGAACAAAGATACAACATACCAGAATCTCTGGGACACATTTAAAGCAGTGTACAGAGGGAACTTTATAGCACTAAATGCCCACAAGAGAAAGCTGGAAAGATCTAAAGTTGACACTCTAACATCACAATTAAAAGAACTAGAGAAACAAGAGCAAACACATTCAAAAGTTAGCAGAAGGCAAGAAATAACTAAGATCAGAGCAGAACTGAAGGAGATAGAGACACAAAAAACCCTCCAAAAGATCAATGAATCCAGGAGTTGGTTTTTTGAAAAGATCAACAAAATTGATAGACCGCTAGCAAGACTAATAAAGAAGAAAAGAGAGAAGAACAAAATAGATGCAATAAAAAATGATAAAGGGGATATCATCACCGACCCCACAGAAATACAAACTACCATCAGAGAATACTATAAACACCTCTATGCAAATCAACTAGAAAATCTAGAAGACATGGATAATTTCCTGGACCCTTACACTCTCCCAAGACTAAGCCAGGAAGAAGCTGAATCCCTGAATAGACCAATAGCAGGCTCTGAAACTGAGGCAATAATTAAAAGCTTACTAACCAAAAAAAGTCCAGAACCAAATGGATTCACAGCTGAATTCTACCAGAGGTACAAGGAGGAGTTAGTATCCTTCCTTCTGAAACTATTCCAATCAGTAGAAAAAGAGGGAATTCTCCCTAACTCATTTTATGAGGCCAACATCATCCTGATACCAAAGCCTGGCAGATACACAACAAAAAAAGAGAATTTTAGACCAATATCCCTGATGAACATCTATGCAAAAATCCTCAATAAAATACTGGCAAACCGGATCCAGCAGCACATCAAAAAGCTTATCCACCATGATCAAGTGGGCTTCATCCCTGGGATGCAAGGTTGGTTGAACATACACAAATCAATAAACGTAATCCAGCATATAAACAGAACCAAAGACAAGAACCACGTGATTATCTCAATAGATGCAGAAAAGGCCTTTGACAAAATTAAACAGTCCTTCATGCTAAAAACGCTCAATAAATTCGGCATTGATGGAACATATCTCAAAATAATAAGAGCTATTTATGACAAACCCACAGCCAATATCATACTGAATGGGCAAAAACTGGAAGCATTCCCCTTGAAAACTGGCACAAGACAGGGATGCCCTCTCTCACCACCCCTATTCAACATAGTGTTGGAAGTTGTGGCTAGGGCAATCAGGCAAAAGAAAGAAATAAAGGGTATTCAGTTAGGAAAAGAAGAAGTCACATTGTCCCTGTTTGCAGATGACATGATTGTATGTTTAGAAAACCCCATTGTCTCAGCCCAAAATCTCCTTAAGCTGATAAGCAACTTCAGCAAAGTCTCAGGATATAAAATTAATGTGTAAAAATCACAAGCATTCTTATACACCAGTAACAGACAAACAGAGAGCCAAATCATGAATGAACTTCCATTCACAATTGCTTCAAAGATAATAAAATACTTAGGAATCCAACTTACGAGGGATGTAAAGGACGTCTTCAAGGAGAACTACAAACCACTGCTCAGTGAAATGAAAGAGAACACAAACAAATGGAAGAACATACCATGATCATGGATAGGAAAAATCAATATCGTGAAAATGGCCATACTGCCGAAGGTAATTTATAGATTCAATGCCATTCCCATCAAGCTACCAAATGACTTTCTTCACAGAATTGGAAAAAACTGCTTTAAAGTTCATATGGAACCAAAAAAGAGCCCACATTGCCAAGACAATTCTAAGTCAAAAGAACAAAGCTGGAGGCATCACGCTACCTAACTTCAAACTGTACCACAAGGCTACGGTAACCAAAACAGCATGGTACTGGTACCAAAACAGAGAGATAGACCAATGGAACAGAACAGAGTCCTCAGAAATAATACCACACATCTACAGCCATCTGATCTTTGACAAACCTGAGAAAAACAAGAAATGGGGAAAGGATTCCCTGTTTAATAAATGGTGCTGGGTAAATTGGCTAGCCATAAGTAGAAAGCTGAAATTGGATCCTTTCCTTACTCCTTATAGGAAAATTAATTCAAGATGGATTAGAGACTTAAATGTTAGACCTAATACCATAAAAACCCTAGAAGAAAACCTAGGTAATACCATTCAGGACATAGGCGTGGGCAAGGACTTCATGTCTGAAACACCAAAAGCAATGGCAACAAAAGCGAAAATTGACAAATAGGATCTAATTAAACTAAAGAGCTTCTGCACAGCAAAATAAACTACCATCAGAGTGAATAAGCAACCTACAGAATGGGAGAAAATTTTTGCAATCTACTCATCTGACAAAGGGCTAATATCCAGAACCTACAAGGAACTCAAACAAATTTACAAGAAAAGAACAAACAACCCCATCAAAAAGTGGGCAAAGGATATGAACAGACATTTCTCAAAAGAAGACATGCATACAGCCAACAGACACATGAAAAAATGCTCATCATCACTGGCCATCAGAGAAATGCAAATCAAAACCACAATGAGATACCATCTCATACCAGTTAGAATGGCAATCATTAAAAAGTCAGGAAACAAAGGGGGTGCTGGAGAGGATGTGGAGAAATAGGAACACCTTACACTGTTGGTGGGATTGTAAACTAGTTCAACCATTATGAAAAACAGTATGGCGATTCCTCAAGGATCTAGATCTAGAAGTACCATATGACCCAGCCATCCCACTACTGGGTATATACCCAAAGGATTATAAATCATGCTGCTATAAAGACACACGTACATGTATGTTTATTGTGGCACTATTCACAATAGCAAAGACTTGGAATCAACCCAAATGTCCATCAGTGACAGACTGGATTAAGAAAATATGGCACATATACACCATGGAATACTATGCAGCCATAAAAAAGGATGAGTTTGCGTCCTTTGTAGGGACATGGATGCAGCTGGAAACCATCATTCTCAGCAAACTATCGCAGGAACAGAAAACCAAACACCGCATGTTCTCACTCATAGGTGGGAACTGAACAATGAGATCACTCGGACTCTGGAAGGGGAACATCACACTCCGGGGCCTATTATGAGGAGTGAGGAGGGGGGAGGGATTGCATTGGGAGTAATACCTGATGTAAATGATGAGTTGATGGGTGCTGATGAGTTGATGGGTGCAGCACACCAACATGGCACAAGTATACATATGTAACAAGCCTGCACATTATGCACACGTACCCTAGAACTTAAAGTATAATAATAATTTAAAAAAAAAAGTAACATAGCATAGGTAATAGCCAAATAACTATATTGTACTTTTTAAGATGTGTATGCAGAAGACTACATAAAGTAACTGAAAGAATGTAAGTGCAAAGAAAATTTTAATTCAGTTCTTTTTAAATAAAGTTATAAAACTTCTTTAAAAAAAGAACTAAATGTGTATTAGATTTGAGAGTTTTTAGTTTATGGGTAATAGTATCTAGAAAAGCTACAGTGAAATGACAATGTTGCAGTAATTTGAGAAGTGTATAACAGATGAGAAAATTAAATGGAATAGTGAGTGAGAACTCATCTTTGAAGAAATTTGGATGAGTTGAAAAAAGAAGCTGGTAACTAGAGGACTAGAAGGATGCTTGGAGAGTATAGGACAGCTAAACCTTATTATAATTGATGAAATGACCCCGTAGACAGGAAGTGTTTAAAATTGTTGGAAAAAAGGTAAGATAATTAAAGCAAAACTAGCGCTGGACAAAGTTAAATAAAAAGACTCTATTCAAGGTTATTGTTACAGGAGAGAAAGTTTGAAATCTGAACTCAACTCAGACAAAATGACTAGAAAGTTTTGAAGATCTGGGATGGGGGTCATAGACCTTCTCTGATCATAGACTTTGCTCAAAAGGAGAGTAAACTTTCTCATATCTTCACGCTATGAGGTTGTTTTACAATTTAGTTTCCTTACCTGTGGAGGTTAGATTCCTATCTTCCCACAGAAATTTATCATCAAGAAAGACAGTGCCCTTATTAAAGAATGGCTTCCATGTCCTTGAGAAAGACATTTCTGGGATTTTGTGTTTTGTTTGTTTGTTTTCTTTTTTAAAGCCAGTAGTTTTTTATAAACTTTACACGTCAAAAGGACGGAGAAAAGATTCAAAATTTGAAGTTTTCTAAAGTAAATGTTCTAAGTAAAGAGAGGTCAAGAGTCTACAATTGAACCTAACGAGAAGAAGCTTTTTGAAAATTTCTTCAAGTTGAAGGGAACCTTAAGGCCATCTTGGTTTTTCTACAGACCAAGTACTTATTTTAGATGGAAAAGTCTGAGGTTAAGGGTAAGGGAGGAGCTGTTGAAATAAAAAAGCAGGAAATATATATATTTCCTGAATATGAATATATATTCAGTTGAACCTGGAGTGTTTGAGGTCAGGCTCAGGTTGATATAAGTCTATAATGGTGGGACAAGTAGTTGAGAGAATTTAAGACTGGGTCTCTCAATTTTCTCGATAAAGAAGGAGGTCAGAAATACAAAGACCTGAGAGTGTGATGTGGGGTGGGTGGGAAATAGGGAAAGCCAAGATCAGGAAGATTATGGGGGTGATAAAAGAGTTAATCAAACCATGACCCCTTGAAATATAAAAACCATTCAGAGAGATACAAAGTATTTCAAAAGAAGACATTGCCCATGTCCCCAGCAGCATTTATAAAAGGTCTCATCATGTTTCCGAGTTGTCATCTTTTTTGCTTCCTTTCTTCCACTTAAAAGGCTGAGCTGGATACATAATTATATTTTTTCCTCTTTTTGCTAATGGTGTTTTTCAGTTCCTCTGACTTGCAAAGTTCTGTGTCAAACCTATAAAGATTTCTTGGTAGATTGCCTCCTCTGTGTATAGAATATGATAGAGGCATTGAATTTTTTAACCAGTTTTTCTGAACTTTGGTTATTACTGTGATGCTGGGTATGTTCATTTCTCTCCTCCTTTTCACAGTGCATTAACTTTAAAATAACATCTAAGTCCCTATCTAGCTGTTTTCACATTTTATTTTCTTCTATTGCCAGCCAATGAATTGTTCAACTTTTCAGTCTCTCTTTTGGGATTCTACTTTCATTGACAATAAGAGTTATTAAAATCTGTATAGTTGGTTTTTATCCTCACTTAGATCTGTTTATATCTCTTGGGTAACTTTTCTGTGCACAACTCCAATTACTTTATTTCTGTACTGTCCTTTCTTTGTACCAAAATTTGATTTTATTCATTGTTGTGGTCGTATAATAGATTCTTGGACTCCTTTTTAATTTTCTTGTCATGGTTACTCACTGACTTTCTTTTTGAGGTTTTTATGACCTGATGATATTAAAATATATTTCCAAGTTTTGAATACATATTCAATTTCTGGAGATTTGTTTTTCTTTGTTCTCCCATCTTAGAAATTTCCATGACAGCTGTTCTTTGGTTAATGCTTTTATTCACATTTTATTCACACTTGAAACTGTATCCCATAAATCTATTTAGAATTACATAGGCTTATGTCAAAAAAAAATATAATTAGAAATTTTAAAATCATCCTTCTGGCCCGGCACGGTGGCTCAAGCCTGTAATCCCAGCACTTTGGGAGGCTGAGATGGGCGGATCATGATGTCAGGAGATCGAGACCATCCTGGCAAACACGGTGAAACCCCGTCTCTACTAAAAAAATACAAAAAACTACCTGGGCGAGGTGGCGGGCGCCTGTAGTCCCAGCTACTCTGGAGGCTGAGGCAGGAGAATGGCGTAAACCCGGGAGGCGGAGCTTACAGTGAGTTGAGATCCAGCCACTGCACTCCAGCCCGGGCGACAGAGAGAGACTCCGTCTCAAAAAAATAAATAAATAAAATAAAATAAAATAAAATCATCCTTCTTTTAATTATGATTCTTTTATATGGGGAAGAGATTGGACTATGTTAATTGTCAAGATCTTTTTACATCTTAGAAGATTCTGTATGTTATGAAAATGTTTCTAAACTGTATCTTGATATATATATTGTGCATCTTTTTTTCTGAGTCAGGGACATAAAGAAAGTAAGCAATTTTCAACCACCTATGATTTGAAGACGTCGCCAGGCTCAAACATGGTATCCCCCAAAACTCCCTCCCCTGCCACTGATCTGCCTTGATACCCTCTCTCCTCATAACTGGCATGAAACTGTAATTATGACTATGATTCTTTGAATAATAAAATTTAACTTTATCTCTCTGAGACTCCAGGAGCCATACAGGTAAATTTCCTAGGCCAGGTGTAAAATGTCCCGGATAATCGTGCTTTTCAAGGGGTGATCATGACAGATGGGGAGGAGCAGTTAGAAGGTACTAAAGGGAAGAATTACTCAAAGGGGACAACTGGGGCAATTTCAAAAGTAAGTCTAAGGTTAGCCCTACTCTTACATTACAGGTAAGAGTCTTTATTTTGATGATAAGTTCAATATTCTCATAGTGATTAACTTACCAACCCAACACTATGAAGCATGAAAACAGATTGTCTCCATCTGGAGGCTAAATCATTTTCCACTGTGAACAAAAGGTAAGTATATTTAGCCCTTCTTTTAAGATAGTACTTCAAAGATTAATAAAGGGTACTTTTACATGTGCTTTCTAAGTGTTTGTTAGAACTGTCATCCTCACTTTAATAACAGGAGTACTACTTCAGTGTAAGAAGAACCAAGGCTGTTGCATTTCGCTTAGTAAATAAAGAAAAAGTAATATTTTAAAAGCTACTTTTGTGACCAACAGCAGTAAAATTTGTGCCCCTCACCCAAATGTTTCTGCAATGAAAAGCCATCAATGATCCCATTGTACAGATAAACATTTCTACCTACAGATATGTAAGATATTCTGAACAAAATGACAATATCTGAAAGAGGCAAAAGGCCTTAAATTGTAGAAACAGCTATCTTCGAATATTTTTTGTTTTCCTTTTATTTTATTTGTTTGTTTTTGGCTCTTTAAGGAAGATGGGTTATTGCAGCAGCTAAAACAATTTTTTGCTCTAACAGTGTTAATCAAAGATTTAGATCATTAAAATCAATATTGAGATTTAAGAATTAAGATATGAAATATTTGTTATCCAAATTTGATCTTTAACAATGGAAAATATTTATTATGCCTCAAGCTTATAATTTATAATTTAAATGAAGGATAATAACAATATCAACACATATGTTTAGATTTCTATGGAACTCTCAATATTCTCTCAGTACACTTATGTGCTGTATAGATGACATCCTTATTTGATGTAAAAAGTGACTGAGGACACAAAGTTATGGTTAAAATTGATAAGAATAAATTTATTTATTATTTTTTATATAAAAATATGCATTCTAGTGTTTTCTCCCCTCACCCCCACTGGCCATCTTGCATTTACCTTTAGATGCAGTCACATCATTGTAAACATATGAGATAATAAAAGTTGGTACTTTAAACACATTTTATTGTTGAAGTAATCATCTTTAGGGGCAATCTTATTATGTATGCAGTAATCCTTTAAGACCTGTAAACATTTCAGATGATAGTTACTATCAAGTGCATACTCCTTTCAAATGAGAGTTACTATCAAACACATTCTCCTTTCAGATCATGAAAATATTTGTGTGTGCACTTTGCTCTTCTATGAAGAATGTCACTGTTCAAATGTTATCCACAAATTGTGACATACTTTAAAAGTTCTATTTATCTTTCCCTCTGAAATACGTGTTTTCACCATGGTGCTTATTTTACCTAGAGATGATATTCTAAAATAAGTGCATAAGATGAAAATCATATTTGGGCAAATGGGCTTTGAAAAGAACTAATAAAGTGGTTAAGTAGAGAATAGCATACCATGTCAGTCACCTTATTCTCTCAGCATTGGATGAATTTATTTAATGTTGCTGCTATGTTTTTAGAAGAGATGCTATTACAAAAATAAAGTGTAAACTTTTAACTTGAAAAGCACAGTAAGAGCAGGGAGATAGAGATGATCTGCCTATGAGAAACCCAAAAGAACAGCAGCATTATAACTCCTAAGTCACATTTATTTGGGAGTACACACTCCTCAAATAACTTATACTGCTAAAAAGCATTTTTTTTTCTCTTTCCCTGGCTCTCTTTCTCCCCACCTTCAAATATGAACTCTTATATTCGTGTCATTTAAATTTGTACACGGCATTCACTGTATTGGACTTTAGTGTGTCCCAACAGCTATGTGTTCTAAGATAACACATTCAATTTAGTCATGGATCCTCTTCTGCTCATATACTACACACTAGCTTGGCTTAAGAAAGAGTCATCTGTCTTGCCTGTGAAATATCTAGTTGCTTGTTCAGCTGCCATGTTGTGCTCTATCCCATGTCTATGCTGAACCTTTTGAGGCTGTGCTGCAGTGTGATTTCATTCTATCTTCTTGTGCCCCTCTCTCTTCAACTTCTCAAGCAACTGCCACTGACAAATCCTGCTGTCATCCTAGAGAATTCACCCTTAGCGGGACTAAACAGCTTGCCAACAGTGGGCCAAACACGCTACACTGCATATCTCGCATTCACAGGGAGCACTAATATCTGCCTTGTCTCTCCTCTCCTTTTCAGGCGGGTTCTTTCTTAAGTCTCTGTATGTCATGCCAACATGCACTTAAAACAATGCATTGCACAACCATGCCCCCAACCCTGAGCACACAAGGGAAGAACAAATTTAAGTGATATTGTGCCCTAAAAGATTGAAATATGAGGCTTTTAAATTGCCAGTGTAAATAAAGCGTGATGACAAGTGAAGACAAATTCATTTTGTAATTCAACTTTACTTTTTCATTTCTCTAAACGGCACTATTCCCCAGATATTCTAGAATTAGGACAGGCACTTTTTTAGTCAGCAGCAACTGGACTTGACCCATTTAGACTGCCGCTTCCAGACAAGCTAATATTCTCAGCTTGGACCCAAAACAATTGATGATTCCAGATAACGAAATTTTCTCTGTTATGAAGGCTGCTTGACAGTGTTCTTCATGGAATTCTAGGCTGACACATGTTCCCCTAACTCATAAAGATTTTCACAGACATTCTTTGTTTCTCTTGGCAGGGGAAGATGTCTCACAACCGGGGGCAAACATTTAACATTGCTTTAAAAAAAATCTGATTATATAGAGATTGCATTCCGAATGCAATCTGAAATCATGATAACTTAAATAACAGTAAAAATTATTTATCTACATCACTGGTTATTCCTATCTTTCTCATCTTTAAAATATTGTTGGTCTTATGAAAAAAACTAGTCTGTAGAGAATGACAGGACATATTGCTAAGTAATTAAAGAATTAAAAAATAGATCAAAGGGTTAGCTAGCAATTTGAGTTTGAAAGGAACTTTTTGTTTTTATTTCATGTCAAATTAAAAATTTTCCCGTATATGGGTTAGTCTCCTCTACTTTCACAAAATAAATTCTGTTTTTTTTATATATTCAGCATTAAATAAATTAAAATGTCCTGTTATATTATTTAATAAGCTACACCATACAATTCAGTATATAGGTATAATATTTGGAAATAAGTATGGACAAATCTAACAGTAGCTAGAGAGTTTCACCTAGCTGTCTGATCCAAGATATCCTTAATAGTTTTACCATTTACAACATTTTGCACTTTGGAAGTTGGATTTTGTAAAGGCCACTGATCTGATGAAGCTACTTTTGTTGCAAGAAAAAGAAATAATTACTTCAGATAATCGTGGTTTGTGTTATGCTAGAAGACAGGTGGATCCCCTCTAGAATTTAAAGCCCAGGAGTTTAAGTGCATCAATCTCAGAAAAACAAGAGCTGCACTGAAAGTAATGGATTAAGAATTGGTGCAATAATCTTGGCACAGAAGAAAGTTACGGTTTTCATTCTGATACTACACCATTACATTGATTAAGCTACATTCTAATTGTCTATTTTCTTTCACACTTAAAATAACTAACTCCCCTTAGCTCCTGTTCCTTAGCAACATTAATTTATAAATAATCCATTATAGATTTTTAAGGCTCAACTAGCTTTCATGATCTTTCACTTGCAGTTCCTAACAATGACCATCAAATTCCTGCATGTTTTTAGCCATACTCCTAAGATAGAAGATCTGATGACTCTAACTCATCAGGTTAATTAGATCATTGGTTGTTGTACAATTGCTGTCCTTGAAACAAGTGCCCTTGGTTGGTCTAACTGCTGTGGCGTGGCATTCATTGTTACATGCTAGAGTGAGGTCTGTAACAAAATCTTTTTCTTAGAAAGAGATTTCAAGGCCTGTAGCCATGAAAATTAACCTTCCCTGCTACCGGCGGCATAACTAAAATAAGGAAGATTAATTGATCGTTCAATATGTAATTAAGATATAATAGAAACACAAAATTTATTAATCAGAAAGTATGAGAAAGCAAAATATCTGTGACATAATTTTGGCCTGAGCTTAACATGTTACCAAGAGATGCTTGAGAGGACCAAGTAACTAAAGCATAGGATCATTGTTTTCATAGGCAAGTGGTTTTAACTCTATTAATAAGGACTCCTTTTATGATGTCCTCCAGTGTGTTTATACTGTGTGTATTTTTAAGGTAGAATAAATGTTTCTTACACCTCATAAACTGCTTCAGAGATGCAGAGATGGCAAGTTTTTGGATTCATTTGATAAACTTGCATATTCTTAATATTGAGCCTAAAATATAGCATGCAAAATAGTATGTTATGAAAAAGCAAGTTTATATATACATAAAATAAATTTAAATAAAATAATAACAAAAAACAATTTTGGCTATATATTATGAAATTAGTACAACCTAACCAAGAAGAATTTGTGGTAGAAATGCAAAAATTAATACACTATAAGCAAGTACTTAATACATGAGAGGAGAGAACTCACTGTACATCCAAATAAATGAGCAAAGGGCATTAACTCAAATTCAACATCTTTTCCTCTTTTCATCAAACAAAACAAAATATATAGATAAAATAACCTTTTTAATGAACAGTGGTAGAAATACCTTTATTTATTTATTTAACAGATATACAATAGCTGTCTCAAATGAATACCACCAATTTAATGCTGAAACATTAGCAGAATGTCTTATCATATTAGGAATAGAACAGGGAAACTTATTATTATTCTAGTGCCTACATCTTTTTCTGGAAATAAAAGACATAAAAGTTGGAAAGAAGAAATATGTATCTCTCTTTACAGATAATATAATGATCTTAGATCAACCCAAGGCCTGTATAGATAGAAACTATTAAACTTAGTAAAAGATATCAATATGAGAGCAAGTTAGCATAACCACTGTGGAAAACAGTTTGGAGGTTCCTCACAAAACTAAAAGTTGAGCTACCATATGATTCAGCAATCCCATTGCTAGTTATATACCACAGAGAAAGGAAATCAGCACTTTGAAGAGATATCTGCATTTCCATGTTTGTTGCAGTTTTATTCACAATAAGATTTGGAAGCAATCTATGTGTCCATCAACAGATGAATGGATAAAGAAAATGTGATACATATGGACTAGTGAGTACTATTCACCCATAAAGAAGAATGAGATCCTAACATTGGCAATAGCATGGATGGAACTTGAGATTATTATGTTAAGTGAAATAAGCCAGGAACAGAAACACAAATGCCACATTTTCTAACTTATTTATAGGCTATAAAAAACAAAACAATTGAACTCACAGAGATAGAGATTAGAAGGATGGTCATTAGAGTCTGAGAAGGGTAGTGGGGAAGTGGGGGAAGAAGTGGGGATAGCTAACAGGTACAAACAACAAACAGAGAGAATGAATAAGACCCAGTATTTGACTGTACAACAATACAGTATAGGGTGACAACTATAGGGTAACTATAGTCAATAATAATTTAGTTGTACATCTTAAAATGACAAAAAGAATCAATGGGATTGCTTATGGCACAAAAGATAAACGCTTGAGAGAAGACTTCAGACAATCAAACTTCTCTGAGCTAAAGGAGGAATTACAAACCCGGTGCAAAGAAACTAAAAACCTTGAAAAAAGATTTGATGAATGGCTAACTAGAATAACCAATGCAGAGAAGTTCATAAATGAGCTGATAGAGATGAAAACCATGACACGTGAACTACGTGAAAAATGCACAAGCTTCAGTAACCGACTCAATCAACTGGAAGAAAGGGTATCAGTGATTGAAGATCAAATGAATGAAATGAAGCGAGAAGAGAAGTTTAGAGAAAAAAGAGTAAAAAGAAATGAACAAGGCCTCCAAGAAATATGGCACTATGTGAAAAGACCAAATCTACATCTGATTGGTGTACCTGAAAGTGTCGAGGAGAATGGAACCAAGTTGGAAAACTCTCTGCAGGATATTATTCAGGAGAACTTCCCCAATCTAGGAAGGCAGGCCAACATTCAAATTCAGGAAATACAGAGAACACCACAAAGATACTCCTCGAGAAGAGCAACTACAAGACACATAAGTGTCAGATTCACCAAAGTTGAAATGAAAGAAAAAATGTTAAGGGCAGCCAGAGAAAAGTCGGGTTACCTACAAAGGGAAGCCCATCAGACTAACAGCAGATCTCTCCGCAGAAACTCTACAAGCCAGAAGAGAGTAGGGGTCAATATTCAACATTCTTAAAGAAAAGAATTTTCAACCCAGAATTTCATATCCAGCCAAACTAAGTTTCACAAGTGAAGGAGAAATAAAATCCTTTACAGACAAGCAAATGCTGAGAGATTTTGTCACCCCTAGGCCTGCCCTACAAGAGCTCCTGAAGGAAGCACTAAACATGGAAAGGAACAACCAGTACCAGCCACTGCAAAAACATGCTAGAATGTAAAGACTGTCGATGCTAGGAAGAAACTGCATTAACTAATGAGCAAAATAACCAGCTAACATCGTAATGACAAGATCAAGTTCACACATAACAATATTAACCTTAAATGTAAATGAGCTAAATTGTCCAGTTAAAAGACACAGACTGGCAAATTGGACAAAGAGTCAAGACCCATCAGTTTACTGTATTCAGGAGACATATCTCACATGCAGAGACACACAAAGGCTCAAAACAAAGGGATGGAGGAAGATCTACCAAGCAAGTGGAAAACAAAAAGAAGGCAGGGTTTGCAATCCTAGTCTCTGATAAAACAGACTTTAAACCAATAAAGATCAAAAGAGACAAAGAAGGCCATTACATAATGGTAAAGGGATCAATTCAACAAGAAGAGCTAACTATCCTAAATATATATGCACCCAATACAGGAGCACCCAGATTCATAAAGCAAGTCCTTAGAGACTTACAAAGAGACTTAGACTCCCACACAATAATAATGGGAGACTTTAACACCCCACTGTCAACATTAGACAGATCAACTAGGCAGAAAGTTAACAAGGATATCCAAGAATTGAACTCAACTCTGCACCAAGTGGATCTAATAGACATCTACAGAACTCTCCACCCCAAATCAACAGAATATACATTCTTCTCAGCACCACATCGCACTTATTCCAAAATTGACCACATAGTTGGAAGTAAAGCACTCCTCAGTAAATGTAAAAGAACAGAAATTATAACAAACTGTCCCGCAGACCACAGTGCAATCAAACTAGAACTCAGGATTAAGAAATTCAATCAAAACTGCTCAACTACCTGGAAACTGAACAACATGCTCCTGAATGACTACTGGGTACATAATGAAATGAAGGCAGAAATAAAGATGTTCTTTGAAACCTATGAGAACAAAGGTACAACATACCAGAATCTCTGGTACACATTTAAAGCAGTGTGTAGAGGGAAATACATAGCACTAAGTGCCCACAAGAGAAAGCAGGAAAGATCTAAAATGGACACCCTAATATCACAATAAAAAGAACCAGAGAAGCAAGATCAAACACATTCAAGAAGGAAATAAATAACTAAGATCAGAGCAGAACTGAAGGAGACAGAGACATAAAAAACCCTTCAAAAAATCAATGAGTCCAGGAGCTGGTTTTTTGAAAAGATCAACAAAATTGATAGACCACTAGCAAAATTAATAAAGAAGAAAAGAGAGAAGAATCAAATAGATACAATAAAAAATGATAAAGGTGATATCACCACCAACCCCACAGAAACACAAACTACCATCAGAGAATACTATAAACACCTCTGTGCAAATAAATGAGAAAACTGAGAAGAAATAGATAAATTCCTGGACACATACACTCTCCCAAGACTAAACCAGGAAGAGGCTGAATCCCTGAATAGACCAATAACAGACTCTGAAATTAATAGCCTACCACCCAAAAAAAGTCCAGGACCAGAAGGATTCACAACTGAATTCTACCAGAGGTACAAGGAGGAGCTGGTACCATTCCTTCTGAAACTATTCCAATTAATAGAAAAAGAGGGAATCCTCCCTAACTCATTTTTTGAGGCCAACATCATCCTGATACCAAAGCCTGGCAGAGACACAACAAAAAAAAGAGAATTTTAGACCAATATCCCTGATGAATATCAACACAAAAATGCTCAATAAAATACTGGCAAACCGAATCCAGAAGCACATCAAAAAGCTTATCTGCCATTATAAGTGGGTTTCATCCCTGAGATGCAAGGCTGGTTCAATATATGAAAATCAATAAATGTAATCCAGCATATAAACACAATCAAAGATAAAAACCACATGATTATCTCAATAGATGTAGAAAAGGCCTTTGACAAAATTAAACAGCCCTTCATGCTAAAAACTCTCAATAAATTAGGTATTGACGGAACATATCTCAAAATAATAAGAGCTATTTATGACAAACCCACAGCCAATATCATACTGAATGGGCAAAAACTGGAAGCATTCCCCTTGAAAACTGGCACAAGACAGGGATGCCCTGTCTCACCACTCCTATTCAACATAGAAGTTCTGGCCAGGGCAATCAGGCAAGAGAAAGAAATAAATGGTATCCGATTAGGAAAAGAGGAAATCAAATTGCCCCTGTTGGCAGATGACATGATTGCATATTTAGAGAACCCCATCATCTCAGCCCAAAATCTCCTTAAGCTGAGAAGCAACTTTAGCAAAATCTCAGGATACAAAATCAATGTGCAAAAGTCACTAGCATTCTTATACAGCAATAACAGACAATCAGAGAGCCAAATCATGAGGGAACACCCATTCACAATTGCTACAAAGAGAATAAAATACCTAGGAACCCAACTTACAAGGGATGTGAAGGACCTCTTTAAGGAGAACTACAAACCACTGCTCAACAAAATAAAAGAGGATACAAACAAATGGAAGAACATTCCATGCTCATGGATAGGAAGAATCAATATCATGAAAATGGCCATATTGCCCAAGGTAATTTATAGATTCAATGCCATCCCCATTAAGCTACCAATGACTTTCTTCACAGAATTGGAAAAAACTACTTCAAAGTTCATATGGAACCAAAAAAGTGCCTGCATTGCCAAGACAATCCTAAGCCAAAAGAACAAAGCTGGAGGCATCATGCTACCTAACTTCAAACTACACTGCAAGGCTACAGTAACCAAAACAGCATGGTACTGGTACCAAAACAGATATAGACCAATGGAACAGAACAGAGACCTCAGAAATAATACCACACATCTACAACCATCTGATCTTTGGTAAACCTGACAAAAACAAGAAATGGGGAAAGGATTTCCTATTTAATAAATGGTGCTGGGAAAACTGGCTAGCCATATCTAGAAAGTTGAAACTGGATCCCTTCCTTACACCTTATACAAAAATTAATTCAAGATGGATTAGAGACTTAAATGTTAGACCTAAAACCATAAAAACGCTAGAAGAAAACCTAAGCAACACCATTCAGCACATAGACATGGGCAAGGACTTTATGTCTAAAACACCAAAAGCAATGGCAACAGAAACTGAAATTGACAAATGGGATCTAATTAAACTAAAGAGCTTCTGCACAGCAAAAGAAACTACCATCAGAGTGAACAGGCAACCTACACAATGGGAGAAAATATTTGCAATCTATTCATCTGACAAAGGGCTAATATTCAGAACCTACAAAGAACTCAAACAAGTTTACAAGAAAAAAAAAAACCATCAAAAAGTGGGCAAAGGATATGAACAGATACTTCTCAAAAGAAGACGTTTATGCAGCCAACAGACACATCAAAAAAATGTTCATCATCATTAGCCATCAGATAAATGCAAATGAAAACCACAATGAGATCCCATCTCACACCGGTTAGAATGGTGATCACTAAAATGTCAGAAAACAACAAGTGCTGGAGAGGATGTGGAGAAATAGGAACACTAGTTCAACCATTGTGAAAGACAGTGTGGCGATTCCTCAAGGATCTAGAACTAGAAATACCATTTGACCCAGCCATCCATTACTGGGCATACACCCAGAGGACTCTAAATCGTGCTACTATAAAGACACATGTACACATATGTTTATTGCAGCACTATTCACAATAGCAAAAACTTGGAACCAACCCAAATGTTCATCAATGACAGACTGGACTAAGAAAAATGTGGCACATATACACTATGGAATACTATGCAGCCATAAAAAAGGTTGAGTTCATGTCCTTTGTAGAGACATGGATGCAGCTGGAAACCATTATTCTCAGTAAACTATCGCAAGAACAGAAAATCAAACACCACATGTTCTCACTCATATGTGGGCATTAAACAATGAGAACACTTGGACACAGGAAGGCTAACATCACACACCGGGACCTGTCGTGGGGTGGGGCGAGGTGGGAGGGATAGCATTAGGAGATATACCTTAGGTAAATGACAAGTTAATGGGTACAGCACACCAACATGGCACATGTATACATATGTAACAAACCTGCAATAGCTATCATGTATGCCAGCTAGAGACAAAGAGTTCCAAGAAAATATAATAAAATAAAAATATTCTGTTCAGAATAGCAATTATAAACTCTCTTAAGGCATCCAGAACTGTGGTGTTCAATACAGTAACTTTAATTCACATGCAGCTGTTGAGTATTTGTAAGCAGCTTGTCCAAACTAAAATGTAAACTATGCACTGCATTTTAAAGACTCAGCAGAAGAGAAAAGTAAAATATCTCATTAATACTTTTAGGTTGATTACAGGATAAATGGCATTATTTTGGATACGTTGAGTTAAATACAATATGTTATTCAAGTTAATTTCATCTGTTGGTTTTCACTTGTTTTTACTATAGCTACTAGAAAATTTAAATTTGCATATGTGGCTTAAATGTGTGGATAGCCTCAAAGTTCTACTGGCCAGTGGTAACCTAAAGCAAAGCAAAGAGAAAAGTATAAAGCTTTTATGAACAATGGAAAACATTACTGAAGGACATAAAATAGCATTAAAATATTTGAGACAAATACTATTCTTGAATGGGATTTTATAATGAGAAAATAATCATAATAAGCAAATCCATTTATATACACTAAATGCAACTTCAGTTTTGTGTCAAAGTGTCAAGTGGACTTCACCAAGCAATTCTAATATTGATTAGTTAATGTAAAATGTTATATATGTGAAACTCAACAGAAAAAAAAATTTAAATAAAAAATTATTGAGAAGTTTGCACAAATAGATCATAAAATATGTAATGAATTTTTAATTCTTGAAGAGTAGCTGTAATTTTACAAAAAATTTGATTAAAAAGATAAAATCAAAACACAAAAATACACTCAAGTATATAAACATATGTATAATTAAAACTAATGTATTGCCATAGTGACATCAATTAAGTGGAAAAAAGTCAAATTATTGTAATTATCTAAAATAATCTATTTAAATATTTGGTGCAGGTGAAATAAGTCCTGACTATATATCATAACACATGTTAAATCAATTCTAATTAATTAAACAGCTAATTACAAAAAAGTGGAATACTTAAACAGAAATGTTTATCCTATATCAGGGAAAATAAATAAACTATTTTAAGCAAATGGTAAATGCTCTAAGCATACTATTTCATGTAGCAGACATGATTACTCTATGTGACGGGTACTCTCCTTATATCACCTTTACTAAAGAGAAAAATGAGATTCAGCGAGGTTGAGCAACTTGTTCGAAGTCATTCAGCATTTAATTGGTAAAGTTGGGACTAAACTCACATGTATGTGCCTCTATAGCCTGTGTTCTTAATAACTACACTGTCACAGAGGAGAAGCATAATAAATAGGTTTGCATAAAATAAAAAAAAAACATTACTAAAAAACTAAAGCCAATAGCTTGAAAAAATTGGTGAAAAATTTATACAAATCAATAATAAAAATAGATTTTTCAAAAAGACAACTAAACAAAAGAAAATGCAAATAATCATTAGTGATATTAAGAGGGTGGAAAAAGGACCTCTGCATCATGGTCAAGCTACAAAATGCAAAATAAAATGAAATACTGATTTTTCAATTAGTCATTGGCTAAATAGGAACAATTTTCTCTTCCACAGAGGCTAATGTGACCAACTACAGGGATAAACTGGTTAGAGCCAGCCAGCAAAATCTGCTAAATTGGAGAGTCAGTGTGAAATTTGCTGATGCTGCCATAATTAAAGTTAGATAAGAATAAGGTATATTCTAACAATGTGCACTAGAAGAGATCATACATCTCTTCACAGAGAAGATAGGTTGGATATGCACCTTATTTTATGGCTTAAATCCATGGAGTACAATTTTCAGAAATTTTCCCACACCTCCTACCGCTATTGATTTGTTGATCCTATGGTTCCATATTCTCTATCAGTGACTTTGATGATCAATATGATACCTTTGTCAGAGAGACCATTACCACTATGTGTGCTAGAAACAACCATGAAAAGTCTTTCCCCCCACTTAGTGTACATAATGTAAAATTTTGCTTTATCTTCTAAAATTATTTCACTATAATATTATAATGATATCTCACCAAGAGATTGAATGTACAAGTGGACAGATCATAGAGAAAAATAGAACTCTAAACCAAAGCCTCTACAGCAACCTATCCAGGAAGCCAAGCCACAGCCTCTTCAGCAATTGATCCAGAATGCTCAGGACTTGGTAATGACTTCCAACTCTCCTAATTTTTGCCTCTACTTCAAATTAAAAGTCAACCAGAGACAGACAAATACGCTTCCCTAAAACAACGACAAACAATACCCTGACTCTACCTAGCTTGCCTCTAGCTTCCCATGCCAATATTCTCTAATCAGAACATACATGAAGCCTTCACATTCTTTTCACTATGAACTTTTCCCCCTCCACTGCCTGCTTTGAGTCACTGGAAAATACTAGTGAGGGTGGGTGATTCTGAGTAAATAGTCTCTTTTTGTTTTGGTTTTGGTAATCTATATTTCTACAACACATAGCACGTAGTATTAATCAGTGCATTTTTTTTTTTTTTTTTTTTTTTTTTTGAGACAGAGTCTCACTTTTGTCACCCAGGTTGGAGTGCAGTGGAATGATCTTGGCTCACTGCAGCCTCAACCTCCCAGGTTCAAGCAATCCTCCTTACTCAGCACCCAAGTAACTGGAACTACAGGTGCACACCTGTATATATATATATACACACACACACATATATATATATACACAAATTATATATATATATATATAAAATTCATAATTCATTAAGCCACTCTCCCCACTTTAATAACATCTTTAATATCTTGTGAAACTATTTTGAGAAACAGGTCTTGGGACATTTTCATGAAAGAATTAGTATTTAGAAAGCTAAAATTCTCATTATTGCTAAGTCAAATTTTATCTCTACATGTAAATTATATATATATAATTTGTGTATATGTGTGTGTGTGTGTGTGTGTGTGTGTGTGTGTGTGTATTTGTATTTTTTGTAGAGACGGGGTTTTACCATGTTTCCCAGACTGGTCTCAAACTCCTGGGCTCAAGCTATTCACCCACCTTGGCCTCCCAAAGCCCTAGTTTTACAGGGGTGAGCCATCGCTCCTGGCTTCATTAGTGTTCTCTTTACTAACTCTTTTGTTTTATTCAAGCCTCAACTGACTGGATACAATCTACCCACATTAGGGAGAGCAATCCACTTTACTCAGTCTACTAATTCAAATATCACTGTCATTCAGAAACACCTTGACAGAAACACACAGAAGAACATTTGACCAAATATCTAGGCACCCTATGTCCTGTTAACACATAAAATGGAATATACTAAAAAAACTGTATGTGTTTTTTTATTCACACACAAAAATAAGAAAAATAAGTAAATGAGAACTCTTTAAAAATTGAATTCTTTTGTGTAGCACACTTATGGCAATATTGATGAAATCCAATAAATTGTTATTCTACTAGGATGTGTCATTATGAGAGAAATCTTGCTGAAAAAACAAATCATATTTTATGAACGCATTTTTGGTAGAAGAAAATAAAACTATACTTTTCTAAATATAACAGAAAGACTGTTATTTCTAAAATAACTAAATAATTTTCCATGTAGAGATAAAATTTGACTTAGCAATAATGAGAATTTTAGCTTTCTAAATACTAATTCTTTCATGAAAATGTCCTAAGACCTGTTTCTCAAAATAGTTTCACAAGATATTAAAGATGTTATTAAAGTGGGGAGGGTGGCTTAATGAATTTGGGAAATTCTGGGTTAAATACTACAAAAAAAGAGATCTTTTTAGGTATTCTAGGGGTTTTTAGTAGCTTCATGAGTCTTATGAATCTTCAGGAGGGAGAAATAATCCACATCTTTTTCCAACTTTTGGAATACAACGTTCTTTTTTGTTCTGGAGTATTTCATAGATTAGTGTTCTGTGAAACACACTTTGGAAAATGCTTCTCTTGAGTATTTTAAGTTTGATTCAGTTCTAATGTACATTTCATTTCAAGGGAATAAAAATATCTCTATATTATGAAATTGTTATAACATCTTATATAAGTATAGAACTAATTAGTTTCAAAGTACTTTCAGCAATATTATTGCACTTTAACTTTACAAGATTTTTTTAAGGCAGGTATAATAATCCTTATCATATGAACAAGAATTTAGAACAGAGATCATTTAAGAGACTTACCTAAGGTTGAATAGCTAGTTAGTAATAGAACTTGGGTTAGAATTCCTTTTTAAAGATACTCATATACTCAGACAAAAGCTCTTTCCTCTTAATTATACTGTTTCCACAGCATTGATTCATCAATGTCTATTCATACATTACTTGAATACGAGGGAGACTAGTCATTCCTGAAGTCTAGTCAGGAAAATGACTTTTAGCCATCTAGACTGAGTTTCAACACTACCTCTCTGGACACTGACTATGTTATCCTGGACAGGTTTCTTAAGCATGTTGAACCTCAGTTTTCTTATTAGTAAAATGGGTTTTAAAAACAGTTCCACAATACCTTTACTGAAACCCCAAGACTAGTTGTATTTCTCATTGTAAACTGTATTATAATAAGGTAATTTACTCCATATTCCATATCACAGTCACAGCAATACCTATTACAGGAAAGTATTGTTAAACTAAATATATAAATATTCACACTAAGTAAATTTGGTTAAAGATCATGATTAACCCCAAATCAATTCAGTTCAGACTTTTGCCACCAAATAAATTTTATCATCAATTGAATGAAAACAGGTTTCAGTTTCCAGGGTTTTGGATACCAGAACTTTGATAACAGATATGAATACCTACCTAATTGGATTGTTGTGAAGATACACAGAGATATATATGTTAGAGCATATAGAGCAGTGCCTGGCACCCAGTACAAGATAAGCACAACAAATGCCAGCTGTTGATATTGTTATCATCTAATCTTTTTAATAAAAAGGTTACATGATAACTTAAAACCATTATAAAATTTAGAATTACTAAAAACACATATCATCATATTTTCTAAATTGTTCTGTGACTACAATAGACTTTTTTTGTAATGAGAAAAAAAGAGTGAATAGAAATCATAATTAATACATCTTAAGTGAATGAAAATCTGCAAGATTATGACCAAAGATGTAGCGTTAAAAGACACTCTTGTAATATATCTTGCTCTTTACTCACTGTAAGCAGCTATGAGCCCTGTTATTTATACTCTGTGCATTCAAGTGCAGCATGTGACACCAAGAAGAACCAAATACCTAGTTATTGAATGAACACAGTGATGAAGGATGAACTCCCAGTATCTGTGCAAACCTTGTATATAATTGTATTTACAGGTATCAGTCCTTGTTGCACTTGCAGAATTGAGTCTCAGAATTATAAATCCCTCTTTGGGCAACATAATGCATATTTCCTCCTTAAATGTGTGAGCTTTAAAAGTCTTGGTTACTGAATTATTAATTCCCAGATAATGTTGTAGAAATCATGAAATAAAAAGCTCAACTTATGCCCCTCTGTATTAGCCAAACAGAATAATAAAGATCCTATGTTTGGACAAAGTATAAATGTGGCTGAACACATGTGAATTAGGAAAAAAATAGTAATTTGGCAGTATATTCAAAGCGATTTAACTTCAAAATACTAACTAAAAAAAATTTGCTTCTTAAGAATGAAATTTTGATTGTCAAAGCACAGAAAACATATTAAAAATGATCACCTTCCTTCTTGAAGATATACTGTGTTTAGCAGTACTATGCTGATAGGTATATGTACAAAAATCATGCACATATTGATTTTTTAAAGTTTTTTCTTTGAGAGGGAGGTGAAGCAAGATGACAGAATAGAAGGCTCCACTGATCATTGCCCTGCAAAGACACCAATTTAACACCTGCCTACACAGAAAAAACACTTCATAAAAAAACAAAAATCAGGTGAGCCCTCATTGTACTTGGTTTTATCTTTGTATCCCTGAAACAGGCACTGAAGAGATAGAAAAAACAGTCCTGAATGACTGGCACCACCCCTCACACTCCCCTAACAAAAACAGCACGGTGTGAACTCTCTAGGTGCTAAGGAAGGGTGAACACAGCAACTGTGATATGCTGAACTCTGTTAGAGCAAAAAGGAATATTCTGTTAGCGTGGTATTCCGTCAGAGCAAAAAGGAAAACTGGACCAAACTTAGCTGATGCCCACACACAAAGAGAGCATTAATGTCCATTATGGACAAGCCTTTGATGACTTATCAAACTGTCAAACCATCCTTTCAACAAATCTGTTTTGTTTTGTTTTGTTTTAATTTAAATTAGTAGAGTTTGTTTCTGGCTTTTGCCAGAAATAAAAATGTGAGCCTTGGTCTAATACAGGTCAATGGTTTTACATATAAAGCTATTAGGACTGTTTACAACATGAAAACAAGGGCAACAACAGACGTGAAATAACCCACAATGGAAATGTAGTTAAATAAGTCATGGTAAAAACTATGAAAATGAAATATGTTATAGCCTTTAAAACTATGTTTCCAAAGATTGTTAAATAATCAGTGTTTATGTAAGAAACTATTAACTGAGAATGCAGAATACAAAACTGTTTAATCAATATTATGTGTATTTGTACATACACAGATGAATGTTTAGAAGGAAAAAAATGCAAATATCAGGAGCAGTCAACTGTGGGTGGTGGGTTCACAGGTGACAGGGTGTTCACGTGCTCTTTTACTTAATAAGTAAGCATTTATTTTTATACGTACAGAAAATTTTAAACTATTATTTTCAATATTATATTTATTCCTATGTAAGCATAATATTTAGTTTAGTACTTAAGCAAATTATGTGAAATTTCAATAGAGTCAAATTATTGAATTATTATTTTATAGAGAGAAAGCCAGAGAATGAATGTATACTAAGTAGTCTTTATTCTCTGTGTCCATTTACATAAACAAACCACAGAGGTATCTCTCCCCATAAATTAGATTCTTAAGTGACTTTTTCATTAAACAAATATTAAGAAAGTATGATAATGACTTGAGTTGTGTTAAATTCCTCCTTTAATTAAGAAATAAGGCCCACAATGGATAAGATAATTCTTATGCTGGAAAAGGTATGTAATTCCAATTATGTGCCCAAGTGCCGTGTAATGAATTGAACCCTTAATCTTTTGCCTTCTAAAAAAAAATACATCATCTGACTTGTTAAATGCTTTAGCTGAAATACTTTTGTTGATTTTTTGCAATAGAGGCCTGCTCTCTGGAAAAGTATAGTATAGTCTAACAATCAATTTCTGAAGTAAAGATATTAAAAAATAAATTGAATAAGCAAAATAAGGGCTTTTTTCTAGCTGAAGACTAATTTTTGTTACAGGCTAATGTTACTACGACACCTAGAAATTAAACACAATAAATAAATGAATATATATACATGACTATAAAGAATTCCTTAAACATTAAGTAATTCAATTTCACTTTATGAAGCCTCAATATACATAAAGCCAAGTAATTCATTTGAAAATCACTGAATGAGAAATTATATAATCTGGCTCTTGAGAAAGTTTAGCTATGTCTAAAATGGCTACAAATATTTCACATATTGAAAACCCATATATCTTCATTTTTCCTAAAAATGCAGAGTATGTAAGTAATACTATTTATCAGATTAAAGGGGAAATTTTCATTTTAAAAAATAATTCTAAATCTTTTCAACAACTGACTGTTTATTATCTTTCTACACCCCGATATTCACTCTTGGAGAGTTCAAAATCCATGTGTATCACCTTAAGACCCTTTATCTTTTATTTATTTTCCCTACTATTTTATTTCGCTTCATTAAATCTTTAATCTTCAGCAAACTGTTTCCTAATTGTTTTTTTATTTATAAGTTGCAGTACAAAACTTCCGTTATTTTGACTTTATATTACAAAAATTTTCCTTTCAAACATTCAAACATCAAACTCTGAAACTATAGCTTCTTTTCACTTGTAAAGTTACTGAGATTTTCTTTAAAATTAAGATCAAATCAGATCAGACTTCCTTTTCATCTCCAACTTTAATTTAATAAGTATTTCTAGTGCTTATAGATAAGCCAGTAACTGTCAAAGATGTAATAATTCATGAATACAATCTGTTCCATGCAGCATATATCAGACTTCTTGTATGATTTTTCTGAATTACATGCATCCACTTCACTGAAGATTCTGATATTCTTTTCTTGTTAATCTGAATTATTCTGCTGAATCTTTAAATTTTGTTTTATGTCACACCAATTCTTAGAAAGTAATTTTTCTTTGATTCTGATATTTTGACTTTACCTCAATCTAGGACGCACTTCACTTCTCAGTTCATGTAAATGCCAATTAAAACATTTTTAAGGGAAATGTCTACTAGTAAATCTATCAAAGAAGAATAAGAAGATGAAGAACAAGAAGAGGGAGGAGTAGGAGGAAAAAGAAGAGAAGAAGGGAGAAGAAGAAAAAAGCAAAGAGACAGAAATGACAGGAGAAAAAAGTTGGCTATAAATTTGAGTTCCTAAATGCATTCAAAAGAAATTCATTGGGGCATGTGAGTCTATTTTAAACTTTCCATACATTTTATCTTTATACTGGTGTCTCTGTTTCACTGTATTTACAACTCTTCCCAGAACAAAAATATAAACCTTCTAAGGTTGTCCAACAACCACTTCATAGGCAAATTTTAAGATTTCCTTGAAATTTTGCTGAATATTCAGGCAACAGCTAGTTCTTCAAAATTATCTTTAACTTATAATTAATGTCTGTGTTGTTTTAAAAAAAATTCCATATTATACAAATATACTTAAGATATATCAATAATTTTTCACTTCTTTTCAGTCTTTCTCTTTAATTAACAACTCAATTAACATGTATTTATCAAGAGACTTTTATCCATAGATAAACTTGCTGTATTATAGAGGAACCAATATTGCATCCACATGAAGTCCACATGCATAGATACTAGGGAATTTTAGCATATTGCAATGTGCTGCATAAAGGTGATAACACATATATATTTGCTAAATATTTATCATGCATATATGTGATAACACATATATGATATGTGCTAAATATATATGGGGTGTTTTTCTAGGGCTACTACACTCAACTTCCTCTTTTCTTTATATTCTGCAAGCCATATACTACAGAAAAGCCAGAGTAAACTTTTCAACATTGTACATCGGATCATTTCAGTCTGTTCATTCCTCTTCTTCACCAACCCCTCTTCCAGTTTCATGTTTTCAAATGGCTTTCCATTACTCTTAAGATAAATCTCACTTTGACCTACAAGGCCCTACACAGCATCTCTCTGCTCATCATTTCAAAGTTATCCTAAACTACTCTCTTTCTTGCTCACTAAGGGAGCCACACTGGCATCCATTTTGTGCCTTGAACATAGCAAACATTTTCCTGCCACATAACTTTTTTAAAAAATAAATTTGACTCTATATGCTATTATTAGCTCAACTGTCTCGCCTTAGAGAAGCTGCTTCTCAATCATTAAGAATCTCCAAGCACTACCAGGTACTCCCTATCACATTACTCTTTCTATTTTCTTAAAATGTGGCCAGGCACGGTGGCTCATGCCTGTAATCCCAGCACTTTGGGAGGCCGAGGCGGGTAGATCACTTGAGATCAGGAGTTCGAGACTAGCCTGGCCAACATGGTGAAACCTCATTTCTACTAACAGTACAAAAAAATTACTCGGGCTTTGTGGTGGGCACTTGTAATTCCAGCTACTCAGGAGGTTGAAGCAGGAGAATCTCTTGAACCTGGGAGGCAGAGGTGCAGTGAGCTGAGATCCCGCCATTGCCCTGCATCCAGGGTGACAGAGCAAGACTCAAGTCCTTTTCCTGGCTCATCCCAGCTCAAAAAGCTACCCCACTGAGCAACTTGTGACCCCCTACTCCTGCCCGCCAGAGAACAAACCCCCTTTGACTGTAATTTGTCTTTACCTACCCAAATCCTATGAAACGTCCCCACCCTTATCTCCCTTTGCTGACTCTCTTTTCGAACTCAACCCGCCTGCACCCAGGTGATTAAAAAGCTTTATTGCTAAAAAGAAAAAAAAAAAAAAAAAAGAAAGTGTGCTATGGCATGTAATTATGTTGTATGTCTATTTCTTGAGTGCTCCCAACCCCTAACTAGTTCCGTGTATTTTTCCATAAGGGTAAGAATAATGCATATAGTAGATAGTAAATATCTGGGATTAACAAATAAATATAGAAGTAAATCAAATCTGAGAGAGGAGGTGAGTTGAGTTTGCTGTCGGGGCACTACACTGAACTGGAGGTTGTGGGGTCAGAGAAGGTTTGCCACAGAAGATAGCATGGACTGAGTCAGGGGGAGGATTACCACGAATTAGTCAACTCAAGAAGAGACTGAGAAAGACCTTCTAAATCTTCATACCAAATAAAAAATTACATGATAAATTTTCAGAAATTAGAATCCAGAATTAAATTTGTCAAAAGCCAAAGTTGCAAATTATGGAGTGCTGGGTCTTATGTTTTCTGAGATAACCAAAGCAATATAATAAAAGCCCTTGTGCCATACTAATGACTTTTTAATTGTATTTTATTTGCAAGATGTGTCTAGTAAAAGACTGTCCAAGGAAGTTAATTTCAGATAGATCACTCTAATGTCAATGTCAAGGGTGGTTTCCTAAGTTTTAAGCCTAGGGATCTAGATAGGCAATCATTTGTCATTTATTAAAACAGGCAATCCATTGATACAGGATGTTCAAACCTGAGTGAAAAGATAAGAGTTTCATTTTAGATGTGTTTCAAATTCATATAAGAGTATAAGTATAGGTTTCCAATAACCAAAGGAATATGCAAGTCTTAAAATCTGAGCTGGAGGGAGAAGTTGAAGGTTGTGACAGTGTTACAGCTATTCACAAATATCTCATCTTTTTTTTATGTGGGATCACAATCCCCTGCTCCCTTTTTGTAAGCAAAGTCATAGCAATAAAATGTGAGAAACAGTGATGTATATGTTATTTCCACAAATATGCTTTAAGAGACAATGCAATTTACTACTTCTTTTGAGTGACCATGAAGACAGCTGACACCCCAGCTATTCTGTAAAAGATAAATATCTCTTGAGTTAAACCATTGGAATATTATGGGCTTGGTTATTACTAGAGAAAAGTCTAGTGTCTTCTTACCAATAAAAAAATTATCAGTTGTCTACTTATGCATGGTATATTAGACTGTGCTCACGGGGCTTATAAAGACATATCTGAGACTGGGTCACTTATAAAGGAAAGAAGTTTAATGGATTCACAGTTCCACATGGCTGTGGATGCCTCACAATCATGCCAGAAGGTGAAGGAGGAGCAAAGTAATGTCTTACATGGCAGCAGGCAAGAGAGAGTGTGTGCAGGGAAACTGCCCTTTATGAAACCATCAGATCTCAGGATGAGATTTATTCACTATCATGAAAACAGCATGGTAAAAACCCACCCCCATGAATCAATTGCCTCCCACCGAGTCCCTCGCATGACATGTGGGAGTTATGGGAGCTACAATTCAAGATGAGATTTGGGTGGGGACACAGCCGAACCATATCACATGGTAATTAAAACCATGAAAGAAAATGATATTTCTGTGAGTGTGTAAGAATAAAAGTATGTCAAAAATTGAACCTTTTGGACCTCCATCATTGGAAGTATAGATCAGTCAAGGAGTGTCCTCAAAGGTCACTAAGTAGTAAAGAAACTTAAAAAGAGAGTGGTGTCTCAGAAGCAAAAGTAGAAAAGGATAAAAGTAGAAAGAAATAGAAAATATAATGAAACACAAACTATGAAAATAAATTAAGAACTGAAAAGTGAACCTTGAAGTAGGAACTGGAACCAATCATAACTTTAGTGAATGAAGTTTTATTTGGATTGTTTGAAGGCACAATATAGTAAGTTTAGTATTGGCCAGGAGGCAAAGACTGCTTTTAAGGAGACTGGCTGTAAAGGGTAAAATCTTACCTTTTTTATATAAAGCAATAGTAATTAAAATAATGAAATACATTTGATCATCAGAATTTCTTTTATTTCACAATTAAATTATATCAGTAGGCACATACATTATGTGTAACAATATTATATATTCAGTGCCTTAAACACTGGGAGGAAAACATAGAGTTAGAACAGCAACATAAAGATCAGTATAAGTGGCTTTAGAACAAAGAGACTTTTTACATGAGCAATGTCACTATAACTTTATATAGATCTCATCAAAAGTACAATAAACATAGTAGGATAAAAAGACTTGTTTATTTGGATGACTACATTCCATGCACACACACACAGACACACACAGGCACACACACATATCTATAGACATACATATATATTACATTATATATAGATACACACACACACACGTATATAGGACTTAGGCCTACATGCACATGCATGCACACATGTATATTATAACTATATCGATACTGAGAAGAATGAAATTTTGGTAAAATGTATTTTATGAATTAAATTTTTCTGAGTTTTCAGAATACATTAGTCCATTAATTTGGGAAGAAAAATGTATTCTTGAGGTTATTCAGTATTTATCTTAAGGATGTTTTATCCTATAATTTGAATTTACCCTGAGATTGATACTTGGGGATATTTTTCATAAAGTGAATTATCATTAGCTACATGCAAAATATTACAATGTCTCTTAGTTAACATTTTTAAAATAGCGACTATCCTGTATGTATGTGTATATATATATACACACAAATATATATGTGTATATATATACACACATATATATGTATATATACCAACTGAATTATTTACCTTAAATTGACTAATTTTTTTAGAATTTAGACTCATAATAATGTTGATCTATAGTAGGAATGAATAAATACAAGAAGAGAAGCTAAGATTAAATAGCTCTATTTCAATAATTGAGATATAAATTTATAGAAGTAAATGGATGGGTAATATTCTGAATCTCAAGAAATATGTTATTGTCTTGATGTGCTTCAGATACCATCCTGAATATCAATAGTGCTTAGAAGCTGTTTGAGTAAATGTTATTCTTAAAATGTAAATTTATGCAACAATTAGAGTATCATTTATGTAGAAATGCAGCAAATTTGAGATAATATAAAATTGCTACAAGCTTTTAGACAGGGTGAGAACCTTACAGGCTCATTTTAAACTGTCAGATGAGGTCTTGTATTGTTATGGACACTCTGTATTAATAACTCTGTATTAACCATTCCACTCCTAAATTATTTATTATCCTTGCTGAGTCTATCAAGATTCATCCTTTCTCAATCAGATTCCCTTCTAGTTATAATTAAAATTTGCTCTTTCCAAACTGTAAGCCACAATGTATTATCATACAAATTAGACATTCATAAATTTAAACTATAAAAGAAGGTATTTAATTGTTTTTTATAACTTAACACAGTTGGCCAAATACCATTCCACTCCTAAATATGTCAGATCCATACTATCTGGATATGCCAATCAAATGATCAAAAATGAGTACCTTAATATAAAATCTAAGTAATATGTGCCACACGATGATAGTAGGTTTTCTCTAGCATTAGCTCTGTGATTATATAAGTAAAATTCCACCACAGGAAAAATCCTGGCCAAAACAACGTTCTCCAAATCAGTGTTACTTAAAATACGGCCTGCAGGCCGATGGAGGACTGTGAAATAACACAGCCCATGGCAATATTAATACATTATTTGAGAGAAGTGCTTAGAAACCTTTATTGCACTATGGCACTGCTGAGACATCCAAGAACACCATCCTTTTTCTGTTCATTCGTTTTTATTTTGTCTTTTTAAAGCCTTCATCCTTCAATGGCTCAAAGGAAAAAATACAGATATTTTGAGAAGCACAGGGTGTTGCTTCTTGATATGGTTTGGCTGTGTTCCCACCCAAATCTCATCTTGAATTTTAATCCCCATAATCCCCAAGTGTCATGGGAGGAACCTGGTGGGAGGTAATTGAATCATGGGGGCGATGTTCCACATGCTGTTCTTGTGATAGTGAGTGAGTTCTCACAAGATCTGATGGTTTTATAAGCATCTGGCATTTCCCCTGCCGGCACTCTTTCTCTCTCCTGCCATCCTGTGAAGAGGTACCTTCCACCGTGATTGTAAGTTTTCTGAGGGCTTCCCAGGCCTGCGGAATTGTGAGTCAATTAAACCTCTTTCCTTTATTTATTACCCAGTCTTGGGTATTTCTTCATAGCAGAATGAGAACAGACTAATACACTTTGGATGAGAACAAACTAATACGCTTTGTTTGTTGAGGCAAATTTTAGGCAAATTATTTAATGGCAATAAAAATGTACTTAAGATCTTCAAGGCATTATGTGGTAATAAACAACAGGTAATTTTTCAGCAATAGAAAATCCTAAGTGAATACACACTATTTTTAAGTGACCTCAAAGACATTAATCACATAATTTCATGGATTGAATTCTAGGTTAGTGGATCCATATTAGTGGATCCAATCTCTTTTTCTTTTATTTCTTCCTTTCTTTTTCTCTTTCCTCACCCCACTCTCGCATTTTTGGAGGGCAAGGGCATCCTAAGAGTAACTGATAGTTGGCTTTCTAACCATTTGGCTTCTCATGGATTTCTACAGTTCATGTCTATTAATAATTTTATTTATTATTGAGAAAAACTCCTCATGCAATAGGTCTAATAAAATGTGTGATATTTCAGCTGTGGTTCCACACTGATTTGTACCCTGACTAGAACATGATCATAGTTCTGGGCCTTCACTCCAAGCAGTTGGTAGTCCCTGGGGGTCATTTCTCAAAAAACAGTTTAACCGATGTTGGTTAATGAACTTGTTGAAGCTTAGTTAAGGAGAAATGCTTTATGTATACAGACAATTCTCCAACCTCCTCCATAGCACAAAGGATCACAAAGTCATGAGTTTCCTCATAAAATGTCCACATTAGAGCACAGCAAAATCTATTCAGACATTCAAATGTGACTATCAGTTCGCTTACTGTCATTTAGAGATGAAGCCACTCACCAAAACTTTGGTATTTTCGAAAGGGCCCATGACTTTTGACTTTATACCAATTTACTTCCTTCATCATTAGTTTTGCCTTTTTCAGAAAAAATTGACTGTCATGAAAAATATGACAAATATCTTGAGGAATCCATTAATTCCACATTTATAAGATCTGCTATAACATATTTTCTCACACAAATGTAGAAATATCTATCATGCATAATCTTAACCTAAAGACTTTTGAAGGTGGTACTTTTTCCCCAATATAGCAAAAAAGTGTTATGAAGTGAGGAACAATTATACTATAATAAAAGTACATGTTTTAAAATGTATTCTCATTAGACTGCAAATAGACCTGAAATAGGTTATTTTTAATTTTTAATATAATGGGTGTGGAAGAGCTAAACATAATCAAAATGCCTGCTGGATTTCCATGGAGACAAATATTGGCTGTTTTCAACCTGTTGACTGCTTCTCCTTGAATACACATGTACTCTGAGGCATTGTTTTCTAGTACATACTAGTTTCCTCACTTGCCATGACTTATAATATTTCACCTCTAAGATTTTTGTTTTAAAAATTTCAAGAGAAACTGCTTCTGTAATGTTATGATGATCAGATGCAGACTGTCTTGTTAAGTCCTCATTATGCAGAAGGAGGAAAAAAATGTGTTTTTAAAAAGTTCTTGAACATCTAGTATTACAAATAATAAAGGTCAGTTCTGTTGAAATGATGGAATCTTCACTGCCTATTACTTCACAAAAATATTTATATATGCTTCTTTTTCCCCAAAATTACATTTTCCTGCAGTGTGACATGACTTATGCATGTCTGCACAACATGCAAAACTCCTTTCAAGTTTTACTATGGTTGTATCTATCACTTGGTAAGCAATTTCTTTCGTTGGTTATAGAATTTATTGAAATCATTTTATGAATTGCTATTCCTTGTTTTGTTTGAAGTAGAATATATATTTGCTCTCATAATATATTTTGGACACAGGTAGTTTTGACATTCCCCTATTTAATTTTTACAACCTCATTGGGTCATGGCTGGCTTTATTTTATTTTATTTTTTTACTTATTTTAAATGTTATCATTGAGGCACCTACATCCCATAATTGAAATACTTGAAGCTACCTTAAATTATCTCCAAACTTTTTGTCAGATCTAATATAGGTTGGTTGTTTCTAAATGTCAGTTAGAGGTAAAGTTCAAGTTTTATTATTCCTCTCTTTCTACTGCTTCTTCTTGTCCCCAAAAATTGAAATTAAAACTTAATTTTAATCAAAATTAAAATTGATCTTCACATTTCTGTCTCTCTGAGACAATGCTCTTTCTGGTTCAGATCTCTGCACAGGCTGCAGGGCAGCCCAAAAAATGAGTTTCAGAGTCTCAACTCTTATGCTCAGCCATTGTTTCTCAATGTCCAGCACTTACACACCTTTCCTATTTCCTAAGGGTGACTTCCTTCCTTCCTTCCTTCTTTCCTTCCTTTTTTCTTTCCTTCCTTCCTTCCTTCCTTCCTTCCTTCCTTCCTTCCTTCCTTCCTTCCTTCCTTCCTTCCATTCATCTTTCTCCTGTCTCACTCTCACTCTTACTCTCTCCTTTCATTTCTTTTTCAGTTTTAACTTCCAGAAAATGTTCTAATCCCATGAACTGTTATACTTGTGTTCTGAACCCTGGTTTGCAGTCCAGTCAACACTTTTCCTTTAGGTAATTTTCTATTTCCATGAATTCTTTGCTTATCTTGGCTAACAAACACTCAGTGGGTCCATCTTATTTCACTGTGACAGTTCTATATAACTTCAGATCTTGGTAACAGGGCTTGGGACAAAATTTTTACCTCCAAGATTTTGTTGATATCCTACTCAGCAACCAGCTTTACCAAGAAGAGCTATCATAAATGTAGGGTGAATAGAGAGGACAGTAAGAGGCTATAGGCTATAGGGAGGAGCCAGGTTAGGAAAGACTAGATAGTGTATTTGGAAGATAATGAGAGCATCAGTTTGCCCAGAACATTTGTACAGGGGCACATTTAGAAAGAACTTCAAAGACTAAGATAAAGAAGAGAATGTGATCACTCTGTAATGTGGTGGGACAAACTGAATTCTTTGGTACCATGGTCCAGGGTCAGAGGACAGTCCTAGGAGCTAGAGAGAACTGATTTTTCCATTGTTTCAATCATTGTGTATCCATAAGAGGGAGTTCTAATCAGAATATAGTGGAGATAGATGTGTCCTTTATAGAAAATAGTCAGTTATTTTGTAGGATACAGTGCCAAAATAATATATACACAAACACACATATGCACACACAAATACCTTGAGACAGGGTCTCCTTCTGTCACCAAGGTTGGAGTGTAGTGATATGATTATAGCTTGAACTACTGGGCAGCCTTGAACTACTGAGCTCAGGAGATCCTCTTGCCTCAGCCTCCTGAGTAGCAAGGAGTACAGGAATGTGTCAGCACATGTGGCTAATTTTTTAAAAAGATGTAGTCTTACTATGCTGTCCATGCTGGTCTTGAACTCCTGGCCTCAAAGGATCCTTCACCTCAGCTTCACGAAGTGCTGGGATCACAGGCATGAGCCACCATGTCTGGTGCACGCGCATGTATATAAAATCGGTTTATATAGGCCTTTTTTTTTTTTTTTTTTTTTTTTAAGACAGTCTCTCTCTGTGGCCCAGGCTGGAGTGTAATGGCCTGATCTTAGCTCACTGCAACCTCTGCTTACCAGATTCAAGCAATTCTCCATTCTCCCACCTCAGCCTCCCGAGTAGCTGGGACTCCAGACATGCACCACCAAGTCGTTGTTTTTATTTATTTATTTTTATTTTTATTTTTTTTTAGTAGAGATGGGGTTTAGTCAGACTGATCTCGAGTTCCTGACCTCAAGAGAGCTGCCTGCCTATGCCTCCCAAAGTGCTGGGATTACAGGCATGGGCTGCCACACCCCGCCTGTCTCAGACTTTTACCGGGAAGAGTTACAGTGATTTACAATTGGAAAGTTTATGTGTGATCTCTAATTAAAGAATGGCAAAATTATAATCACAAAGTGCAATGTCACTGAAATCAAGGAAGAAAAGAGTTTTAAAGATAAGGATGTGCTTATAAGTTAAATTAATATTTTTTAAACTTGTATTTTAGGTTTAAGGAGTCCATGTGCAGGTTTTTTATATGGGTAAATTGCATGTCACTGAGGTTTGGTATATTAATGATCCCATCACCAAAGTAGTGAGCATAGTACTCAACAGGTAGTTTTTGTTTGTGTGTGTGTTTGTTTGTTTTCTGAGGCAGTCTCGCTCTGCCGCCCAAGCTGGAGGTGCAGTGGCGCGATCTCGGCTCACTGCAAGTTCCGCCTCCCGGGTTCATGCCATTCTCCTGCGTCAGCCTCCCCACTAGCTGGGACAACAGGGGCCCGCCACCACGTCCAGCTAATTTTTTGTATTTTTTTAGTAAAGACGGGGTTTCACCATGTTAGCCAGAATGGTCTGGATCTCCTGATCTCGTGATCCACCCACCTCAGCCTCCCAAAGTGCTGGGATTACAGGCGCGCAGCCCTCAATAGGTACTTTTTAAAACTCATTTTCCCCTCCCAGCCTCTCCCCTCCAGTAGTCCCCAGTGTCTATTATTGCCATCTTTATGTCCATATTTACCCAACGTCTGGCTCCCTCTTACAAGTGAGAGTATGTGGTATTTGGTTTTCTGTTCCTGCATTAATTTGGTTAGGATAATGGCCTCCAGCTGTGTCCATGTTGCTACAAAAGACATTATTTTATTGATTTTTATGGCTGTGTGGCATTCCATTTTGTATATGTACTATAATTTCTTTATCCAGTCCACCATTGATGGGCAGCTGGGATGCTTACATGTCTTTGCTATTGTGAATGGTACTGCAATGAACATAAGAGTGTTTGTGTCATTGGGTGCAGTGGCTCACACCTGTAATCCCAATGCTTTGGGAGGCCGAGGTGGGGGATCATTTGGGGTCAGGAGTTCAAGATCAGCCTGGCCAACGTGGTGAATTCCTGTCTCTACTAAAAATACAAAAATTAGTCGGGCACGGTGTCAGGCTCCTGTATTCCCAGTCACTCAGGAGGCTGAGGCAAGAGAGTCTCTTGAACCCAGGAGGCAGAGGTTGCAGTGAGCTGAGATCATGCCAGTGGACTCCAGCCTGGGCAACGGAGTACAACTCCGTCAAAAAAAAAAAAAAAAAAAAGAAAGAAAAAGAAAAAGAAAAAAAGAGTTCTTGTGTCTCTTTTGTAGAATAATTTATTTTCCTTTGGGTATATACCCAACAGTGGGATTGCTAGGTCAAATGGTAGTTCTGTAATCAGTAGCATTTCTATACACCAATAACGTCCAAGCTGACAGTCAAATCAAGAATTCAATCCCATTTACAATAACCAGAAAATGAAAAAAATACCTACGAATACAGCTAACCAAGGAAGTGAAAAGTCTTTATAATGAGAATTATAAACCTCTGTTGAAAGAAAGCAGAGACAACACAAACATATGGAGTAACATTTCATACTCATAGATAGAAAGTATCAATATTGTTAAAATGACAATACTGCCAAAGCAATTTATGGATTCAATGCTATGTCCATGAAACTACCAATGTCATTTTACACAGAATTAGAAAAATCTATTCAAAAACACATATGAAACAACACCAACAAAATCCTCTATACCCAAAACAATTCTAACAAAAAGAGAAAGGCCAGAAACTTCACACTACCTAACATCAAGCTATACTACAAGGATATAGTAACCAAAACAGCATGATACTGGTACAAAAACAGACATATAGACAAATGGAGCAGGATAAAGAATTGAAATGAGGCCATACACCTACAACCATCAGATCTTCAACAAAGTCAATAACAAGTAATTGGGGAAAGCACTCTCTATTTAATAAGTGCTGATGGGATAATTGGATAACTATATGCAGAAGATTTAAACTAGACCTTTCTTTCATCATTTACCAAAATTAGATCAAGGAGGATTAAAGATTTAAATGTAAGACCCAAAACCCTAAAAACCCGAGAAGGAAACCTAGGAAATACCATTCTAGAACTGGGCCATGGCAAAGAGTTTATGACCAAGTCTCCAAAAGCAATTGCAACAGAAACAAAAGTTGACAAGTGTGACCTAATTAAAGAGCTTCTGCACAGCAAAAGAAACTATTCATAGAGTAAACAGACAACCTACAGAATGGGAGAAGATATTCACATACTACACATCTGACAAAGGTCTAATGTCCAGAATCTGCAAGAAATTTAAACAATCCAACAAGCAAAAAATAACCTCATTAAAAAGTGGGCAAAGGACATGAACAGACACTTCTCAAAAGATGACATGCATGTGACCAAAAAAAGATATGGAAAAAAAATGCCCAAAATCACTAGTCATTAGAGAAATGTGAATCAAAACCATAAACCATCTCATACCAGTCAGAAGGGCTATTAATAAAAAGTGAAAAAATGACAGATGTTGGCCAGGTTGTGGATGTTGGCCAGGATGTTGACCAGGTTTTGGAGAAAAGGGACCACTTATATGCTGCTGATGGAAATGTAAATTAGTTCAGCCACTGCGGAAAGCAGTGTGGAGATTTCTCAAAGAACTTGAAACAGTTTATTTAATTCAAACACATACTGAGAAAAAGATCCTTTCTTCAACTAGATAACCAATAGTGAGATTGGAATGGGTAGTTTGAAAAGAATAGGAAGCAAACAAGTTAAACTGCATGTGGTATGCAATATGAGTGATATGTGAAAAATCAAAGTTGTATTTTCTCATAAATTTATTCAATAAATTGTTGGATGGAGGGATGGAGATAGAGTAATTAGTAAGTATAGCAGAATCAAAGGAAGATGACACCATATTTGGCTATGCAGAAGGGAAGTAGTGGGTGTAAAAAGGATTAAGAGTGTTATTTTTATAAATTTGAATTGTCCAATCGTGTAATCAAAATTTGGTATGGATCAGAAAAACATATATATAATTCTCTATAGATAAGATGTCAAAGATATGATTAGGACAATGAAATATTTTGGGAAAAAATAAGTAGATTAATGAATGCAGATCTAAAACAATAATCATTGTTTTATTTAATAATAATTTTAAAATATTCAAATTTAATAAGTAATACATATAATGAATTGATAATTATAATATTATCTATTATTATAGTTACTAAAAATAAATATATAAATGTTTAATAATAATTGACATTAATTGATATATTTTTCTTATGGATTACAAACTAGGTTAGGACTTTGATAAATGAAATGAATGTGGGAAGGAAATTTAAATAATAAAAATGCTGAACTATTTTAGATCTTATGTTTGCGTCTTTAATCCACCTTGAATTAATTTTTGTATAAGGTGTGAGGAAGGGATTCAGTTTCAGCATTTTGCAAATGACTAGCCAGTTTTCCCCACACCATTTATTAAGTAGGGAATCCTTTCCCCATTGCTTGTTTCTGTCAGGTTTGTCAAAGATAAGATGGTTGTAGATGGGTGGTGTTATTTCTGAGGCCTCTGTTCTGTTCCATTGGTCTACATACCTGTTTTGGTACTAGTTCATGCTGTTTTGGTTACTGTAACCTTGTAGTATAGTTGAAGTCAGGTAGTGTGATGCCTCCAGCTTTGTTGTTTTTGCTTAGGATTGCCTTAAGAAACTATCATCAGATTGAGCAGGCAACGTACAGAATGGGAGAAAATTTTTGCAATCTATCCATCTGACAAAGGGCTAATATCCAGAATCTACAAAGAACTTAAACAAATTTACAAGAAAAAAACAACCCCATCAAAAAGTGGGTGAATGATATGAACAGACACTTCTCAAAAGAAGACATTTATGCAGCCCACAAACACATGAAGAAAGCTCATCATCACTGGTCATTAGAAAAATGTAAATCAAAATCACAATGAGATACCAACTCATGCCAGTTAGAATGGCAATCATTAAAAAGTCAAGAAACAACAGATACTGGAGAGGATGTGGAGAAATAGAACACTTTTACACTGTTGGTGGGAGTGTAAATTAGTTTAACCACTGTGGAAGACAATGTGGTTATTCTTCAAGGATCTAGAACTAGAAATACCACTTGACTCAGCAATCCCATTACTGGTTATACACCCAAAGGATTATAAATCATTCTACTATAAAGACACATGCACACATATGTTTATTGTGGCACTGTTCACAATAGCAAATACTTGGAACCAACCCAAATGCCAGTAGATAGACTTGATAAAGAAAATGTGGCACATACACACCATGGGATACTATGCAGCCATAAAAAAGGATGAGTTCATGTCCTTTGCAGGGACATGGATGAAGCTGGAAACCATCATTCTAAGCAAACTAACACAAGAACAGAAAACCGCATGTTTCCACTCATAGGTGGGAGTTGAACAATGAGAACACATAAACACTGGGGCAGGGGGGAATCACGCACTGGTGCCTGTCGGTGAGTGGGAGAATGGGGGAGGGATAACATTAGAAGAAATACCTAATGTAGATAACAGGTTGATGAGTGCAGCAAACCACCACGGCACGTGTATACCTAGGTAACAAACTGGCACGTTCTGCACCTGTACTCCAGAAAGTAAAGCAAAAAAAAGAAAAAGAAAAAGAAAAAGAAAAAGAAAAGCTGAACTCTGTGAGATAATAAAGACATTTAATTGCATAGAGGAAGAGTTACAGCATGTTTGTGCCTCGATTGCAAAGACCTCTCTCCCATTGGAACTAGTAATTTTTAATATGTCCTATTGTATCAGCATGTGGAACATAAAGTGCTTGCAATTACAGCAAACTATCGCAAGAACAGAAAGCCAAATACTGCATGTTCTCACTGATAGGTGGGAATTGAACCATAAGATCACTTGGACACAGGAAGGGGAACATCACACACCAGGTACTATTGTGGGGAGGGGGGAGGGGGGAAGGATAGCATTAGCAGATATACCTAATGTAAATGACGAGTTAATGAGTGCAGGACACCAACATGGCTCATTTATACATATGTAACAAACCTGCACGTTGTGCACACGTACCCTAGAACTTAAAGTGTGTGTGTGTGTGTGTGTATACATATATATATATATATATATATATATATATATATATATATATATATA
>NC_045434.1:43826785-43830807 GCF_002776525.5 Piliocolobus tephrosceles | reverse complement strand
ATATATATATATATATATATATATATATATATATATATATATATATATATATATGACTGCGGTTGACAAGGCCATGTAAGCAGACAATGAAATATCCCCAGAGTGATTAATGGGAAATATTTGGCAAACATAATGAAATTACACACATCTCCAGGAAGACTCAATTCTCAAAGTGAACTTTCAGAAATTGTGTATCTAGGGATAGATTTCTATGAGCAAGAAGATTTCTGATTAAACAAAGTATTCTGTCACCCCCATGGATCTTTATATTAGCACCATATTATGCAATTAGAGCAGAAATATAAATAAGCATTGTCAATATTATATAGAAAGGAAAGCGCTCATCATTTTTAACTTACCTTCACACTTAAGGATTGCTAAACTGTTAGCCAAAAACAGTCAATGATCCAAGGCCTGATACACTTTGGAATTCTTTTAATCTTATATTGTTAAAGTTTTATTATGTATCACATGCTTATTTTTTTCTTCTGCTTTGTTTTGTCTAATGCTTGTCTGTGTCGGGCTATTTCTTGATTAAAGCAGGGTTTTTGTTTGATATTTAATATTTCTGCTGATAGAAAATCAAAGAATCTTGAAAGAAAATGTTAGACAAATGTGTTTTTCATCTTTGATGAAAAATAAGTTCATGTGAATTTGTACATTGTTGTTAGGACTACAAAATATTTTAAAGCATTTAGAAAGGAATTTAATGATAGAAATATAAAATAAGAAGGTCATCCCCTTTTACAATGGATTCTGAGTCTGTGTAATTATCCTTAAAATTAACTTGAAATTACACAAGAAAAAATACTTTGGGTTAAAAGATATTTACTGAAGAGATACAAATTGAAAATAACCCCAATTTTTAACTACAGGAATGTGAAGTCTATGTAGTTGATTGAACAGTATACAGACATTAAAATATTGTATATAATTAGCCTCATAGCATAGTAAACTGTTAGTGTTACACAAAAAAGAAAACACTGCTATATATATAGACACACGTGATTACAATTATAAAAGACAACAAAATGACAAGAAATATAAGAAAATGTTACCTGTAGGTGCCTTCTCCATAAGATTATGGATATTCTGCCTTTCTTTTCTAGATTTATGTATTTTCCACATTTTCTACATGAACATGTACTGTTATATACAAATATAAACCTACATTTTTTTTTTAATAATAAAAACAGTGTCCTTCAATGAGCCCATATAGGGTCTCATGGGAAGAATCTGAGAACTGCCGTTAGTGACAAGAAATTGTTGGTATAAGCATAAGCTAATCATTGCACCTGAGGTACGTATAATTAAAATTATTCTCTTGAACTACTGAGATCCAAAAATCATTGATAAATGCAAATGTATTGTTGATTCAAAAATCATTGATAAATGCAAATGTATTAAGTTGATTCATTAATACATGAAGCTGTTACTTCCTTTGAAGCTATCATGACTTATATCAATGTCTAATTTGACTAATCTCCTGGGAAGGCCCAGGAGAAACAAAGTCTAGAAAAGAAGTGTTCTTCATTGAATAAAGGAGAAAAATTTCTGAAGAATGGGGATAGGGTTAGGGAAACCAGTTAGGAGATGTAATTATTGAGTCAAATTCTAAATACTACCAGTTGTAGGAGTCATTATTACTTAATGTATGACTACAAAATGTAAAATGCTGCCAATTAAGTCACAATACAATGCTAATCATAACTTGGAATTTGTATTTTTTCACTCACTGTAAAAGTTATAGTGGATTTTCTTACACATAGATTTTATTATATATCTCTCTTATGCATATGTCAAAAGGAAAATAGAAGAAAACTAAACTTCTAATATGCTTCTAACATTACTTTCCAACAAGCATATGAAAAAAAATGCTCCACATTACTAATCATTGCAGAAATGCAAACCAAAATCACAATGAGATAATATCTCAAACTACTATTAACAAAGTCAAAAACTAACAGATGCTGGTGAGGTTATAGAGTAAAAGGAACACTTACATACTGTTGGTGGAAATGTAAATTAGTTCAGTCGTTGCGAAAAGCAGTGTAACAATTCCTCAAATAACTTAAAATAGAATGACTATTGGATAGAGCAATTCCATTATTGGGTATATACCAAAAGTGATATAAATTATTCTACCATAAAACACATGCATGCATATCTTTATCAGAGCAGCATTAACAATACCAAAGACTAGAATCAACCTGAATGCCCATCAACAGTAGACTGAATAAATAAAATGTGATATATATAAATATACCATGGAATACTATGCAGTAATGGAAAAGAATGAGATCATTTCCTTTGCAGGAACACAGATAGAGCTGGAGGCTATCATCCTAAGCAAATTAATGCAGGAAGAGAAAACCAAATACTGCATGTTCTCACTGATAAATAGATGCTAAACAATGAGAACACATGGGCACATAGAGAGGAACAATAGATATTGGGGCCTATTTGAGGGTAAAGAGTGGGAGGAGAGAGAGGAACAAAAAAATTATCTATTGGGTACTATGCTTATTACCTGGTACAAAATAATCTGTACACCAAACCCCCATGATGTGCCGTTTACTTATATAACAAACCTGCACCTGTACCCCGAACCTATAATAAAAGTTTAAAAAAACATTACTTTCAGGGTCTGATTCTTCTGAATGATTTTTCAACTCAGAGCTATTTATGTCTATTTTTTTTTTTTTTTTTGCAAGACTAGCATATAAACTGACAATAGAATTTTCTTCCAAACTTTCCATATCTTGATACTGTCACTTTCTTGATTATATTAGAAGCTGACACATAATCTTTCCTAAAGTGATTTTAAAATGGTTTGTACACAGAAAAACGGAGGGAGCATCATTGTCTAATTAGAAATAATAGCCAAGTTCACATATCCAGTGGAACTAAACAACGATGCTGACTAGCCAGCAGTGATTATAAGCTCCTAGACATGGTAAAGTTTATCCCAATTTTACAGAAGTTAATTTTTTTAAGTATTTCAGAATCTGTGAAATAAGGTAACAGAACATAAGATAGTAGGATGGTAAATGCTGTGTAGGTCCTGGGTGACAGGAAAATGGACAGGCAGGGGGCAGTTTGGTAGTTTAGGTGGATTCAAAAAGAAAGACCAATAATCACTAATGATAAACTTGCATATTTAACTTTCTGAAGTAAGCATAACTGGTGTCATTATTTCCATTTTATAATAGAGAACTATATCCAGTGATTTATATAGAGTAAGAAATAATCTAAGTCTTCTGATTTCTGGAACGATTTGTGTTACTCTGTCATCATAAAGATATCCACTAAAAGGGATACAGAATTAATTAACATATACAGATATGGTAATTGCATATACATAGTCAATAAAAGGGATATGGTATTGAATATATATACACAATAACAATTAAAGTGATATAAACTCAAACAATATTCAACAAAATATACAAACAAAACAATATATCAACAAAAGGGATATAAAATTAATTAAACTTGAGCTAAATATGTAATTATCTATTTAAAAAATAAGTAAAACAGACATTAACCATAATTCTTTGGTTACCCTAAATATGTAGTTGTTCAAAATGCAAAATCAATGCATGCATTTTTTACATTATTAATCCCTAAAAGATGTATATATTTTATCACATCACTGTATAGATCACTTTACCTCTCTCTTCATTCTTTCTCTATTAATGCTCTTTATTTATTTATTTATTTTATTTTATTTTTTTTTTATTATACTTTAAGTTCTAGGGTACATGTGCATAACGTGCAGGTTACATATGTATACATGTGCCATGTTGGTGTGCTGCACCCATCAACTCGTCAGCACCCATCAATTCATCATTTATATCAGGTATAACTCCCCAATGCAATCCCTCCCCCCTCCCCCCTCCCCATGATAGGCCCCAGTGTGTGATGTTCCCCTTCCCGAGTCCAAGTGATGTCATTGTTCAGTTCCCACCTATGAGTGAGAACATGCGGTGTTTGGTTTTCTGTTCTTGTGATAGTTTGCT
>NC_045434.1:43605787-43821785 GCF_002776525.5 Piliocolobus tephrosceles | reverse complement strand
CCTGTTTGCAGATGACATGATTGTGTATTTAGAAAACCCCATCGTCTTAGCCCAAAATCTTCTTAAGCTGATAAGCAACTTCAGCAAAGTCTCGGGATACAAAATTATTAATGCTCTTTAAAAGCTGATTCCTCTAAGTTTATTTCCTTCCTGCTAGCTGTACTTCTTGCCCTCGTCTGTTTTTTGCTTTGTGGAGGTCTCTTTAGTAATTATGCCATTCTACTAATTAAGCTCAAGCCTAAAAGCTTTGCTGACTCTTAAATTACATGCCAATTTAGCTTTTAATTCCTTTCTACATATTATGTCTTATATGACCCTGATATAATGACTTCCTGTTTGCATTTCAAACATCTGTTTGAATTTGGATTTTAACATTGTATACTTTTATATCTACACAATCACTACCTTATTGTCATCATTTTTTAGCAGCATTCTTTTGTCTACCTCTATTGATGTATACTTGACAAATAAAAATTGTATACATTTAAGGTATACATTGTTATTTTGATATGCATATTCATTTTGAAACGCTTATCAAAATCAAGATAATTAGCATATTCATCATCTCGCAGAGTTATGATTTCTCTGTGTGTGTGCGTGTGTGTGTAGCGAGAAAGATTAAGGTCAACTCTCAACAAATTTAAGTATACAATATGGTATTATTACCTATAGTCACCATGCTATACATTAGACCTCTGTAATGTATTCATCTCACGTAAGTAAACGTTTCCATCCTTTGACCAAAACTTTTCTGTTATTTATTAGCCTTTGAAATGCAATAAAATTAATTATAATATACATATAATTAATATACAATTATTCATCCTACAGCTGTAAATCTTTTAATATTTTCTTTTAACTTCAAAAATGCACTATCATAAGGAAGCAGAAATAGTATTAAGTTTCTTTGTGGTTGAGAAGACTAAAATAATTATAATAATGAATTATAACTTTAAAAATCAAATTATGGTGTTCTTTCTTTGTTGTTAGCTTCATTGATCTACCCATTATGCTGCTTTTCTTCCAAGAAGTTGGGAGAAGAAGAACATTTGTGTGGCTATTTGGAAGACTGATAAAGTATAGTTAGTTATTTGTAATCAGGGTTCTTGTTGGTTCCCAGATCTATTCCAATAGCTTGTAAAATTCAGCAACCATGAGGGATGCTAGTAGAATATTTAATAAGGAAGGTTATATTCAGAATGCACAATATTTTTCTTCTTCCTGACAACATAAGTAGGATTATCCTGAGCAATTAAATATTCACACAAAGGAAGACAAGAAACCCTTGGACAAGACAGTTGAAGATTATGGTATTTTAAACCTGCAATGATGGCATGTGTTATTGCTCTTTTGGCTATAATTTGTTCAGGTGTTTTTATCAGGCAAGGGCATCTAAAATGCATTTAAATTGAAGAAGTAGCAAGGTGTGTAAACAGTAGATTTGTAAAACTTCATGACAGTGAGAAATAAAAATACATATTACCAGTATATAAGAAAAAAATAAATGAATGTAATAAAATGAGACAAATGAAATATAATTATATTTCTTGATATTCAAATTGCATGATTTTAGTGTTGAAACAATTAGACTTGAAATAAATGTAATCACTAAAGAAAACAATTAGGAATCTGGGTTTAGCGATAAATACACTTACTTGGGAAAAATTATCACTCTGAACCAAGCTCTCTGAAAATGTAAAAGGTTTACTCTCAATAACTTGAAAAATCTATAGATATTAATGAAAAAGTCCTCTATAAAACTCTACTAGTATACTGCCTTTGTAGCCCAGATTCAAAAGCAAAGTTTGGTTTGCTAAGAAATGCAGTAGTCATGGTAATTAGACTATTTTTAACTCCAAGATACATTTCATCTTGAAATTTCTCTGAATTAGTATTTGGGCCTCTGCTGAAAATAAATTATCCTGCTAGTCCTTTTTAAAGTGTATCAATTTATTTTCATCACAGCCGACTCTATCTGAACCCAAACCTGCAAGGACTAGTGATGTTTCTGAGATGGTTTTCCAAAAATCTTTGTTAAAAGCTGACATGTCCTCTTTAGAACACTTCAACTTTCCTAGTGATAAAAAAAAAAAAGTTTGAAAAAAATAATTGGACTAGTTCCTAGGTCTACTTATCGGATCACTTAAAAGTCTAAATATTACTTGTAGATACAACCTAAGTGGTCTCTTCCTTTGTAATCATCTTAATTTCATCATCTAATTAATCTTGCTTAAGGTCTTCTAACTCTCTTAGAATAACTTAAGACATCAAAAGAGGCACACATAAAGAATTCGTCATTAAATACTAACAAAATAAAAGCAAAGCTCAATGTAAATTTCCATTTTGACCTAGAATTTGGTATACCCAAATACTTATCAACCTGATTATTATTATTTCATCAAAATAAAATTAGTTTTTAAGAATGTAGTTTATGTTAATGTAAGACTAAAATGTTTGAAGATTTGGGGTAATGCATTAATTTATTAAAAATTCTTTTCAATCAATTCAAGTTTTCTATAACTTTTCCCTAAAGATGACCTCTCTGACCTTTTTCAGGGTTCCATACAGGTAAAAAGGCTGGTGATACTCACCTACCACGCCAAGCACTAAATTCACCACAGTCCTCCACATAATAGTCTTTGGCTCCCTGGCTCATGGATAAGGAGTATTTTCCTGATTAGCCATGTTACTGCTCTAAAGCTGCATATCCATTTATTGTCCAATCCCATTAGAAATACTTAAAAAAATGCAGAAAGTTAGAGACATATCCAGCCCTTAAGCAAGAAATTGGAGATGGACTGCAAGAAATAATTGGATAGCCTCACTTAACAAACTGACTAGTACAATTTTGACCTCAACATTAACAACCTGTGTGACCATAGGCAAGTTGTATGTCCTCTTTAAGCTTTAGTTTATTTACCTGTCATGTGGGGTAATACTAATAGCCAGCTCATATGTCATTGTTTTGAGGATCAAATGAGATAATGCATCTTACACAGAGGAAGCAAGCAAGTCAATAAATGCCAGTGTTTGATGTTGATGGTGTTACTTTTCCCTGCAAGCCACAGAATATTGAAAAAATACCCTGTTTCACTTAATTACTAGTTTTGTGTCTATGCTGCATTTATTGCAATATACTCTGATTTGTTTAACTTTTAGAGTCAATAAGATAGACAATATCTCTTTGTTATTCAGAAAGGAATTACATAGTCCTGGCATCAACAATAAGAATATAAGAGTTCTTAGAGAAGAATGCAGAACTGTTAAAGTAGTTCTTTATTAAGTGTGGATGAAAATTTCTGACTCCTGTCTCTCCCTTTTGTATTTGGTCTTTCGAGACTCTGCAGAATGAGGGACAATGGCTAAACAAGTCTTCTGCTAAAAGGAGGGAATCAGGAAATCAAAAAGGGAGCTGAAAATAAATACATCAATTTTCAACCAGATGATCTACTTGTCTATTACCTTCTGTGTATTTGTTTTATTCCCCTAGCCTTAGTAAAACAATATGTAAGTGTTCTAGAACAGTACTATACTATGCTGTAAATGCAACTTAATCACTGAGAGATTCCAAAAGTGAAAGTGGAGGAGAAACACAAGGGTTAGGAGTTAAGGATAATTCAGCATCCTTCCTGAATAAAGATAACCCGCTCATTGTCAAATTGAAGAGACTGGGATTTTGTTTTGTAAAAATTTTCAGTGCATTTGGAGTAACCTATTTTAATCCTATGGGATACACACAGGCAGTACTCTGTTCAAACTTCTGGTCAAAAGGAAACCTAAACTGGAACACTAACAACATTTCAACTTTAAAAGTGAAGAAACTCCTGCTGTCTGAAAAGACTTCAGTTTATCAACTCTATCAAGACCCTGAGGAATCAGTGGCCTTTAATTTCCTGAGAGGGGAGTTTCCTTACGAGAAGCACTAGAGACACAAACCATACCCGACAAGCTAAAGAAGAGACCAACTGCGGTGGAAATATCTCCAGGTATTTTTGAGTGCTTTATCACACCTATTCTATACAATAAAGGATTTTTACTAACATACTACATTAAAAATTATATAAACCATAGAAAACATAAAAATGGAATCCCAGATTTAATTCCACATTATATTTTAATAATGTCAGTCTTAACAATTGAACTGTAGTTTCCTTAGTTTGTAAAACAGTGTATCTCATCTATTTGTCAGAAGAAGATACAACACAAAAATTAATGGGAACTTTTTAAAAATCCTTAAATGAGGGCTTTCAGTAACATGTAAGATATTTTTATTTTGCTCCCCTTTCTTAAACTAATATAAAAATTGCAAAACAGAAGAAAATTTCATCTTCAATGAACCAGAGAAAGAAGCAGATCTTCAAAGAACTTCAGTAAATACTCTGAAATCTATGTTCTGAGAGCTAATTAGATATTCTGAGTGCCAGAACATAATAAAAATGTGCTTAAAATCATGGTAATGTCTCTGAAAAAACTTCTGTGCAACACAACAGAAAAATAGCAAAAGCCATGTTGAAGAAGAAAACTTGTTGACATAAAATTTCTGGTTGAGACAGAAGCATCAGGAGAAATAAGGTTGATAAATTGAGGAGGATGACTGTCAGTTTTAAAAACAGTTTATGGAGCCTTGTTTTTAGCCATGGAGACCCCATGAAAACCAAATTCAAAATTAGACTTATCCTAAAAAAGAAAACAGATATAGAAGATTTTCTGGCCCCACTCATGTCAGTTCCAAATACAATATTTGAAAGCAATTTCTGGCTTTACACCTTCCTGCAACCTAATAGACACACATGTGTGCATGCACACACACACATACACACACACACAATTCCTTCTTTTAACTTTTATGTTTAAGTTTGGGGGTACAAGTGAAGGTTTGTTACATAAGTAAACATGTGTCATGAGGGTCTGTTTTATATAATCACCTAGGTATTAAGCCCAGTACCCAATAGTTATCTTTTCTACTCCTTTCCTTCCTCCTTCCTTCCCCCTTCAAATAGATCCTGACTTCTGTTGTTTCCTTCTTTGTGTTCACAAAGTTATTATCACTTAGCTTCCACTTACAAGTGAGAACATGTGGTATTTGGTTTTCTGTTCCTGTGTTAGTTTGTTTAGGATAATAGCCTCCAACTTCTTACATCTTCCCACAAAAGACATGATAGCCTTCATTTTCACGACTTCGTAGTAGTCCATGGTGTATATGTACCACATTTTATTTATTCAATCTGTCACTGATAGGCATTAAGATTGATTCTGTCTTTTCTATTGTGAATAGTGCTGCAATTAACATTTGCACGCATGTGTCTTTATGGTAAAATGATACATGTTTCTCTGTGTATATACCCAGTAATGTGATTGCTGGGTTGAATGGTAGTTGTGTTTTTGGTTCTTTGAGGTATCACTATAATGATTTCCACAATGGCTGAACTAACTTACACCCCCACCAATAGCGTATAAGTGTTCTCTTTCCTCTGCGTCCTCACCAGTACCTGTCATTTTTTAACTTTTTAATAATAGCTATTCTGAAGGGTGTGAGATGGTATCTCCTTGTGGTTTTCATTTGCATTTTTCTTTTTTCTTTTTTACCTTTATTTTATTTTATTTTATTTTTATTGTTATACTTTAAGTTCTAGGGTACATGTGCACAACATGCAGGTTTGATACATAGGTATATATGTTCCATGTTGGTTTGCTGAACCCATTAACTCATCATTTACATTAAGTATTTTTCCTAATGCTATCCCTCCCCCTGCCCCCACCTCACGACAGGCCCCCATGTGTGATGTTCCCCACCTCCACCCTGTGTCCAAGTGTTCTCATTGTTCAATTCCCACCTGTGAGTGAGAACATGTGGGGTTTGGTTTTCTGTCCTTGTGAGAGTTTGCTCAGAATGATGGTTTCCAGCTTCATCCATGTCCCTGCAAAGGACATGAACTCATCTTTTTTTTATGGCTGCATAGTATTCCATGGTATATATGTGCCACATTTTCTTAATACAGTCTATATCATTGATGAACATTTGGGTTGGTTCCAAGTTTTTGCTATTTTGAATAGTGCCTCAATAAACATACGTGTGCATGTGTCTTTATAGTAGCATGATTTATAATTCTTTGGGTATATACCCAGTAATGGGATAGCTGGGTCAAATGGTATTTTCCTTTTTTTTTTTTTTTTTTAATATACTTTATGTTCTAGGGTACATGTGCACAACATGCAGGTTTGTTACATATGTATACATGTGCCATGTTGGTGTGCTGCACCCATTAACTAGTCATTTACATTAAGTGTATCTCCTAATGCTATCCTTCCTCCCTCCCCCCACCCCACAACAGGCCCCGGTGTGTGACGTTCCCCTTCCTGTGTCCAAGTGATCTCATTGTTCAATTCCCACCTATGAGTGAGAACATGAGGTGTTTGGTTTTCTGTTCTTGTGACAGTTTGCTGAGAATGATGGTTTCCAGCTGCATCCATGTCCCTACAAAGGACATGAGCTCATCCTTTTTTATGGCTGCATACTATTCCATGATGTATATGTGCCACATTTTCTTAATCTAGTCTGTCATTGATGGACATTTGGGAGACCTAAAACCATAAAAACCCTAGAAGAAATCCGAGGTAATACCATTCAGGACATAGGCATGGGCAAGGACTTCATATCTAAAACACCAAAAGCAACGGCAACAAAAGCCAAAATTGACAAATGGGATCTAATTAAACTAAAGAGCTTTGCACAGCAAAAGAAACTACCATCAGAGTGAACAGGCAACCTACAGAATGGGAGAAAAATTTTGCAATCTACTCATCTGACAAAATTTTTGCAATCTATCCATCTGACAAAGGGCTAATATCCAGAAACTACAAAGAACTCAATTACATTTACAAGAAAGAAAACAAGCAACCCCATCAAAATGTGGGCAGAGGAAATGAACAGACACTTCTCAAAAGAAGACATTTATACAGCCAACAAACACATGAAAAAATGCTCATCATCACTCGCCATCAGAGAAATGCAAATCAAAACCACAATGAGATACCATCTCACACCACTTAGAATGGCAATCATTAAAAAGTCAAGAAACAACAGGTGCTAGAGAGGATGTGGAGAAATAGGAACACTTCTACACTGTTGGTGGGACTGTAAACCAGTTCAACCATTGTGGAAGACAGTGTGGTGATTCTGCAAGTATCTAGAACTAGAAATGCCATTTGACCCATCCATCCCATCACTGGGTATATACCCAAAGGATTATAAATCATACTGCTATAAAGACACATGCACACTTATGTTTATTGCATTTTTCTAATGATCAGCGATGTTGAGCTTTTTTTTCACATGCTTATTGACCACATGTATGTCTTCTTTTCAGAAGTGTCTGTTCATATTCTTTGCCCACTTTTTAATGGGGTTGTTTTTCTCTTGTAAATGTGTTTAAGTTCCTTATAGATGCTGTATATTAGACCCAAGATGCATAGTTTGCAAATACTTTCTCCCATGCTGTACATTCTCTGTTTACTCAGCTGATAGTTTCTTTTGCTGTGCAGAAGCTTTTATGTGATCCCACTTGTCAATATTTGCTTTTGTTGCAATTGCTCTTGTGTCTTTGTCATGAAATCTTTGCCTGTTTTTATGTCCAGGATGGTATTGCCTCGGTCACATATGTTACTGTTTAGAACATAGCCAACCCTGCTAAAAATAAGAAGTAATCAGAGAGAAGAGCATTAAAAAGAGCATTAAATTGTTTTAATTGAAGAAATAAACTTAAGCAGTTAAGTTAAATAACAAATATTACAGCAGAAATGTCTCAAGAGTACTGTAAAAAAGATCAGGTGCAGGAACAAAAAAGAATATGATATTGATTGAGAGAGAGCTCAAAATAAAGATAAAATAGCTCTTAAAAGAGAATATAAGGCAAAATAAAATAGAAAAAATCAGAGATCAGCATAAAGTTATAAAAATAAAAGATATTATATAAGTTAAAGTCATATTAGAGTAACACAGATACAATATTACAAAACATAAAAATGATAGCTAGACTTGAAAAATGACAGAAAACAAAAGAATGCAAAAGACCAAAGACATTAAAATTATTATAAAGAAGATTCTAGTAAGATAATGAAGAGCAAACAGCAAAATTCAGAATTCTGAGAAAAAAACAGAAAGCATAACATTTAAAAATAAATGCCCAAAGACATAACAAACCCTGCGTCCTGCAACTGCTACTATTCTACCAAAGTGCAACCCAGAGGTTTTTAACCTAAAGACAAGTTTTAGTGACCATGTAGTAGAAGGAGTACAAGATAGTTAGGGAACCAAGATAAGATATAGCAAACATTGAAATCTCCTGCAATAAACTATAACCTTTATAAATACGTAATTTTAATTATAATAAAGACACTACTTACAAATAATAATTAATGTGTTAATTCCAAGCGTGGTTCATGTAATGATCAGAAACAAGTAGTCAGGCACAAAGGAAGAAAAAGACAGAAATCTTAAACTATACCCATTGTCTGCTGCGATGGACCTGTGACTAAAGTCACCATTTGGAGTTGAAAACTCTTTTCTCCACTGTAAGGACAAAAGTCATGTCAATAGGAGACATCCACAGCCCAAAATGTGTTAGTGAAAATTTCCTTATGAAATGTGAGCTTTCAGAGATCACCACAAGGTGACCTCAGGAATGTGGTGACTAGGAAGCACCTGACCCTCATTTCCCTGAGGAAACATCAGGTAAACAACGTGGTGTATAAAAAAGCTCTATGGGATTTCCAGAAACTACCTAAGAATCTGCAGCAGCCAAGAGAGCATATAATCCAGAAGAAAAAACCAACAAAATGATTGAAGAATTCAAAAAGTTTTTGCTTACTCATGCCTCATCCTCTCCTTGCCACAACATAGTGTAGTCAAAAGGAAGCTGCCCCAATTTTAGTTACTCCCTTGGGATAGAAGTAAAAAAAAGAAGAAATAGGTGGCAGTGTTATGTCTTGTCTGTCGGCTGCCCAGAGTATGGGATTCTGTCTTGCCTGACTCAGAACTCAAACAGGAATGATGGCATAGTTAGGATCTCAGATTGCAGGCCTCTGAAAGCAACACTGGGCTCTATGACATGTAGAAACATTAGGGAGACAGCATAACTGTGGGCACTGGGAGCAAGAAATTGCAGAAAGACAAATAGAGTAGAATATCCAAGGTCGTGAGAAGAGGCAGGGATGAGGCATGTAGCAATTTTAAAACATTTAAACACAGCTTTGTATGAGGGCAATATGGGGAAAATGGGCATGCATAGGCCCAGGGAAGACATATGTCCAGAAAATTCCTGAGAAGACTTTAAGTCTTCGTGCAGTCTGATTACTGAAGGTCTCTCCCTCATAGAGCTGGTCTGCAAAGATTGGAAGAAGTGCCTATTTTTCCAAATGTCCACCTTATAAAAAAAAGTCAGTGAACATACAAAGATACAAGGAAACATGGACCATTAAAAGTAATAAGTTTCTATGAATCAACCCTGAAGAAATACATGTTTTAGATTTACTAGACAAAGATATTAAACTAACCTTCATAAACATTCTCGGTGAGCTAAAGGAAAACCATGTACACAGAACTAGAAAAATTACGAAAACAATATATTAACAAATGTGAATATCAACAGAGATAGAAATTGAAAAAAATAACCAAAAAGAAATTCTGATTAGAAAAATAATATAACTGAAGTTAAAGTATTACTAAAGGAGATCAACAGCAGACTTGCAAAGGCAGAAGAAAAAAAAATAAGTAAACAGGGAGAAGTCATCGAAATTATTTAGTCTGAGGATCAAAAAGAAACCGAATGAAGAAAAGTGAACAAAGCCTAAAAGAATCATGAAACAACATCTAACAGACCAATATACCTATAGGGGATTCTTAGAAAAGAGAAGAAAAATAGAAAGAAATCTTATTTAAATAAATAATGACTAAAAATTCAATTTTGAGGTAGAAAATATATATACAAATAAAATAAAGTAAATAAATTCCGGGTAGGATAAATTCAAAGAGGTGCACAGGGAGAAACACTATAATCACATTTTAAAAGGCCATTTGTATGCTATCTTTTGAGAAATGCATAGTCAGATAATTTGCCCATTTTTAAATTGGATTATGTGGTGTTTGGCTCTTGAGTTGTTTGAGTATTATATGTTCTGGTTATTATTTCCTTGTCAGATGGATAGTTTGCAAATATTTTATCTCATTCTTTAGATTATCTCTTCAGTCTGATGATTGTTACTTTTACTAAACAGGAGCTTTTAAACTTGACATAATCCCATTTCTCTATTTTTGCTTTTGTTGCTTATGTTTATAAGGTCTTACCCAAAAAATTTTTGCCCAGGCCAAGCCTAGCAAGAACTTTTCCAATGTTTTGTTCTAGTAGCTTCATCGTTTCATGACTTACATTTAGTCTTTAGTTCATTTTGATGTAATGTTTGTGTATGATGAGAGATAGGAATCTAGTTTCATTCTTATGCATATGAAACCAGTTTTGCAACCACCGTTTATTAAAGAGACTTTTTTGACCAATATGTGTCCTTGATATTTTTGTCAAAAAGAAATTGACTTTATATGTAGACTTATTTCTGGGTCATCTATCTGTTATGTTTGTCTATGTATCTGTTTTTATTCTAGTACTATGCTATTTTGTTTACTTTAGCTTTGTAGAATATTTTGAAGACAGGTCATGTAAAGCCCTCAGTTTTGTTATTTCTGCACATGATTGATTTGGCTAATCAGGGTCTTTTGTGGTTACTCATGAATTTTAAGGTTTTTTTTTTTTATTATTTCTGTAGAGACAGTCATTGGCATTTTGATAGGAGTTGTGTTGAATCTGAAGATTGTATGTGGTAGTATGGATGTTTAAACAATTAATTCTTCCAAACCATTAGCATGAAATATCTTTCCATTTGTTTGTGTTCTCCTTAATTTCTTTTATTGTAGAGGTATTTCATCTTTTTTTGAAATTTATTTTGAGGTGGGTTTTTTTGTTTCTTTTGTTTTATGTTTGCTGTTGTAAATGGAATTGCTTTCTTGATTTCTTTTCAGATTATTATTCACTGTTGGAATATAGAAATGCTACTGATTTCTGTTTATTGATTTTGTATAGTGCAACTTTACTGAATTTGCTATCAAATCAAATAGTTTCTTGGTGGAGTTTAGGTTTTTCCAAATATGAAATCATGTAATCTGCATAAAGGAATAATTTTAATTTTTCCTTTCCAATTTGGATGTCCTTGTTATTTATCTTGCCTAATTGCTCTGGCTAGGAGTTCCAGTAATATGTTAAATAAAAGTGGTGAACATGGTCATTCTTATCTTGTCTGAGACCTTAGAGGAAAGGCTTTCAATATTTTGTAATTCATGATGATACTAGCTGTGGGTTTGTCATCCATGGCCTTTATTATGTTGAAGTATATTCTTCCTATACACTGCTTGCTGAGAGTTTTTTTAATCATAAAGGTGTGTTGAAATTTATCAAATGTTTTTCCACATCTACTGACATGCTCACATTTTTCTGTCTTTCATTCTGTTGATGTTATGTATCATTTTTATTGATTTGTGTATGTTGAACCATCCTTGCATTCCTAGGATGACTCCCATTTGATCACAACAAGTAGTTTTTTAAGGTGTTGTTGGATTCAGTTTGCTAGTGTTTTTTTGAGAATTTTTGCATTTATGTTCATCAGGAATATTGGGCTAGAGTTTTATTTTTTGTTGTGTCCTTGTTTGATTTGAGTATCAAGGTAATGCTAGTCTTACAGAATGATCTTAGGAGGATTTCTTCTTCTCATTTTTTGGATTAGTTTGAGGATAATTGGTATTTATTTTTCTTAAAATTTTTGGTAAAATTCATCAATGAAGCCAAACAGACATGGGTTCTTCTTTCATAGTTCAATCTTTCTTACTACTTTGATCTCATTATTCATTATTGGTCTGTCCATGATTTCTATTTTTTCATAATACTATCTTGGTAGACTATATGTGTCCAAGAATTTCTCCATTTGTTTCTAGGCATCTCAATTTGTTAGCATATAATTGTTCATAATAGTTTCCAGTGATTCTTAGTATTGTTTGGTACTGGTTGTACTATCTCCTTTTTCATGTGTGAATCCTACTAAACTAAGCTTCATAAATGAAGGAGAAATAAAGTATTTCCTAGAGAAACAAACACTAAATAAATTGGTAACCACTAGACGGATCCTACAAGAAATGCCCAAAGGAGTTCAAAACTTGGAAACAAGAGGGTGATAGTCATTAACATAAAAACACATGAAAGTGTAAAAGTCATATGTCTTAGCAATTACACAATCAAGATAACAAAGCAACTAAGTAAACATTATAATGATAAAAACAAAACCTCACGTGTCAATATTAAGCTTAAAAGTAAATGGACTGAATGCTCTACTTAAAAGACAGAGACTGGCAGAATAGATTTTAAAAAATGATCCAATGATACACTGTATACAAGAAACCCACCTAACTGGTAAAGACATTTACAGACTCAAAACAGAGGAAAAAGATAATTCATGCAAACAGAAACCCAAAGTGAACAGGAGTAGTTATATTTATATCAGAAAAAACAATAAACGGTGCTGGGAATATTGCATAGTCACATGCAGAAGAAGAAAACTAGATCCCTCTCACCACATGCAAAATTTAACTCAAGATATATTAACGACTTAAATGTTAAGACCTGAAACTAAAAAAATCCTAGAAGAGTTGAAAAACTCATCTGGGCATTTGTGTAGGCAAAGAATTTATGACTAATCCTCAAAAGGAAATGCAACAAAAACAAAAATAAACAAATAAGACTTAATTGAACTAAAAAGTTTTGCACCACAAAAGAAATAATCAACAAAGTAAACAGACAACCTATAGAATGGGAAAAAATAATTGCAAACAATTTATCTAACAAAGGACTAATATTCAGAATCTACAAGGCAGCCAAATATCTCAATAAGACAAAAACAAACAACCATACTAAAAAGTGGGCAAAGGACATGAAGAATCATTTAAGAAGAGTAGATATACAAATGGCCAACAAACTTGTGAAAAAAAAGTTCAATATCATTAATCATCAGAGTTATGCAAATTAAAACCACAATGAGATACCATCTCACACCAGTCAGAAGGACTATTAAAAAGTCAAAAAAAAAAAAAAAATAGATGCTGGCAAGGTCGCAGAGAAAAGCATATTCTTATACACTATTTGTGGAAATGTAAATTAGTACAACCTTTATGGGAAACAATATAAAAGTTTTTCAGAGAACTAAAAATAGAACAACCCTTTGATCCAGCAATCTCAGTACTCCATATCTACCCATAGGAAAATAAATCATTTTATCAAAACAGTATCTGCATTTGTATGTTTATAAAAGCACTATTCACAATAGCAAAGTCATGGAATCAACCTGTGTCCATCAATGGATGATTGAATTTAAATGTGGTAGATACATAACATGGACTACTACTCAGCTATGAAAAAGAATGAAATCGTGTCTTTTGTAGCAACATGGATGAATTGAAGCTTCTTACTCTTAGACATATGACTCAGAAACAGAAAGTCAGTAACCACATGTTCTCATTTATAAGTGGGAGCTAAACAATGAGTACTCATGGTACCGACCAGAAAAAATATACATTAGAGATTCCAAAAATTGGGAGGATGTGAGATGAAAAACTACCTTTAGGGTACAATGTACACTATTTGTGTGATGGGTACCCTAAAAGCCCAGACTTCACCACTACACAGTGTATGTATGTAACACAACTGCAGTTATACTCCTAAATCCATAAAAGTTAAAAAAAAAAAAAAAGAAAGAAAATAGGACGATAAAATACACACAAATTACCCTTCTACTGTATTCTTCATCTGGCTAGATTTTCTAGTACCCTGTATATTTCACAAGTTCCCACTCATTATATGAGAGTCAACTTAAAAATACTAGTTTTCCTATTATAAAAGTAATTAAAAATAGTAACATATGGTTGTTGTAGCAAATTTAGAAAAAAACGGACCAGCAAAATGAAAAAGAGGAAAAATAATCTGTAACCTCACTGGCTATAACCTTTTCATTAGCATATAAATATATATATTTGTTATCATGAAAATAAAATACATATTAGATTGGTGCAAAATTAATTGCTATTAATATAAATAGTATTTTATAATCTCTTATTCTCTTTACAGTTTAGCATATATATGTTTTTTATCATTGAACACACCAACATTATTTTAATGATATCATTGTATAGACCTATGATTGTCTCTTAAAACAATCCTCTGTCCATCAATGTGATGGAAAAATCTATATATTTGAGCAAAAACACAAATATCATTTTTTTGTGATAGAAAAGAAAAAAAACACATCAATGGTTGCCAGAAGGTTAGATGGAGGGGAAGATGGTTGAATAATTGAAGTATAGAAGATACTTTATGGTAGGAAAACTATTTTGTATGATACCATATTTGCCATAGAAATCTCTGCCCACTGGGAATATTTCTCTTCACCACGTTTTTAGAGCTTCTTCAGAGTAGGACTGTAAAGAATTGGCTGTCACTTCTAGCTAGTGCCAAGACACTATGCAGATGCATTCATAAATCAGGCCTGAGTTTTTTCTTCTTTAATGAGTCATAGGTAACTTTGACTTTGTATGGGACCAAAGGTATGAGTTGAAGAAGAACCAGCACAGCAGAGGAAGCAGATATGAAGTCTGAGCCACCTACTAGTGCTGTTTACTCATTTCTTCTGATCCTGCTCAGTCTCCGTCTTTTACATACCATTTCCATTTTACAGCAGAATGCTGCTATGCACATTCAATTTTATGGTTGGGTAGATCAGATAATATTCAGTTCATAATGGGCAATTGGGGGTGAATTGTCACTTTGTGTTCCAGTAGCAAACCAAGAACTGCTTTTCATGAACAAAATTTATTGTCAGAATAGGATATGGCCTTCCTGCAAATGCCTCAGACACTGAGCTATTATTCTCATATTGACTTCTGCTAGACAGCATCTACCACAGACATTTGAAACTTCCAGTCCATAATGCCCAAGTTTCAGAGTAACTTATATTGCAGCCATATCTCATGCACACCTATTTCTTGCTCTGAGATGTATAAAAACCAGCAGCCTTATAAAACATCCAGAAAATAGGTCAGAGTCAGATGACAAATATTCTGTGCATTGTCTCTAAAATCCAAAAAGGTCTATCAAATATTGTATTTATTTTCCATTAACGTATATTTTGAAAGAGTATCTCAACATACTGAAGACCACTGGGCCCTTACAAACCACAGTTGTGCCATGGCCCTGCATTTTCACAGAAATTATGTCTCCATCTCTTGCACATGTGCGTTACAAGCATCTAGGATGTTTGCTCTTTCCTGTCCACCAGTTATAAATGAAATAACATCATAAATGTAATGAACCAAAGTATTGTTCTATTGAATATAATGATAATCAAGATAGCACTTAACTATATTATGATAGAAAGTCAGAGAACTAACATAGCCTCAAGATAAGACAATAAAGGAGACTTGTATCTGCCCTATTAATACAAAAGACATCTGATTTTCTTTAGTGATAGGTATGAGATAAATACAAAGCATTTTAGGATTTATATACTAGGCATCAAGGCTAATGTTGACTGGCTCTAGTAAGAATATCACATCTGGAACCAGGAATATTGACCCTACTACCTGATTAAACTGTTTTAAAATATAGGCAGTCTTCATCACTCATCGCTTAAGCAGACGCCAAAAGGCAAGGTGAATGAATTTGTGATTGGAAACACCAGTCCTGCATAATCTAATCAATCCCCCTTGAGATGTGGTGTTTGTTTATCAGTAGCAGAGATGGTTCCAGAAACTTCCACTTAACAATTCATGTTATAATAGTTCCACATTCAAAAATTAGGGAAACAATGTGTATATTTTACTAGGCACCCAGCACATCTTTTTCCACTAAATATTCTGGACCCGAAGAATAATCAGAAGCTGAGACAATAGTTCTACTGAACTTTCCAAGAGAAGAAAAAGGACTTAAGTCAGTAATTCTTCTATAGCCTCACCTCTATAAGCCCACAGTCAGACTGACATACCGTATTTGCATTTTGGTTTCCAGGTATTAGCAACAGTTCAGAGCCAGTATCTAACTCTGCCAAAAGTTCTGTGTATTTTCTTTTCCCCAGTGCACAATTTCCCTGGTAAATAGCTTCAAATCACCACTAGAAATCCTTATGGGGCAATTCATGATTTATACATGTAGCCACATTCCAGAAGCCCTCAATATCTCTCTCTGCTCTGAGGCTCTCTCTCTTTCTCTGTCTCTCTATCTCTCTGAAAAAGTAACATCCACATAATGTTACTGTCTTAATCCATTTTGTGTTGCTATAAAAGAATATTTAAAGATGAGTAATTTATAAATAAAAGATGTTTATTTAGCTTATGATTCTGCTGGTTGGAAGGTTCGAAATTGAGCACCTGGTGAGGACCTTACATGGTAAGAAAGGAAGAAAAAGAGGTGGGGGGAATGCCAGGCCCTTTGTAACAACCATCTCTTACAGGATTTAATAGAGTGAGAACTCACTTGCCTCCAATTAGGGAGGGCACTAATCTATTCATGATGGATCTACCCTCAAAGAGCCAAACACCTACCACAGGCCCCACTTCCCAACACCACAATGGGGATCCAATTTCAACATGAGATTTGTTGGGGACAAACTAATCCCCAAAAAAACTACTATAAAAACTTATAGTAGTTACCAAAAAGAAAAAAGATAATGAGAATCATAACCTTTTGACTAATAAAAATGTTCCTACATAAAAACACGAGACAATAGAAATCTGTAACATTGCACCCCAAATTAATTATCTTAAAGCATTTTAAAATATGAATTAAAGCATTTCAAATCAGAAAATAAAAAACTCAGAACAGACACAGATATTAAAAGTTATATTATAAAAGGAGAGCTGATTGAACCTGAAAGAATCTTAAGAAAAATTCAAAATTATCACAGAAATGAAGTCTTAATTACCACATGCTCATAAGAGAATAGATTTAGCTGATAGTATAAAAGGGAACTTGAAGACATAAACAAAAACAGTCAAGTTAATGAAAATGAAAAATATAAAGAAATACATCTTAAAAATTATCAATGAGAAAGTGATCAGTAAAGAAGCTAAGCAAAGAAATTCAGCATACACTTCGTTAGAATGCCCAAATAAAAACAAAACATAAGGCAATCTTAGTTTAAAATGTAATCTAAGATAACTTTCTGAAAACAAAAGAAGGTCTGATTTATGTATTAAAGGTGAACACGCCAACCTGCATTCAAGAAAGTTAGAAGATTCTCTCTTTTGGTTAATTGGTGCAAAAATCAACATTTATTTACACTGTTTGTGACAGTGCCAAAATAGTGGAATCCATTTCAAAGAGAATTTGGTAATATCTAGAAAAGCTACCTATGCATTTACTTTTTGATCCAGAAATAACATTGCTAGAAACTTACCTTAAAGTTTCTGACATATGCATAACATATCTGACAATGCATAACAAACATGTTTATATGGTTAATTGTTAAAGCAACATTTTAGTAGCAAAACGTATCTTCAAAAAAGGTCCACTTATTAAAATAAAAGATTATTGAGTGTACTATAGTACATCCACAAAATGAAGTTTTATGCAACCATGAAAAAGAATAGAGAAAATTTCTATAAACTGATATGGAGTGATTTTTAAAATATATTATTGAGCCAGGTGTGGTGGTGAGAGATGACAACATGCTAGCAGCCCTCGATGTTGGCACCTCCTCAACCTTGGCATCCACTCTGGTGGCACTTGAAGAGCCCTTCAGCCTGCCACAGCACTGTGGGAGCCCCTCTCTGGGTTGGCAGAGGCGGAGCTGGCTCCCTCTGCTTGCTGGGAGGGGTGGAGGGAGAGGCGCCGGAGGGAACCGGACTGCGTGTCCTGCTTGTGGGCCAGGAGGAGTTTCGCATGAGCGTGGGCTCGGCTGGCCCTGCACTCGGAGCCGCCAGCCCCCGGCAGTGTGGGGCTTAGCACCCAGGCCAGCAGCTGCAGAAGGTGCACCAGGTCCCCCAGCAGTGCCAGCCTGCCAGCACTTCTCTCCAATTCCCAGCGGGGCCTCAACTGCCTCCAGGCGAGGCTGCCCACAGTGCCCCCTGTGCCATGGTGCCTGGTCCCATTGACCACTCAAGGGCTGAGGAGTGTGGGCGTTGCTTAGGACTGGCAGGCAGCTCCACCTGCAGCCCCAGTACTAGGTGGAACCAACTGGGCTCTGAGTCTAGTGGGGATTTGGAGAACCTTTATGTCTAGCTAAGGGATTGTAAATACACCAATCAGCACCCTGTGTCTAGCTCAAGGTTTGTAAATACACCAATCAGTACTCTGTATCTAGCTAACCTAGTAGGGACTTGGAGAACTTTCCTGTCTAGCACTCTGTGTCTAGCTAAAGGATTGTAAACACACCAATCAGCACTCTGTGTCTAGTTCAGGGAACATAAATGCACCAATCAGCACTCTGTCAAAATGGACCAATCAGCTCTCTGTAAAATGGACCAATCAGCAGAATGTGGGTGGGGTCAGATAAGGGAATAAAAGCAGGTTGGTAGCTTTGTTTTTTTTTTTTCTTTTTGTGGAGCTGGAGTCTGGCTCTGTCACCCAGGCTGGAGTGCAGTGGCCGCATCTCAGCTCACCACAAGCTTCGCCTCCTGGGTTTACGCCATTCTCCTGCCTCAGCCTCCCAAGTAGCTGGGACTACAGGGGCCCGCCACCTTGCCCAGCTAGTTTTTTGTATTTTTTAGTAGGGACAGGGTTTCACCACATTAGCCAGGATGGTCTGATCTCCTGACCTTGTAATCCACCCGTCTCAGCCTCCAAAGTGCTGGAATTACAGGCTTGAGCCACCGCGCCTGGCCTGCAATAAATCTTGTTGCTGCTTACTCTTTGGATCCACGTCACCTTTATGAGCTGTAACACTCAGGAGAAAGGTCTGCAGCTTCACGCCTGAGACCAGCTAGACCACGAACCCACAAGAAAGAAGAAACTCCAAACACATCCGAACATCAGAAGGAACAAACTCCGGACACGTCATCTTTAAGAACTGTAACACTCACTGTGAGGGTCCAGCTTCATTCTTGAAGTCAGTGAGACCAAGAACCCACCAATTCTGGGCACAGTGGCACACATCTTTAATCCCAGCTAATTGGTAGGTTGAGATGGGAGAATCACATGAGGTCAGAAGTTACAGTCCACCTTAAGAAAAATTCCGTCTATAGCAAGAGCTCATCTCAAAAAAATAACAGAATAAAAATGTATATAGTTAAATTTTAAAATCAAGGTACAAAACAGAATGTATAGAATACTACTCGTTGTGTAACAAAGAGGAGAAAATAATATTTTAATGTATTGCTTATTTTTGCAAATTGAAGTTCTATGAGATTAAATCAGAAACTTAACAAAAAACAGTAAACTGTATAAGATGTGAGATTAAGAAGGAACAGGGTGTAAGCCATAGAGATATGAGTGAAACTTCTCTGAGTATACATTTTTTATTTTTATAATTTCAAACCATGTATGTTTTACATTTTAAAAAACAAAAGTACATAAAAGAATTTTAAAAATTATAAATGAATATAAAGAAAAAATTAAAACTGTACACCAAAATAAGAATATACAAACAAATTTAATTCAAGAAACTTATAAATAAATATTCTGAAGCATTCTCAGGACAAATAGAACTGCAAAAAAGAGAAGGTCTTGAACTTTGTAGACTTGGAGAAGATATAGAAGTTATCCAACAAAAGAAAAGAAGAAAGGGCATTCCAGGAAACATTAAATCATTAATCAAAGAGTCAAACATTTATAGAATTTTTATTTTGTGCATTGTCTTGTATAATAGGATAGCAAGTAGTAATGTTATAATACTTCTAAGACTAAAAAGTGTATCCAAATTGGACAAGAGAAAGACAAATTGTCTTTGCAGATTTCATGATTATATGAATATTATATGAATATATAATCATGATTATATATAATTATATCATTATTTTATATATATATATATTTCCAGCAAAAAAAAACTATTAGAACTGTTAAACACATTCATCAAAGTTGCAAGAGATAAAACTGACATATCAAAATCAATCAAGTTTCTATATACCAAAAGCAAACTAGTTAAAAGGAAAATCAAGAAAGCAATCCTATTTACAATATCCACAAAAAAATACCTAAGTATAAATGTAACCAGGGAGGTGAAAGACCTCTATAATGAAAATTGGAAAACACTGATGAAAGAAGTTGAAAAGGATTCAGACAATTGGAAATATCCCATACTCATGGAGTGGAAGAATTAATATTGATAAAATGCCCATACTACCCAAAGGGATCTAGAGATTTAATGCTATTCCTATCAAAATACAAATGACATTTTTCACAGAAATAGAAATAACAATCCTAAAATTCATATGGAATCACAAAAGATCTCAAATAGCCCAACCGATCCTGAGAAAAAAGAACAAAGCTAGAGGCATGGCACTACCTAACTTCAAAATACATTACAAAGTTATAATAATCAAAACAGCATGATATTCATGAAAACAGGCACATAGACCAATGGACAGAATAAAGAATCCCCAAGATAAATCCACGTATTTACAGCCAATTGATTTTCAGTAGAGGCATCAAGAACATTCAATGGGAAAAAGTCTCTTTAATAATGATGCTGGAAAACTGGATATCCACATGCAGAAAAATGAAACTGGAGTCCTATCTCTTACCTTAGACAAAAATCCAATAAAAATTGATTAAAGACTTAAACGCAAGATCCAAAAACTTCAAACTGTTAGAAAACATAGGGGAATTTCTTCAGGATGTTTATCTAGGCAAAGATTTTACAGCTAACACTTCAAAAGCACAAGCGACAAAGATATAAATAGACACATGGTACTATATTGAAATCAAAAATCTCTGCACAGCAAAAGGAACAACACAATGAAGAGATAACTTGCAGTATGGGAGAAAATACTTGCAAACTATTTATCTGACAAGGAACTAGTATCCAGAATATATAAAGAACTCAAAACAACTCAACAGCAAGCAAACTAATGATACAATTAAAAACTGGACAAAGGAACTGAATAGACATATCTCAAAAGAAGATATGCAAATAGCTAGCAGGAATATTAAACAAAATGCTTGATATTACTAATCATCAGGGAAATGTAAATCAAAACCAAAATGGGATATCTTACCCCAGTTAGGATGTCTGTTATTTAAAAGACAAAAAGTAACAAATATTGGTTAGGGTGCAGAAAAAAAGAAATTCACACACTTTTTATGGGAATGTAAATTAGTACTGTTACTATGGAAAAGATTATGAAAGTTTCTCAAAAAATAAAAACAGAAGTACCATATAATACAGCAATGACACTACTGGGTATACATCCAAAGGAAAGGAAATCAGTATGCAAACAGGGTACCTGCACCGCCATGTTTATTGCAGCACTATTCACAATAGCTAAGATTTAAAAATCAATCTAAATGTCCATAAACAGATGAATGGATAAAGGAAATGTGAGATATATATATATATATATGAACACACACATACCATTTTATGGTTTAATTGTATACCATTGTGTGTGTGTGTGTGTGTGTAGAGAGAGAGAGAGGGAGTCATAAAAAGGAATTAAATCCTGTGTTTGTGACAACATGGATGATTTGGAATATATAAGTGAGGTAAGACAGGCACAGAAAGACAAATATTGCACATTCTCATTCATATGTGGGAGATGAAAAAATGAGTTCATGGAAGTAAAGAATCAAATAGTGGGTATTAGAGGTTGTGAAGAGTATTTAGGAGGGGAGAATGAGGAGAGGTTGGTTAACAGATAAAAAATCACTGGTAGATAGGAGGAATGAGTTCTGGTGTTCAACAACAGAAGGATAAATATGGTTATAATGTATTGTATGTTTCCAAAAAGCTAGAAGAGAGGGTTTTGAGTGTTCAAAACTCAAAGAAATGATAAATGTTGGCCTGTGAGTCTGTTTTGAGGTGATGGATGTGCTAATTACCATGCTAAATATCACACTGTATTCCAAAAATATGTACAATCATTGTGTCACCTAAAAATAAAAGGGGTAAAAATGGAAAGAAAGTGCATTAATATACAGCCTCTTGATTGTGGAAATAATAAGCAGACTAACTAATGTAACGAGACTTAGTGACAGAGTAATTAATTAGGCTGAAATTGATTAAGGAAAAGGGAATAAAAAGCTGTGATAATTCAGGCTTCAATTAAACTTAAGAAGAAAGAAGAAAAACATTCTTTGGTTCCATTATTGGTTGGACAGCATTATATGGACTTGTCCACAGAATGTTCAGCAATTTAGATATTTTCTTGTTGCTTGGTTGACCTTTGTGTGTGTGTGGTTTTTTCTTCCTCTTTAATAATAGGATAGTAAATTCCAACTGTTAAGAACTCATTAGGGGTCTGCTAAATTCAGGCAGCAACCATTCATGAAAGCTGTTCTTACCATAATTGTCGTGAAATGTTACTGTTATCACCTCATGCCCAAGCCAGCTGTTGTTGAGACACCACTGAGTTTTAAGGTACATCAAATATGTAAAACACAACTGAGATCCAAGGGCAAATGATATTATGAAGGCAATTGTGCTGTACACATTGTAGCACTATATCAAGGGTATATATTTATTTTATAGCTGTTGGCATGTTTCTTAGACCTTTTAAATTTGATAGCTATTTACACATTGCAACAGTTTAGAGATATTAAGCATTTTTATAGTTAAAAGTCCCCAAATGTTTACATCATAAACATTGTGCAATACTATGGTCATAATCATAAAATTAATTTGATAATTAAATAGTCAACTTTAGCACAATAATGTCAAGCCCAAATTATAAATATTCTCATTAGTCTTCTAAATTGGTGCTTCATTAAGCACCATGAAAAATCTGAATAAACTAACATTGCAATGTAAAGCCAGTAGGAATTTCTGACCTTTCCTTCCTACCAGTTCTGACATGGCTACATATATTAACAAGCCCCTTTTAAACATACAAGTGTTTAAAGGGAAAATGATGTAAAGAAAACTTGAGGAAAATGATTAGAGAATTACTGAAGTAGAGCAATTAGGTTTGCAGCTGCTGAGCATTTAAAACCAGATTTTATTTTTGTCAGTAATTGTTTTTCTCATATATAAAACATTGATTTGTAGGAACACATTTGAATTTATACAATGTTCAGCACCTGATTTTCTATGTGTGAATTTATCTTCTCTTCCATTGTTAAGTATCTTGAATGTGCCAGATATGCCTACTGCCTCTTTCTCTTACTTATTATCTCACCATTGACTAGACACTTCTTTTTCATTACTCAGCTATGGACTTCTCAAAATACTCTCCCTTCCTCTTTTAGCAAGATAGTAATCATCTGTTATCAGTTGTAAGAGAATTATATTAATCTGCTCTCTCCCTAACCCATGTTCAAACTTAATCACACGCTCCATCTCAAATATCTATCCCCTTATGGTGTTTATGATGCTATACCATTCTGAGTCGACTATTTTTTATTTCTCTATCTAATATCATAAGAATAAATAATTGCTATATGTAACTTGCAGTATATTTGCTCTAAAGCCCTCTGTTCCTAAGGCTTTGTGTGAAGAAAGATGAGGGTGAATATTACTAAAAACCAGACCTTTGTTCAGCTTTGGGTTTCATAGTTGACTTCCTGGACTTCTTTAGCAAGATAGTAATCATAAGGACCTGGCTTTGTCAGAAAAGGAAAACGATTTCTTAGTGCATTCACTCCTAAGATAACAATAAAATAAAGTGGAATTTGTCTTGCACCTTAGGTACCAACACAACAACAGGGGAGTAAAGAACCAAGCACACTCTTGAGGTCTCTGATTCTAGGACTTGACTCTCGGATGGCATTTGTAGACCCTCCCTGGACTAGAGAAATCCACCTGCCCTAAAGGGTAAGTCCCAGGCCAGGCAGCATTCACCACAAGCTAATTTAAGAGACCTTGGGCCTAAAGGGAACATCAGTGGTAGTCTGGCAGTACTCCTTGTGGCCAAGGGTGGTTGGTAGCTACAGGGTGAGGCTCCTCTGCCTTCGGAAAGGGGAGGGAAAAGTGGGAAGGGCTGCCTTTTGTGTGGTGAGTGACAGCTCAGTTACACTACAGTAAAATACCAGGTAGAATTCTAAGTTTTTCATTTAAGTCCCTGACTCCTGAACAGCACTTATGGACCCACCCAGGACTTGGGGGACCTACTGCCCTGAAGGGAATGACACAGGCCTGGCTGGCTTTACCCTCTGCCGATTATAGAGCCCCCAGGCCTTGAGCAAAAACATAGACAGTAGCCAGGGAGTGGTTACAGCAGACCTTGGGCAAGACCCAGTGCTGTCCTGGATTTAGGTCTGGCCCAGTGCAATAATAGTGGTGTGGCCACATGGGTACTTGTGTCACTCCACTATGAGCTTCAGGTGACTCAGAACAGAGAAAGAGACTCTATGTTTGGAAGAAAGTAAGACAAGAGAACAAGAGTCTTTGCCTGGTAATTCAGAGAATTCCAGATCTTATCTAAGACCATTAAGGCAGTACCTCTATGAATCTGTAAGAACCACAGTGTTACTGGGCCTGGGGAACCCCCTAGAGCAGAAGCAGATTAGATCACAACATCCAAGCCCTTTCAAATCCCTGAAAAATCTTCTCAAGAAGGATAGCCACAAATAAGCCAAGACAGTAAAGACTAAAATAAATGCCTAACACTCCAATGCCCAGAGAACATCTATTAGCATCAACACCATCCAGAAAAACATGACCATATCAAATGAACTAAATAAGGTACCAGTGACCAATCCTGGAAAACCAGAGATATGTGACCTTTCAAACAGAATTCAAAACAGCTGTGTTGAAGAAGCTCAAAGAAATTCAAGATAATATAGAGAAAAAATCTGATATTCCATCAGATAAATTTAACAGAGATTGAAATAATTTAAAAGAATCAAGCAGAAATTCTGGAGCTGAAAAATGCAATTAACATACTGAAGAATGCATCAGAGTCCTTTAATAAAAGAATAGATCAAGCAGAAAAAATAATTAGTGAGCTTGAAGACAGGCTATTTGAAAATATACAGTCAGAGGAGACAAAAGCAAAAGGATTAAAAAGTGAAGCAAACTTGCAGGATCTAGAAAATAGCTGCAAAAAGGGTAAATCTAAGAGTTGTTGGTCTTAAAGAGGAGATAAAGAAAGAGATAAGAGTAGAAACGTCATTCAAACGGATAATAGAGAACTTTCCAAACCCAGAGAAAAATATCAATATTCAAGTACAAGAAAGTTATAGAACACAAAGCATTTTAATCTAAAGATTACCTCAAGGTACTTAATAATCAAACTCCCAAAAGCCAAAGATAAAGAAAGGATCCTAAAAGTAGCAAGAGAAAAGAAACAAATAACATACAATGAAGCTCCAATTCATCTGGCACCAGACTTTTCAGTGGAAACCTTACAGGCCAGGAGAGAGTGGCATAACATATTTAAAGTGCTGAAGGGAAAAAATTCTTTTACCTTAGAATGGTATGTCCAGTGAAAATATTCTTCAAACATGAAGAAGGAGAAGTTCCCATACAAACAAAAGCTGAGGAATGTCATCAACACTATACACATCCTACAAGAAATGCTAAAGGGAGCACTTTAGTCAGAAAGAAAAGGATGTTAATGAGCAATAAAAATAATCACGTGAGGAACAAAACTTACTGATAAAAGTCAGTACACAGAAAAACACAAAATATTATAACATTGTAATTGTGGTGTGAAACAACTCTTTGGAAACACTAAACAATAAACCAATTAAAAATAATAACTACAACAACTTTTCAAGTCATAGTAAAACAGGATATTTATAGAAACAAGAAAATGTTAAAAAGCAGGGGGAAAATGTTAAGGAGAGTTTTTGTTAGTTTATGCAAACGGTGTTAAGTTGTTACCAGGTTAAAATAATAGGTTAAAAGATAGTATCGCAATGCTCATGGTAACCTCAAGGCAAAAAACATACAACAGATAAACAAACAAACAAACAAACAAACTAAACCGGCTGTGCATGGTGGCCTTTGCTTGTAATCTCAGCAGTTTGGGAGACTGAGGCAGGTGGATTACCGGAGGTCAGGAGTTTGAGACCAGCCTGACCAACATGGTGAAACCCTGTCTCTACTAAAGTACAAAAAATTACCTGGGTGTGGTGGCAGGTGCCTTTAATCCCAGCTACTTGGGAGGCTGAGGCAGGAGAATTGCTTGATCCTGGAAGGTGAAGGTTGCAGTGAGCCAAGATCGTGCCATTGCACTCCAGTCTGGGCAGCAAGAGTGAAACTGCTTCAAAAAAAGAAAAAGAAGGAAAAGAAACTAAATCATATCACCAGAGAAAATCAGCTTTACTAAAGAAAGACAGGAAGGAAAGTAAGAAGAGAAGACCACAAAACAAATAATAAAATGGCAGGACTAAGTTCTTATCAATAATAACATTGAATGCAAACAGGCTAAATTCTTCAATCAAAAGAAATAGACTAGCTGAACGGATGAAAAAAAACAAGAACCATTGATCTGTTGCTTACGAGAAACACACTTCACATATAAAGGCACACAGACTGAAAATAAAGGGATGGAAAAAGATATTCTACTCCAATGGAAACCAAAAAAGACCAGGAGTATCTATACTTAAAAAACAAAATAGATTTCAAGACACAAACTGTAAGAAGAGACAAAAAAAAAAGTCACTTTGTGATGATAAAGGAGTCAATTTAACAAGAGGATATAACAATTTCAAATATACTGAACACCCAGATATATAAAGGAGATATTAATACAGCTAAAGAAACACCAAAGCACCCAGATATATAAAGGAAATGTTATTAGAGCTAAAGAAAGAGATAGGCTCCAATACAGTAGTTACTGGAGACTTCAACACCCCACTCTCAGCATTGGACAGATCTTGCAAATAGAAAATTAACAAAGAACCATCAGACTTAATCTGCACTATAAACCAAACAGATCTAATAGATATTTACAGAACATTTCATTCAAGAGCTGCAGAATATACATTTCTTCCTCAGCACATGGATCATTCTCAAGGATAAATCATATGTAGGTCACAAAAAATTCTTATGGCATTCAAAAAATGAAACAATATTAAGCGTCTTCTCTTACCACAATGGAATAAAGCTAGAAATTAATAATAAGAGGAATTTTAGAAACTATACAAATACATGAAAATTAAACAATATGTTCCTGATGGAACAGTAAGCCAATGAAGAAATTAAGTAGGAAATTGCAAAATTCTTTGAAACAAATGATAATAGAAACACAGCATATCCAAACCTTTGTGATAAAGCAAAAACAATACTAGGAGGAAAGTTTATAGCCAAAAGTGCCTACATCAAAAAAAAAAAAAAAGAAAAGAAAAGAAAACCTTCAAATAAACAATTAAATGATGCATCTTAAAAAACTAGAAAAGTAAGAGCAAACAAAACCCAAAATTAGTAGAAGAAAAGAAGTAATAAAGATCAGAGCAGAAATAAATGAAATTGAAATGAAAAAACTACAAATATGAATGAAACAAAAAGTTGGCTTTTCTTGAAAAGTTAAACAAAATTGACAAATCTTTCCCCAGACTAAGAAAAAAGAGAGAAGATCCAAATAAACAAAATCAAAAATGAAAAAGGATATATTACAGTTGATACTGCAGAAATTCAAAGCATCATTAGTGGCAACTATGAAGAACTATATGCCAATAAATTGGAAAATCTAGAAGAAATGGTAAATTTCCTAGATACATACAACCTACCAAGATTGAGCCAGGAAGAAACACAAAATCTGAACAAACCAATAACAAGTAATGAGATCAAAGCTGTAATAAAAATTTTCCCAGTAAAGCAAAGCCTGAGACCCTATGTTTTCACTGCTGAATCCTACCAAACATTTAAAGCACTACTACCAACTCCTCCGAAAAACAGAGGAGGCGGGAATACTTCCAAACTTATTCCCCAAGAGCAGTATTACCCTGATACTAAAACAAAAAACATATCAAAAAAGAAAAACATAAGAAAACTAAAGGCCAATATATCTGGTAAATATTGATGCAAAAAGTCCTCAACAAAATACTAGTGAACCAAATTAGATAATACATTAGAATGGCCATTTATCATGACCAGATGGGATCTATTCCTGGGATACAAAGATAGTTCAACACACGTAAATCAATCAATGTGAACATCACAGCAACAGAGTGAAGAATTAAAAACTGATCATTTCAATTGATGCCAAAATAGCATTTGATAAAATTCAACATAACTTCATGATAAACATCCTCAGAAAACTGCATATATAAGAAATTTACCTCAACCTAATAAAAGCCATCCATATAAGACAAACTCAAAGTTAATATCATACTTAATGGGAAAAACCTGAGAGCCTTTCCTCTGAGATATGGAACATTACAAGGACAGCCACTGTCACCACTGTTATTCAACATAGTAATGAAAGTACTAGCTAGAGCAATCAGACAAGAGGAAGATATAAAGGGCTTCCAGATTGGAAGGAAGAAGTCAAAACGTTCTTATTTGTAGATGATATGAGCTTATATTTGGAAAAACCTAAACACTCCACAAAAAAACTACTAAAGCTAATAAACAAATGAGGTAAAGTTGCAGGATACAAAATCAACATACAAAAATCAGTAGCATTTCCATATGCTAACCATGAACAATCTGAAAAAGAAATAAAAAATAATACCACTTATAATAGCCACAAATAAAATTGAATACCTAGGAGTTAACCAAAGAAGTGAAAGATCTCTATAATAAAAACTTAAAACACTGATAAAAGAAATTGAAGAGGACGATAAAAAATGGAAAAATATTTTGTGTTTATGGATTTGAAGAATGAGTATTCTTAAAATATCCATACTAGCCAAAGCAATCTACAAACTCAGTGCAATCCCTGTCAAAATACCAGTGACAGTCTTCACATAAATAGAAACAACACAACTATCCTAAAATTTATATGGAACCACAAAAACCCATCATAGCCAAAGCTATCCTTAGCAATAAGAACAAAATGGAAGGAATTACATTACCTGACTTCAAATTAACTACAGAGCTATAGTAACCAATTAGCATGGTACTGCCATGCAAACAGCCACATAGACCAATGGAGTAGAATAAAGAACCCAGAAACGAATCCACATACCTATAGCAAATTAATTTTCAACAAAAGTGCCAAGATCATACACTGGGGAAAAGGGAGTCTCCTCAATAAATGGTGCTGGGAAAACTGGATATCTATATGCAGAAAAATGAAATTAATGAAACTAGATCCCTATGTCTTGTCATATACAAAAATCAAGTCAAAATGTATTAAAGACTTAAATTTAAGACTTTGAACTATGAAACTACCTCAAGAAAACATTGGGGAAAATCTTCAGGATATTTGTCTGGGCAAACATTTCTTGAGAGGCTTTGATCTCATTACTCACAAACACAGGCAACCTAAGCAAAAATGAGCAAATGGGATCAAGTAAAGTGAAAGGAATTCTGCATAGCAAAGGTTACAATCAACAAAAGACAGCTCATGGAATGCAAGAAAACATTTGCAAACTGCCCATCTGACAAGGACTAATAACCAGAATATACAAGGATCTCAAACAGCTCTATAGGAAAACATCTAATAATCCAATCAAATTGGGCAAAAGATTTGAATAGAAATTTCTCAAAAGAAGACATACAAATGGCAAACAGGCATATGAAATGGTACCCAATATCAATGATCATCAGAGAAATGCAAATCAAAACTACAATGAGATATCGTCTCACCACGGGTAAAATGGTATTTGTCCAAAACACAGGCAGTAACAAATGCTGGAGAAGATGTGGAGAAAAAGAAACCCTTGTACACTGTTGCTGGGAATGTAAATTAGTACTGTCACTATGAAGAACAGTTTGGAGGTTCCTCACAAAACTAAAAATTGAGCTACTATATGATCCCAGAATCTCACTGCTGGGTATATATCCAAAAGAAAGGGAATCCATATATCAAAGAGATATCTGCACTCCTATGTTTGTTGCAGTACGTTTAATATAGCTAAGATTTGGAAGCAACAGATACATGGATGAAAAAAATGTGGTACATATACACAATGGAGTATATTCACCCATAGAAAAGAATGAGATTCAGTCATTTGCAAAAACATCAATGCAATTGGTGATGATTAGGTTAAGTGAATTAAGCCAGGCACAGAAAGGCAAACATTGCATGTTCTCACTTATTTGTGGGATCTAAAAATCAAAACAATTGAACGTATGGACATAGAGAGTAGAAAAATGGTTACCAGAAGCTGGGAAGGGTAGTGAGGGTCTAGTGGGGAGGTGGTAATGGTTAATGGGTACAAAAATAGAAATAATGAATAAGACCTAGTATTCGTTAGCACAACATGGTGACTATAGTCAATAATAATTTAACTGTACATTTTATAATCACATAGAGTAATCACAACAAAAAATGGAAAAATATTTTTCCATGTTTGGAATACTGTTATAATGGAATATTTGTATAATTAGATTGTTTGCAACTCAATGGACAAATGTTTCATGATGTGTTTATTTTATATAGCATGTCTGTATCATAATATCTCATGTACCCCATAAATATATATACCATATACCCACAAAAATTAAAAATAAAAAACCTAAGAAGTGATTATAGCAAGGTTGCAGGATATAAGGTTAATAAAGAAAAATCAATAACTTACCTAAATTCTAGCAATGAAGAAGTGAAATTTGAAATGAAAACCACAATACCACTTACATTGACACCCCCTAAAATGAAATACTTAGCTATGTATCTAACAAAATATGTACAAGATCTACATAAGCAAAATTAGAAATACTCTGATGAAGGAAATCCAAGAACTAAATAAATGGAGAGACTGTCCATGTTCACAGATAGGAACAGTCAACATTGTCAATACGTCCTTTCTTCCCAACTTGATCTATAGAGTCAATGTAATTCCCAATCAAAATACTAGCAAGTTATTTTGTAGTTATCAACAAACCAATTCTAAAGTTTCTATAGAGAAGCAAAAGACCCAAGATAGCCAAAACAATGGTGAAAGAGAATGAAAAAAATTGTTGGAGGACTAACACTACCCTACTTTAAGCCATATCAGTGTTATGCTGACAAAAAGTAGATAGACAGATCAATGTAACAGAATAGAGAGCCCAGAAATAGACTTGAACAGATATAATTAACTGGTCTTTGACAAAAGAACAAAGGCAAAACAATGGAGCAAAGATCATTTTAAACAAAAGGTGCTAGAATAACCGGACATCCACATGTTAAAAGAGAAAAGAAAAAAAGAAAAGAGAGGGAGGAAGGAGGGAGGGAGGAAAAGAAAAGTTAGAAAGAAAAGGAAGGAAGGAAGGAGGGAGGGAAGGATGGGGGAAGGAAGGAAGGAAGGAAAGACAAAAGAAAAAATAAATCTAGTCACAGAAGTTACATTCTTCACAAAAATTAATTCCAAATTGATCATAGACCTAAATGCCATACACAAAACTTTAAATAAAAACTCCTAATAGACAACGTAAGAGAAATCCTAAATGACCTTGGGTATGAAGGTGGCTTTTTAGATACAACATAAAAGGCATGATTCATGAAAGAAATAATTAATAAGGTTGACTTCACTAAAATTAGAAACTTCTGGGTGGGTGTAGTGGCTCATGCCTATAGTCCCAGCACTTTGGGAGGCCAAGGTGGGTGGATCATGAGGTCAGGAGATGGAGACTATTCTGGCTAACACAGTGAAACCCCGTCTCTACTAAAAATAAAAAAAAAAAAAAAAAAAAAAATAGCTGGGTGTGGTGGCAGGTACCTGTAGTCCCAGATACTCAGAGGCTGAGGCAGGAGAATGGGTTGAACTAGGAATGTGGAGGTTGCAGTGAGCTGAGATGGCGCCACTGCACTCCAGCATGGGAAACAGAGCAAGACTCCGTCTCACAAAAAAAAAAAAAAAAAAAAAAAAAAAAAAAAAAAAAAAAAAAAAAAATCGGCTCTGTGAAAGACAATAGGATGATAAGACCAACTGTAGACTGGGAAAAAATATTTGCAAAAGACCCTTGTGATAAAGGACTGTTATGCGAAACATACAACACACTCTTAAAACTTCACAGTAAGAAAACAAAACAAAACTGATTGAAAAGTGGGCCAATGGCCTTAACAGATACCACACCAAAGAAGATATACAGATGGCAAATGAGCATATAAAAGATGATCCATATCATATGTTATCAGGAAAATTAAAATTAAAACAACAGTGAGATACCACGACACATCTATTAAAATGGACAAAATCCAGAACCTTGACAACACCAAATGCTGGCAATGATGCACAATAGCAGAAACTCTCACTCACTGGTCATGGGAATGCAAAATGGTACAAACTCTTTCAATGATAATTTCTCACAAAACTGAACCTCCTCTTACAAAGAATCCAGTAACTGAACTCTTAGTATTTACCCGAAAGAGTGGAAAGCATATGTCCTCACAAAAACCTGCACATAGATGTTTACAGCAGCTTTATGCAGATGTTCCCAAATTTGGAAGCAGCCAAGATGTCCATCAGTAGATGAATGGAGATACTGTGATACATCCAGGCAATGAAATATTGTTCAATGCTAAAAATAAATGAGCTATCCAGCCATGATAAAACAAGGAGGAACTTAAATGGATATCACTAAGTGAAAGAAGCCAATCAGAAAACACTACATACTGTATATTCCCAACTACATTAGATTCTTAAAAAGACAAAACTACGGAGACAGTGAAAAAAAAATCACTGCTTTCCAGGGTTTGGTGGGACAGCGGGAAGGGATAAACAGAAGGAGCAGAGGGCAGTGAAAATACTGAGTATGATACTATAATAGTGAACACATGTTATCATACATTTGTCCCAACCCACAGAATGCATGAAATTGACAGTGAACTCTAACGTAAACTATGAATTTGAGGTGATAATGATGTGTCAGTGTAGGCTCCACTCCCGTGGGGGTTATTGATAATGAGGAAGACTGTGCACGTGTGGGGTTGGGGGGAATATGGGAACTTTCTGTAACTTCCTTTCCACTTTTCTGTGAACCTAAAACTGCTCTTAAAAAATAGTCTCTAATTTAAAAAATGCACAACTTTGTTTACTATTATTCACAGTTATGAAAATTGCAAGGAGTTTTAATAATACTTTTCCAAACATTAGTCAGTTATGAACAATTACCTTTTTTAACTCAGACTCCTCTTGGCATAGCACACTTTTGATAATGTAGCCTTTACAAATTTCTTTCATTGTATACTCATAGATATCCTTTCAATTGTTCTCCCCAACCGATTTCATATAAAATTGGAAATATTTGATCATTTAAATAGGTAAATATTGTATGTAAAAAAAAACCCTACTATCTCAATATACCTGTCTAATCAGGGATTTGTGTCATATTAAATGTCCTATTATGATCAAACTTTAGCCACTCTATCTTTCCCGTCACCTGCAACTGAATGATATACTTTTGATCTCAAATTTGACTCTGTTTGCTTTATGTTGCCATTTGCCTTTCATCTTTCCTATTTTCCACTGCTTCTACTTTGTATTTCTGACTACAGTTGGTTCAAATCTCTACAGGGATTTCAGTTGAGTCATTTGGGGCTTCCACACCTTTCTCAGCAAGTTCAGTGCTGCTCGATCTCTTGAAAGCTTTTCTAAGCCTTGTTTTTAGTTCACTAACATTTCTGTCAATTGACTAGTTCCTATGTCAGTGACAGATGTGTGGAGCACATTAGCTGTAGGCCTATCTCTGTATGATAAAATACCTCTTTTTTTGGACAGTGCAGCACAATGTCTAGAAAGAAAAAAAATAAGTCTGAAAGCAAATGTTGACATGTGCTTTAATGTTAAAGTATCCTTAAGTTCTTCAAATAGTTCTCTATAATATCACAAAATTCCCTCTGTTTAGGGTGAAACAGACTATAATAGGGGGTCATACAGTCACTTTTCTCAAAAGGCGTTGTTTTTGAAAAACACATATCTTTTAGTTTAGTCTCTTCTTCATGGGTATTCAGGAAATTTGAGTCATAGCATAGCACATCTGTGATCCTGTGGTGAAAGTATATGAGTTCACAATAATCCATTGCAATGTATCAAGGCATCTAACATAAATTATTGGAACAACTTATTTAATAACTTTCTAAGTCTGAGATTCATCATCCCCAAAATGGTGATAGTAACAGATTTGAATTCAGAGTGTTGTTGTAGAAATTAATTGAGATAATGTATGTAAAGCAGTTACCACACTGCCTATATTTTTGTAAGTTTTGTAAATTTAGCACTTAATTTTCATGATTAAATTCATGTATGAAAATATTTATCTAAATTAGTTTAACTTTTAAAATGTACACTCTTATATTTCAAAGAGTAGTGACAATAGAGACTAACCTAGGAAAAATATTTGTAAGTGATAGGTTTGAGGCAACACTGTAAAGAATCAAAAATTTAACATTATAATTTTTTTTTATTATACTTTAAGTTCTGGGATACATGTGCAGCACATGCAGGTTTGTTATATAGGTATACATGTGCCATGGTTGTTTGCTGCACCCATTGACCCATCATCTATGTTAGGTATTTCTCCTAATGCTATCCCTCCCCTAGCCCCCAACCACCCCACAGAACCTGGTGTGTGATGTTCCGCTCTCTGTGCTCTGTGTTCAACTTCCTCTTATGAGTGAGAACATATAGTGTTTTGTTTTCTGTTCTTGTGTTAGTTTGTTGAGAATGATGGTTTCCAGCTTCATCCATGTCCCTGCAAAGTACATGAACTCATCCTTTTTTATGGCTGCATAGTATTCCATGGTATATAGGTGCCACATTTTCTTTATCCAGTCTATCATTGATGGGCATTTGGGTTGTTTCCAAGTCTTTGCAATTGTGAACAGTGCTGCAATAAACATAGGTGTGCATGTGTCTTTATGTTAGAAGGATTTATAATACTTTGGGTATATACCCAGAAATAGAATTGCTGGATCAAATGGTATTTCTAGTTCTAGATCCTTGAGGAATTGCCATACTGTCTTCCACAATGGTTGAACTAATTTACGGTTCCACCAACAGTGTAAAAGCATTCCCATTTCTCCACATCCTCTCCAGCATCTGTTGTTTTGTTGGAGTCTTCAGGGAAAAAAAAGTGTTTTGTGTGTGTGTATGTGTGTGTGTGTATGTGTATGTGTGTGTGTGTGTTGGAGGTAAAAATACTTTCTAATCACTGACCACAACTCCCTTCACTTCTATAAAATTGTGGGTAAATAGTGAAGTATATGGAGTCCAACTATGCGGGTTCATAGTTTTGTCCGGTTTTGCCCAACACTGAATGTAGGATTTCCTTAGTACTTCTTTGTCTCACTTACGGTCATTGCTGCTGGGGTGATCAGAGCTAAATATATACACACATATATACACAAACACATATGTATACACATACATTTATATTTATACATACACACATACATAAATATACATATCTATATTTCTATATTCATGTCTGTCTCTACATATTGAAAATTACATGTTTGTACCAATACCACTAATTCCGTTTCAACACCATATGGTTCATTCTAGCTTTCGCTCTTTCATATTTGTAACTTCCTTTTCCAACAGTGAGAAGCCAGCCTCCTATTATTTCAACATATTTGCCTATTCGCTCAATCTTCATCAATGTAGACAATCTGCAGACCCTACCAGGTAGCCCTGTTGCTCCGAAGCTCCCCTCTTATGAACTCTGCCAGACTATCATGGCTCTCTGTATCAATGCACATAGTGATTCTTAACCTCTCTTTTGCATCATGAACTCCTTTGGGAAGCTGACATAAGCTACATACCCTTTCCCAAGAAAATGCACATAAGCCAATCTGCATAAAAATTATAGAATTTCAATGGTTCTATGCTACTAGATTTATGAATTGAGAAATTTGCTAATTTCTCTGAGACTCCATTTTTTATGTGAACATCCATGGTGATCCTAATAGGCTCCTCAAAGGTCCATGAAGGTTTAAATAAGAAATTTTATGTACCAAGGTTAGAATACCGTGAGCAAAACATAAATGTTAGCATTAGAATTATCTCCCCAATCAGCCCCTGCTCCACCTTATGACCTCCAATCAGTTGCTATGTACTTCCGTGTTTTATTAATTTATCACTTCATTCCTAAGTTCAGATAACAATATTTCTGAGTCTTAGTTTTCCCTTTCATAAAATGATGATAACGATATCTACCATTCACACAAATTGTAAAAATTAGAAGTTATGTTGGCAGGGCATGGTGGCTCAAGCCTGTAATCCCAGCACTTCAGGAGACCGAGACAGGCAGATCAGTTGAGGTTAGGAGTTTGAAACCAGCCTGACCAACATGGCGAAACCCTGTCCCTACTACAAACAAACAAACAAAAATTTAGTTGGGCGTGCTGGAGCATGCCTGTAACCCCAGCTACTTGAGAGGTTGAGGCAGGAGAATCACTTGAACCCGAGAGAAAGAGGTTGCAATGAGCCGAGATTGAGCCACTACATTCCAGCCTGGGCGACAGAGCGACTGAGATTCCATCTAAAAAATAACTAACTGAATAAAAAAGAAGTCATGTATGTTAAGTAATTAATATATAAAATATGTTCAAAATAGTACTAATCATTTATATTTTTATATTGGAATGGTTTTGTCTTAGCTGTTTGTATTTTATTTCTTTTCTCCTGCGAATGTTTTTCTCTAGTTATCTGGTAACTGAAGTTTCATTCATTCTTCAACAATCATTTCAACTGTACCTCATCCCCCGTGATTTTTTTTTTTTTTTTTTTTTTTGGTCATTTTGTAGAAATTGTATTCCTCATGTTTCCCTCATGCTTCTTTCTCCTACACATACCCCTCAGACAGATGTATCTTGACTTAACAGTGCAGTGTAACTGCATTTATCAAGATTAGGTATAAGAATCATTCATTGCAATTACTGTATACTATTCTTTATAAAAGATTAGCCAAAGATGTTGTTCACTTTTATATGCATTGCAGCTTACGAGAAGATCCATAAGAGAAATCCCATGGAAAACTTAGCTTTAGAGATGAGCTTACCTTTGTTAATGAATTATATGCATGTTGTCTTTCAATGGAGGTTAAGTGGGATAGAATAATTGTGGGCTTTGTCAAACATGTTCAAATCCTGGCTTTGCCGTCTTCTAGCTCTGTGAATTTGGATGATACACTTAATCTCCTTGAGTCTCATGTTGCTGTTTTGTGAACTAGGGATAATATTTCTTCTGCCAAGAATTTAATTGAAGATTAAATCAGAATGCATAAACAAGGAGCTTAACAAATATGCTAAGAAAACAAGATAGGCTAGCTCCCCACCTTTGTCCTTGATCATTTCTTCCAATTCTTTTATTTTTTCTCCCCAACTGTTTTAATACTTAAAGCTAAGCTAGATGTCTCTTTGTAGGTAACTTAAAAGTTCCAATACGATGATTTTATTCATTTTTTAATCCAAAAATGACTTTAGGGTTTAACTTTTAGAAGTTACTTACTAAATAAGTAAAATGAGTTACTTACTAAATTAATAAAATAAGTTACTTACTAAATAAGTAAAATAAATATGTGCATGTTTATTCAAATGAATGTTTTTCTATTCTGTTTATTTTTTATTTTTAAATTTACACATTGTAATTATACACATTTCTGGTGTAAAATTGATGTTTTCATATATATATACGTTGTATAATAATCAAATCAGGGTAGTTAATATATCCATTGCTTCATGCATTTATTATTTCCTTGTGGTGAGAACATTCCAAAGCCTGTCTTCTAGATATTTTGTAATATATAATACCTTACTATTAACTCATCATCACCCTACTGTGCAATAGAACACCAAAACTTATTCCTTCTATGTACTTGTAAATTTATTGCTGTTAACCAACCCTTCCCATTCTCCCTCCCTCTTCTCCTCCCATGTCTGGTAACTACTGTTCTACTCTCTGCTTCTATAAGATGAACCTTTTTGCTTTCATTTTTAGATTCCACATATGAGTGAGATCATGTGGTATTTGTCTTTCTGTGGCTGCCTTATTTCACTTAATATGGTGTTCTCCAGGTTCATCCATTGTTGTCACAAATGACAGGATTTCATTCTTTTTTATAACTAAATAGTACTCCATGGTGTATATATAACACATTCTCCATCTATTCACACACAGTTGACTACTGAGGTTGGTTCCATATCCTGGCTATTATAAATTATGCTGTGGTAAATATGAGAGTGAAGATATCTCTTCAACATTCTGATTTCATTTCCTTTGGATGCATACCCAGTAGTTGGATCACTGGATCATATGTTAGTTCTATTTGTAATTTTTTGAGGAAGTGCCATATTGTTTTCCATAATGGCTGTGATGTTTACAATCCCACCAACAATGTTTAAGTCTTCTCTTTTCTTCACATCCACAACACTTGCTTCCTTTTTCTTTTTGATAATAGCCATTCCAACTGGAGTGAGGTGGTATCTCATTGTGGTTTTTGTTTGTATTTTCCTGATGATTAATGATTTTTCCATATACCTATTGGATATTTGTATGTCTTCTTTTGAGAAATGTCTATTTAGATCCTTAGCTCATTTAAAAGCAGATTTTTTTTTTTTTTTACTATTGAGTTGCTTGAGTTTCTTACATATTCTGAATATTAAGTCCTTGTAAGATGTATAGTTTGCAAATATTTTCTCCCATTTCAGTAGGTTTCTCTTCACTCTGTTTTCTTTGCTGTGCAGAAGCTTTTTATTTTGATATAACCCCAAGGTCTATTTTTCTTTTGTTGCCTGTGCTTTTGAGGCATTACGTACAAAACTCTTCCCCAGCCTAATGCAATGAAGTGTTTCCCCTAAATTTTCTTCTAGCAGTTTCATAGTTTTGGGTTTTACAGTGAAACCTATAATCCATATTGAGTTGACTTTTTTATATAGTGAGAGTTGGGAGTCTAATCTCATTCTTCTGCATATGGATATTTAAATTTCCCAGCATAATTTACTGAGATATTTCCCAAATGTGTTTTCTTGCCACCTTTGTTGAAAATCAGTTGACTGTAGGTGCATGAATTTGTTTCTGGGCTTTCTATACTGTTCCATTGGCCTATGTGCCTATTTTTAAGCCAGTATTATCCTTTTTTGGTTACTATAACTTGGTAGTATATATATATATATATAATTTTGCTAAGGATTGCTTATTGCTTTGGCTATAAGGGTCTTCTGTGGTTCCATATGAATTTTAGAATTATTGCTATTTCTATTCATGTCAAGAATGCCATTTATATTTGATACAGGTTTCATTAAATCTATAGATTACTTTAGGTAGTATGACCACTTTAACAATATTAGTTTTTTCAGTCCCTGCACATGGGGTATCTTTCCATTTGTTTGTGTCTCTTCAATCTCTTTCATTGATGTTTTACAGTTTTCATTGGGGAGAACTTTCACCTACTTATCTAAGTTTATTTCTGCATCTTATTACTTCTGTAGCAATTATATATGGAATTTTTAATTTATTTCAGATAGTTAAATGGTAGAATATAGAAGCACTAGTGATTTTTATCTATTCATTTTTTACCTACAATTTTTCTGAATGTGTCACTAATTATAATAGTGTTTTGGTGAAGTTTTCAGGGTTTTCTACATAGAAGATCATACTGTCTACAAACAGGGGCAATTTGACTTCTTATTTTCCAACTTGAATATCTTTTATTTCTTCCTTTTGTCTAATTGCTCTGGCTGGGACTTCTAGTACTATGTTGAATAGAAATGGTGAAAATTGGCATCCCTTGTCTTATTTCTGATCTTAGAGAAAAAGATTTTTGCTATCCTGGTTAAGTATGATGTTAGCTGTGCAATTGTCATAAATGGCCTTAATTGTGTTGAGCTATATACCTTTTATACATAATTGTTGAGAGTTTTCAGCATGAAGGAATGTTGAATTTTGTCAAATGCTTTTTCTGAATCTATTAAAATTTTAATACAGTTTTTGTCTTTCTTCCTATTAATGATATATCACGTTTGTTTATTTGCATGTGGTAAACCATCTTTGCAGTCTTGGGATGAATCATCTCAAATTATCTTTTCAATGTGCTGTTGATTTTGGCTTCCTAGTATCTTATTGAAAATGTTTCCATTTATATTCATGAGGGATATTGGTCTGTAGATTTTTGTTGTTGGTGTTGTTGTGTGTGTGTCTGGTTTAGAATTAGGGTAATGTGGGCCTCATAAAATGAGTTTGAAAGTAGTCCCCCCTCTTCAATTTTTTGAAATAGTTTAAGGATAATTTATATTAGTTCTTTAAATGTTTGGTAGAATTGACCAGTAAAGCCACCAGATCCTGGGCTTTTCTGTGATGGAAAGCTTTTTCGTCGGTTTCAATTTAGTAACTCATTATTGTTTTGTTCAAATTTTCTATGTCTTCATATTTTAATATTAATAGGTGACATACATCCAGGAATTTATTCATTTTTCTCTATACTATTAAATTTGTTCATTTATATATGTTCATAATGGTCTTTTATGATCCCTAGTATTTCTGTGGTATCACTTGTAATGTCTCCTTTTTCAGCTCTAAGTTTATTTGCATTCTTTCTCTTTTTTCTTAGTTATTCTTGCTAAAAGCTCCTTACTTCTATTTATCTTTTCAAAACTCTATCTCTTCGTTTTGTTGACGTTTTGAATTTCTTTAAGTCACCACATCATTTATTTTGCTCTGAGCTTTATTATTTCCTTCCTTTTACCAATTTTCGGTTTAGTTGTTCTTATTACTCTAGTTCCTTGAAGGACATTGCTAGGTTATTTGGTTATTAGGTTATTAGAAATCTTTCTTCTTTTTTAATGTGTTTATTGCCATAAACTCCCCTCTTAGAACTGTTTTTGCTGTGGTCCACAGGTTTGGGTATGATGTATTTCCATTCTTTTTGTCTCAAAATAATTCTTAATTTCCCATTTAAAATTTCTTCATTTACCCATTCATTACTTAAAAGCATGTTGTGCCTGGGTGCAGTGACTCATGCCTGTAATCCCAGCACTTTGGGAGGACAAGGCAGATGGATCACCTGAGGTCAGGAGTTCGAGGCTAGCTTGGTCAATGTGGTGAAACTCTGTGTCTACTAAAAATACAAAAATTAGCCAGATGTTGTGGCAGATGCCTGTAATCCCAGCTACTTGGGAGGCTGAGGCAGGAGAATCACTTGAACATGGGAGGTGAAGTTTGCAGTGAGCCAAGATTACGCCATTTCTGTCCAGTCTAGGCAACAGGAGTGAAACTCTGTCTCAAAAAAAAAAAAAAAAAAAAAAAAGCATGTTTTTTGATTTCCATATATTTGTGTACTTTTGAAAGTTTTTCTTGTTGATTTCTAGTTTTATACCATTGTGATCAGAAAAGATACTTGGTATGATATCTATGTTCTCTAAGTTGTAAGACTCGTAGACTTGTTCTGTGTCCTAACATACTATCTATTCTGAAGAACATTCCATGTGCAGTTGAGAAGAATGTATATTCTGCAGCTATTGGATGGAATGTTCTGTAGATATCTGTTAAAAGTCATGGTTTTAGGAGTTAACCAATGTGTACATTTAGTCTATGTTGAGTGCTAAGACCACTTAGTCTTAGAGTTTAAGTCCAGTGTTTCTTTGTTGATTTTCTGTCTGATCTGTTCATGTTGAAAATAGAGTGTTTAAGTCCCCTACTATTATTATATTGCAGTGTATCTCTGCCTTTCTCATTATAAAATAACTTTCTTTGTCACTTCTCTAAGTTTTTTGCTTGAAGTCTTTTTTATTTAATTTAAATGTGATTAATCCAGTTTCCTTTTGGTTTCTTTTTTTTTTTTTTTTTTTTTCATCCCTTTAATTTCAGTCTATGTTTGTTTTTAATGGTTAGGCAAGTCTCTTTTAGGAAGTGTTTAGTTGGGATTTTTTTTTATTGATTCAATTACTCTACATCTTTTATTGGAGAACTTAATCCATTTACATTCAAGATTATCATTCATAGGTAAGAACTTACTTTTGCCATTTTTAAATTATTTCTAGTTGTTTTGTAGCTTCTATGTTTCTTTCTGTATCTCTTGTTATTTTATTCTGTGGCTTGGTGGTTTTCTGTGATGCTAAGCTTTATTTCCTTTCTCTTTCTCATTCATGTATGTACTGTAATTTATTTCTTTGTAGATAACATGAAGATAACATAACACATCTTGTAGTTATCATAAACTATATTAAGATAATAAAAACTGAACTTTGGGTGCATAAAAATATTCTAGATCTTTCCCTCCTCTCTACAACTTATTTTTTGGCTGCCTCAATTTACATCTTTATTTATTGTGTGTTATTTAGCCACTAACTGTAACTGTTATTGTTTGTTTGTTTTTTTAATTTACATAGTACTGTTACAGTATTGGGTATTCTGAATTTGATTATAAATTTACATCTACTGGTGAGTTTTATACTTTCATGTGTTTTCATGATAGTAATTATTGCCTTTTTTTTTTTTTTTTTTCCAGTTGTAACACTCCCTGAAGCATTTCTTGCAAGGCCAGTGTAGTAGTGATGAATTCCCTCAGCTTTTGCTTTTCTGACAAAGTCTTTATTCTTCATTTCTGAAGAATAGCTTTGCTAGATGTAGTGTTGCTGGCTGACAGTGTAGTGGGATTTTTTTTTTTTTTTCTTTTAACACTTTGAATATGTCATCTTATTCTTTCCTGGCATGAGGAGTTTCTCCTGAGAAATCTGCTGATAGTCTAATAGGTATTGCCTTATATTTAACTTGGTGCTATTCTCTTCCAGCTTTTAGAATTCTCTCTTTGTCTTTGACTTTTGAATAGGTCTGCTTGTTTCCCAGGACGGGGGGTGGAGGGATGCCATATGGGTTCAGATAACAGGGTCTTGGTCATTCCATCAAGCTCAGGATTCAGGCAGCTGAAGTAGTGGCACTGCATAGACCCATGTCAAGATTGTGTAATGATGACAGGTCCTCAGTGATGGAGAGATGCAGTGGCTACTGGCTCCCAGGGCAGGATGCACTCTAGTTGTGGATCTGGTTTCAAGATGGTGCTATGCCATAGCAGCTTAGGTCATGAGGGAGAGGTACAGAAGTGGCCCTGAGGCCATGCAGCTGTGTGAACTACTGACAATTATCCCAACTATATTTGTAGCCTGTAAGAACTGGGGGTTCTTCTGCAGAAGGACCAATGTCATCTGTTTCAGCAATGGGGACTACTGGGGATCTCCAGCTTACTTTTATCCTGTAGGAAGCAGCTGCCCTTACTCTGAGCTGCTCCCAAAGGAACAGACTGTTTCAGAGGCAAGATGTTTTAATCCCTTCTCTATGGTGCTATCCTGGGCTTCCATGTTCCCCAGGGATGTGGTTGCTCCTGTTATGGAACAGTATATTTCCTCAGTTATTCCAGTTGAAATATATTTGTTTATTCATTATTTTGGTCCTTTTTGTTGGGGAAACTAGTGCCAGGCAACTCTAGTTGGCCATCCTGGTGATGTTTCTCCCAGATGAAGTATTTTTTATTTTTTACAAAGGTAAAAGCCAAAATATATGTTTACTATCTTTTCTACACATATGTAAGAATCTAAAAATAAATTGAGAGTACTTGATTGATATTGTTTCATTATCAAAACTATTCTTAGTAAACCTGGAGATCTATTTCTTATGTTAGGATCAAGATTTTAGGAGTTAATCAGTGTGTAACTTGGGCAAATTACTTAACCGCTCTGTGCCTTTTCCTCTTCTGTAAAATGGGAAAAATAATAACATCTACCTACCTACAGTTTTTGAGTTTTGTGAAGATTAAATAAAATGTGCAATGTGTTTAAATAGCGCCTTGCACAGACTTACAAAAACACTATGTAAGTTTCAGTAAAAATTTTTAAAAAACACTTCTTTACAATTAGCCTATTAAAATAATATGCTATAATATCAGATAACCAATTAAATATCTATGCTGTGTCTATGCAAACAATAATATAGATACCCTAAGGGCATTCTGATTCTATATTGAACTAAAAATTATCAGTCTTGGACTGGCATATAAAAGAGTGACCAGAATGTCTGGTTTTCTTCATTTCTACATAAAGTTTTATTATATAGTTGGTGAAATTAATAGAGGTCAGCAAAGTTCTCAGAACCTCATTGTCGCGTGTATCTGATCACAGACTAAAACCTAAATCTCAAATTTGAAGCTAGTTCAGTCAAATCTATGAAAATGGATCAAGGAAATAAAGTAGTCTACATCTGTTATGTGGCCAATGGATATCTATTTTGACAGATTCCTGTTATTTTTTCAATTGGTTGTCTTGACTTTACTATAAACACTTAAGAAGTGAATATAACACTTATCTACCTCACTATTCAGACTGACGATTGTAGTTTGACAATCTAAGATTTTAAAAAATCTATGTTGAGTGCAAATAGTTATTACTATGAATTGTGAGTGTTTTCAAAGATAAAAATAACATACAATTTTAGGGCCATAAACTAGGTTTAATCACTGGTATTTTCATGTGTGTGATTATGTTTCAAAGGTATCTTAATCACAAAATATAGTTTTAAAAAAACATGCCATTTGTGTTCTCCATGCTCGGACTACTTCTGAAGCTACAGATGCAGTGTTTATCAAAATTGTTTGTCTTGTAAAGGTGAGGATGACATTTCTAGACCACTGGCTACATATTTAGAAATGGTCTGTCAGAGAATCAAGTCTATAAATAAGAACTGGAAGCAGCTGGAAGAGAATTGAATTCCTCTGGATAATTGGCATATGTGTCACCCAGGAAAAGCAAGCACTCTGTCTAAAATAATGTTGACTGATGAGATAGGGCACATCTTCCCACAAATACCACACATTTTCGCAGAAAAAAAAAATCCAGTGTCCAGAGAGACATTTTAAATTTCATGACTTGTACTTTAAAATCAAATAAGATAGTTTCTTGAAACCTTAGTAAAAGGAGTCAAGACGGCAAACTATTTTTGTAATTAATCTCAGGCTCATGCTTTAAAAGCTGCATGTTCCACCAAGTACAACAGCATATAAATAAACAGTTCAAGTAGAAAGATCTCAGTTAAGCATATTTATGAAATGTCTGCCTTTGAGTTAATTACATAACACTGTTCAGATTTAGTAGTGGGAAAATACCCAACTGGTTTCTGTAGGGTGTCTCTTCACATAAAGGAAAATAATGAATATATTTAAAAAGTGCTTTGGAAAGTGGTAAAGCATGTGTCAGTTAATCAGAATAATCTATAAATGGACTTATTCAACACTCATATTTATAAAATCAGAAATAAAGTTAAATACCATCATGAAATCAATTTTTGATGCTGGCATATTGGTGAAAAGACCCAGTTGCCTTCTCTCAAACATCCAGAAATGTAGTATATTTTAGGTATCTCATATAAGTGGCGTCATGCGGTGTTTGTCCTGCTGTGACTGGCTTATTTTACTTAGTATAAGGCCCTCCAGGTTCATCCATGTTACCACAAATGGTAGGATTTCCATCTGTTTAAGGTTGAATAATGTTCCATTATACAAATATGCATTTTCTTTTTCCCATTCATCTGTTGAAGGACACTTGGGTTTCTAGTATATCATATCTATTGTAAATAATGCAGCAACAAGCATGAGAATATAGATTTCTCTTTGATTATGATTTAAATTCTTTTGGATAAATATCCAGAAGTGAGATTTCTGGATCCTATGGTAGTCCTGCTTTTAATCTTTTGAGGAACATTTATGGTATTTTCCATAGTGGCTGCACCATTTTTTATTTCCACCAAGAGTGCTCAAGGATTCCAAATTTTCTACATCCTCCACGTTTTTAAATAATAACCATCAACAGGTGTGAGGTAATATCTTATTGTGATTCTGATTTACATTTCCCTGAGGATTAGTCATGCTGATAATCTTTTTCACATACCTGTTGGCCATTTATATGTCTTCTGGGGAGAAATGTCCATTCAAGCTATTTACCTATTTAAAAATCAGGTCATTTGCTTTTTTATTATGAGTTATAAATGTTTTTATATATATTTTGGATAATTTCCTCTCATTTATATGGTTTGCAAATATTTCTCCCATTCCATAGGTTTTCCTTTCATTCTGTTCATTGCTTCCATTGCTGTGCAGAACTTTTGCATTTGATGTAGTCTCACTTGTCCATTTTTGCTTTTATTACCTGTGCTTTTGGTGTCACGTCCAAGAAATCATTGTCAAGACCAATGTTAAGAAGCTTTTCTTTTATGTCTTCTTCTAGAAGTTTTACAGTTTCAGGTCATGCATTTAAATCTCTATTCATAGAAGTAGAGAATAGGCTGGTGGTTGCCATGTGATGGGGAAGAACAACATGGGGACTTGTGGTTCAGTGGGTTTAAAGTTTTAATTATACTCATTGAACCACAGCTTCTCATTTGAGTTAAATACTGCATTATATTCACAGTACTGTATTGTACATTCAAAGTTGTTAAGACGGTAGATCTAATGTTGAGTGTTCTTATTAAAAAATAAGTAAAAAAGCGAAAGGAAACTTTTAGAAATAATGAATATGTATGCCTATTATTTTAATTATGGTGATGGTTGATGGTTTCACAAGTGTATGCATATGTCCAACCTCATCAGATTTTATGCATTAAATATGAGTGGTTTTTGGCAATCAATTATATTTCAATATAGGATTTAAAAAATATAGTACAGGAAAAGACAAAGTATCACCTCAATAAATAATATACACTTAAAAAACATTCCAGTTGAGAAAATCTGCTGCTATATTCAAAAATTATTCATTTCTTTTGGCCCTTAGAATTACACATAACTGAAACTGAAGTTAGCATTAATTTTTGTTCATTCTGAGATTCTAATTTATAAGCCACATTAATCATGGAATGTAATAGAGGAAGAAAAAAAACTAGGACTACAAAATAGTACTAAGAATAAAAATTTGGGAGACATAAGTCTAAAATTATGATATAGGACTAAGAAATTCTGCATTTAGTAATTTTAATCGCTTCTGAATATGTGGGATATTGAAGAAAATATGAAATCTGAAGTACTTTCATTCATTTATTCAGTAATAATTATTGAGTGCCTAAATTATTCATTGTAATTAATCTCTATCTGGAAGAAGCAATAAATATATAAAAATAAAATACAGTGCTAATATGTGCCAAGCATTGTAATAGTCACTATATTTTGTACATCGTTTTAAAATGCTCTCACATAAAGGTTAGAACTCCAATTTGCTTGTAAAAGAAACTGAGGGAAAGAAAGGCTTACTAACTTGTTCAACACCTGGAATTCAAACCAAGGTAAGTATTGTTGCTAAGCTTTTTCAGGCATAATGATAGCATATAGCCATACTTCAAGAAAAAATATCTAATTTAAAAAACCTGTTTTCAGTATAGAGAGGTAGGAGAAATCATTCTTGTAGTCATCTCTCCCTCTGTTCTGCTGTAATCATCATAATTAAAATGCAACTGTTCAGGATAGATTATTGATCAAGATTTACCTATTAATAATCCACTCCACTGTCATTTTTAGAAAATTAATCATACAAATTAAACCAACCTTAGAATTCTTATGAGTTTAGAGAATTAGCTACACTAGTTATTATTGTATTTTTACATAAACTATTGTTACTTTTAAAATATCGTGTTTCCTACAAAATCAGAATTTAAAAATAACTCATTAGCTATGGTTTGTAGGTTCTATGTGGACTTGTCAATAAAGATTTAACTTATGAAGCTAAAAATTATAGTCAGAAGGATGGTTGTGGTTGACATCATGCAGGACAGTTAAGATTGTGTTTTAGTCCATTTTCGTGCTTCTTTAATAATACCACAGATGGATAATTTATAATGAACAGAATTTATTGGCTCATAATTCTGAAGGCTGGGAAGCCTAAGATTGAAAAACCAGTACCTGGTAAAGTCCTTATTTTTGAGTCCTAAAGTGGTGGAAGGCATCATATCACAGAAGGGCAAGAGAGAAAGACAGTATGGGAGAGCAAGAGAGAGCAAATTCACTCCTGCAATAACAAACCCTCCCTCGTGATACCAGCATTGGTTCATTCATGAAGGCTCTGCCCTCGTGACATAACACCTCCTAAAGATCTCACCTCCCAATGTCATTTCAATAGCAATTAAATTTCAACATGTGTTTTGGAGGGAACAAACATTCAAACCATAGCACTCTTTTAGCAAATCCCCAGCTTTTCTGGCCTTAGGATCCAGGGGACAGAGTGCATAATAACCACAGTCACTGGAAAGTCTCAGAAAATTTCCAGAAAAGAGAAACAACAGGGGTAGTGTAAATTCTATTTATAAAATTTGCCAAAATCTTTTTTTGACTGTGCAACTATGCACATATGATCCAAAGTATCCCAGTGATATGTTTGGATCTGTGTCCCTTCCCAAATCTCATGTCAAATTGTAATCTGCAATGTTGGATAGAGGTGGGGCCTGGTGGAAGACGATTGACTCACAGAGGTGTTTCTCATGTATCCCCTTGGTGCTGTATCTCATGATAGTGAGTAGTTCTCATGAGACCTGTTTGTTTAAAACTGTGTAGCATCTTTCCCCTTATTTTCTCTCTCTCGCTCCTGCTTCTGCCAGGTAAGATGCCTGCTTCCCCTTTGTCTTCCACCATGATTGGAAGCTTCCTGAGGCCTCCCCAGAAGCAGAGGCTACTATGCTTCCTGTATAGTCTGCAGAAAGGTGAGCCAATTAAACCTCTTTTGTCTATTAATTACCCAGTCTCAGATATTTATTTGTATCAATGTGAGGACAGACTCATACACCCAGTCAAAGATAAAAGATCTGAACTTTGATTTGAGTTCCCTTCCAAGCAGCAGAGTTTGAAGTATAAATGCAATCATATTAATTGCCGGCTAAAACAAAAATTAAGACTCTTCAATGAATATAACAGAATTCTGTTCCTCAACAAAATCATAATAATCATGTTCAGGATATAAGACAAGAAAATATTCTGCATTTTCGAGAGAAAATACAATAAATGGAGACCAACACTGAGATGAGCCAGATGTTATAATTAGGAAACAAAAATTTAAAGCAGTTTTATAGCTAAATTCAATTATATAAAGGGAATTACTGTCCTCACGAATAAAAAGATGGAAAATCTAAGCAGAGAGATGAAAATATAAAGAGGAACCAGATGAAAATAATAGAACTGAAAACTGTAATGTCTGAAATAAAAATATCACTGGTTGTGTTTAATAATAGAGCAAAATTGAAAAAGAGTCAGTAAATTTAAAACTAGATCAATAGAGGCATGGTGGCAGGCGCCTGTAGTCCCAGGTACTCTGGAGGCTGAGGCAGGAGAATGGTGTGAACCCAGGAGGTGGAGCTTGCAGTGAGCCAAGATTGCACCACTGTACTCCAGCCTGGGTGACACAGCGAGACTTCATCTCAAAAAAGAAAAAAAAAAAAAAAAAGAAAGAAAATTTAAAAAATCAATATATACAGTCTAGTAGAGAGATTATGTATAATTTTTTTCAGGTTAATAATTGCAGCACAACAATTTCCATAGCCTTGGATCCTTTCTGAGATAATATTATTAGATTAATTGTTCTCTACAATAGTGTGGTTCTTAATGTTATGTTAGGATGAAAGATATATAACTGTGTTCAGCAAACAAATTAAAGACATACACAAGAACTACAAATTTACTCACCCTCTGTACTCTAGAAAGTGTGATTAGTTCCACAAGCTGACATTTTAACAACCTTAGTAGCTACTAAGTTTATTCAAACATTTCTTTTTAGCTCCAAATTAGGTGGTAATGTTGATATTAAATGTTATTTTGGTGAGTTTTTCAGATTATGGCGTGGTCATCAGTGGTCTAAGTCCCTATTTGTCTATTATGCTTAGACCTTAGGTGACTCGGATTATGTTTCTCACCAAATTCCTCAATGATTTATTTATAAAGCAAAAATGACAGCTTTTAAAATGCATAATGAAAGACACACTAAATTTAGAGGAATGGTAATTTCTCCTGTGCCATTTTGTTTCCTATTATAAAGATACTTGAATAAAATAAATCAAAATTGGAAGCTTTGTAAGTTTTAGAATCATGTTAAAAATGTGACTAGATTTTCATAAGGCAAGCACAGCCCAATAAACTACCTTTATTCAAAATAATATATAACAACATTACTTTTTTTAAGATAAAATTGTCATTTACTGGCTTTTGCTTTCTAGCATGATAATCTCCCCAGTTTATTTAATACTTCCATTGGACTACTGATATAAAGTCATCTGAAGATTTGTATCTTTCTCTGTACTCTCAAACAACTCCCATGTGGGAATTCAAAAGAATATTAGATTGTATACAAAAGAACCAGGATCAATACGTTAGAATCAGCACATTCTATTCTCCACAGAGCATGGAAATCCCAATAGTTAAATTCCTACACCCCAATTCTTTGTCTTCTGGATTCAGAAATGATCAGTGATACATAATTTCCAAACTGCACCTGATTTCTAAAAACTTTTAAAAAATTATTCCTTAATGTAAAAGCCTCGTTTGTGGCAGTGTAGCCACTTGTAGTACATGTGCATGCTTCCACCTGTGATATGTTTCCCTTATTTCAACTTGAATCACTTTATAATAATAAAAGCTCCTAGTGTGCTTCTAATGTTCAATTTGATGTTCACTTTAAAGACCCAGGCTTGTAATGGCTATTCCTGTAGTCCTACAGAATTAAAAATACTTTTATTTCTGAAGTTTTAAGAGAACATTTTTTGTGGTGGAACCAAAGAGCAGCAAAGCCTAAAGCGCTTTCATCTCATTTAATTTTTGTAGAGTTTTATTCTACATGACAGGTTAATTATCTGCTTCCCTGTATTTTGGACCAAATGAAAACAAAGAATAGAGATTGCCCATATGAAGAATAGTAATTTCACTTCACGTTTTAACTCACAGTAACCCTAATGAATTCTTGTTATTGAATTGATAGATGATCAATTTTTTGAGTCAGAGAAGCAGTTCAAAAGTAGTTCTTCTACTTACAATTACTTCCCTAAATCCCCATTGTGATCATTTAGGCTTTCTTTTTTTTTCCCCTTTTCTTCTAGAAAGAAATAAGTCTTTTGCACAAAAATAATGGCCTGCTTTATCCTCATAAAAGACATTTGCATTTTGGACGCATGGGCATAATAATCATGCGGACTATATTAAATATGCACTACCCATGTAAATAGCCAACATTTCTTCTATATTTTCCTAATGCCATAAGCAGGAATTCACAAAGACTAGATTTTTCATGGTGCTGACAAAGTGAACTTGAGCAGTAGGAAACCTGAAAAGCTCTAACCGCGGTGGTACTTTATATACCGTGAGTATTTTAAGATTAAAAATGTAGTTTTATCTCAGTGTGCAGCCAGTGTTAATAACTAGTCCTATTCAAGGGAAGCTTCAAGGATGAGGTAATTGAAAGTTGTCCAATTGTGCTTGACTAACCTAACTTTAGAGTAGCACAATTCATCTTAGTCAGTATTGCACTCAAATAGCAAAGTTTCAGTAAAGCAGTAAGAGCCTTTACTTCATGTATTATCAACTTTGATGCCCTGAATGTGTTTCTGCTTTTGCAAATGATGTTACATGTAAATAGCATTCTGGCAGACTCTGATTACAAAGTCAGGCAGGCAGAAAAAGTCATTTATGGTTAAAAGAACAGCAAATGTTAGAATTCTCAGTCTTCAGCAAAACAATAATCATTTCACCTATAACTAAGTTATCCATTGTCATGGCATACATTTTTTGCAAGTTAATTTTTTATGATTCTTTTGATTCATTCCTTTTTCAATGTGTTCTCAGCTATCTTCATTTACATTCTATTTTCTGATTATTGGGATCTTGTGTGTTAAACTAATTATATTGGAGCAGCAATTTCACTTAAAAATGAGAAATACAACTTCCAACATTGCATATTCTAGATGAATGGTATGTAAACTTTCTGACGTGATCCCTGAGCATGTGCATTATAAAAATTTCTTTTAACTTTTGAGTGATAAGCCAGACCAAAAATAAATAAATAAATGAAACAGGATCTTCTCCATTGTTTCTCACAGGGTGATTCAGCCTTGTATCTGCTTCTCTTTGATCTACTTGCCAAAACATTAATCTAAATCTTAGAATCATTTGGGCACATCTTGCAAATCTCCATCAAGTAGAAGTTAATAAATGTCTGCCTTCATGGCATCATTTAATGTATCCTTTAATTATTTAAGATTATCCTGGCAATATTATTTGTCTGAAAACTTTAGATTCATTATATATGTCAGTCCAAATTATACAATTTATGTATTTTTTAACTCCTCTGAGCTAGGTCAACTCAATCATACAGGCTATTGTCCAACATTGTCACGTGGATGTTCTTGAGCAAAATTTCTTATTAGCTATTCAAATGTAATGTGCAGGCTGGAGTCTTGGCATGATTGTTCCTATGCCCATCTGTCATCATTATTTTGCCCATTTGCATTGTGATATGCCAAGATGAACTACAGACAGAAGCCAACAAGGTCTGAATGAGAGATCTAGCCTTCAGGACATACAACCAAACTTATTTACCCCTGTGAAATGTATTTTCACAGAGAGCAAATCAGTGAGAATTTAGTCTTTTTAAGAACTTTCCTAAGAGCCAACTTCCAAAAGTCAAAAATTTTTAAGTAATAAAATTTTGCTTGGACTTTCACTTTGGTGAGGTTCATGTCACATAACCAGATTTACAATTTCTGTCCTTACATCCTAGATTGTCACATACAAATTTTTTCTGTAATCTCTTATTCATTAGAAATTATGATCAAGGACAACTTGGCAGGTTAGTATTAAGGGATATCCAGTTTAATTAGAGGATGAGTTTAGTCTAAAAGAATTGTTAATGCTGGGAATTCATACAAAGAGAATGAAAGATCCATAATAAGGTGAGAAGGTGGTGGGAAAGGACAAAAACTAAGGTGCAGTGATAGAACCAAATTAGGAACCAAAACGTAAATTCAGGTGCCTCATTTCAGAGAAGAGGGCACAACAAGTATAGAGTAAGCTAGATAAATTTTTCTCAAATGTATCCTTATTTTGGTGCCTTAAATGCACAATATTAAATAATCTGATTCTTTCAGGGTAAATGGCTATCAATTGGATAAATTCAAACTTTATAAAATTCCAGAAACAATGCTGCTTCAGGTACGGATGATTAAGCTAATTTAACAACTGCATAATACAGAGAAAAATTATCTTCCTTTCAGCATTTTCTCCCATTAGCTTGATACAATCTATATAGTAAACTAATTGCTGAGTATGTGTCAAATAGAAAGATGGAACATCCACTACTTTTTCCCAGTCTTAGTACTTTTAAGGCCAATTCATGGGGCATTAAACTGTAAAAAATATTTCCAAGGGGGTGGATACAGATTAACAAAAATTTAGGAGACAACATGTTTTGCCTTCAAGAGTAAAAATAATCATTCTGCATTAAAAATTATGCCTTTGTTGATATTCCTCACCATTTCCCATCCCTAAGTGTACACTGAAACACTAACATCTCTCCCTGAATTTACACAAAACTAATATCAGGATTGGTTATTCTCCTCATGGAAGTTAAACCTAGCAACAGAAGCAAACGCTTTTTCTCTAGTGAATTCTTCCCCTTAAATGTAATGGCAGGTTCCAATTTCTTCCACGTATTGTGCTAAAGCGAATGATTTCAATGTGGGGTCCCAAAGGCTCTGTGGATAGAACTGAATGTCAATGTTTGATTTCCTTTGTGGTCTTATGGTTTTCATCCGACATATTTAAAAACATTGTTCTTATAAAGGGCCCACAGACTTTACAAGACTGTCAAAGGGGTCTAAGACACATTACAGGTTAAGAAGACATGTTCTGGAGCCTAGAGGTAATATGGATTTCATTGGTAAGCACTCCCCAAAAATGGCATTTAAGATATCACCTTGATGCTAAAACAATAAGGATCTCAAGTAAAACAAACAGTGAAACAGCAACTGTTTATATTTTTCAGCTTGTTTAGTTGGTATCAACAGATATAGATCATTAATAATTGAAATAAACTGAATGCTTCCTTGTTAAATCTGGGTTCCATAACTGAATTTGTTTCACAACACACTAAATACAAAGCAAACAAACAAGCAAACAAAATGCCATCTAGTCTTCAGGATCACAATAGGGCCGTGTCACAAATGACTTCACTGAATATCTGAACTGCCTACTAAAAAGGCTCTAAAATAGATTAATTGACCATTTTCAGATACTTCTAGCAGCCAAATTTGTTAAGAAAAATTAACAAATTCATGTAGTAGAGACCAATTGTAAGAATTTCCTTGAATAAGTTATGTGAACGAGGTTTGCAGTTCTGTGTCGTGTGCTTCATAGTTTAGTGATCTTTCATCTATTTATTGCTACTTGAAATGCCATCCTAAGAAACATTAAGTCACTATTTTAAGAAAGATAGAATCTGTTTATGATTTGATTTCTCCAAGACTGCAATACATGTTTTCACATCTTTAAAAATACATCATTTGACTTCACTTTCTGAAGAGTTTGAATGTATGTTTCATTACAAGTGGTGTCTTACATTTACAAAAAGTCTATTGAATATTCTTTTTCATTTAAAAAAAATCAGCTTTATAGCATAAGTTTCCACTTCCTAGAAGGCTTCACCAACTTCAACAATTTTAAAAACGATATGTATAGAATACATATAGTGCTTTTTTGTATAGTGCTTTTTTTTTTTTTTTTTTTTTTTTTTTTTTCCTGAGACAGAGTCTTGCTCTGTTGCACAGGCTGGAGTGCAGCGGTGCGATTTCAGTTCACTACAACTTCCACCTCCTAGGTTCAAGTGATTCTCATGCCTCAGTGTCCCAAGAGGTGGGATTACAGGCACCCTCCACCATGCCTGGCTAATTTTTTGTATTTTCTGTAAAGACAGAATTTCACCATGTTGGCCACACTGCTCTCAAACTCCTGGTGTCAAGTGATCTGCCCACCTTGGTCTCCCAAAGTGCTGAGATTACAGGCATGAGCCACCGTGCCCGGCCTTTATAGTGCTTTTAATAGTTAAAGCTTCACTATAATCATCACGGATGGAGTATTTTTATTATACAAAGCTCTGTAGTGCATTAATCAGTCTGTTCTCCTCCTGATGGTTAGAACCTCTTATTGTGTCATTTGTCATGGCATTTATTCAATATGGTATTTTACATAAATAATAATCAAGGGGAAATAAAACTACACCTCCAGACTCTCCTTAGAGGCAATTACATTGTCAAACGTATAGGTAATGAGAAAATTTCCTAAGCTTTGAATACATTCTGAGGTGGATTATAGAATGTTTGTTTGTGGGTTTTCGTTTTTTGTTTTCTTTTGGCTGTCTCAACAAACATTTTTAGAGGTGAAGTTTCACACAATCAACAAATCACAAAGACAAACCTGAGGATGTGTTTGGAAACATAAAATTTAAAAGCCAATATAAAGTGATTGATTGTTCAACTTGGAAGAATAAAATATTCTGTGGGCTAGGCTTAAAAGCAATATATGTCTAATATTACATGGCACAATATGCAAGTAAAGTTAGTAGTCAGCACAGTTTCCTATCATGTGAAGGCCAGAAACCTGCGAAAATTTCTCTTTTTTAATCCATAAATTAACCTCAAAATACCTGGATTCTTGGTAAGTTCTTTGGAGTCTATACTGATGTGACCATCCTTCGCAAGAATTTAGAGAAAAGGAAACTTGTGTTGTCCACTGAACATTACAATGAAGAAACAGGAAACAGTGAATCAGATGATGAGAAATCACTGTTATGGGGCACAGTTGCATTCCTAAATGGTTAGGAAAGAAAAAGTCTACTTTTTTTAGTTGCTCAGGCCAAGGACTTTGACCTCATTGCTTCCTGTTTGCCTGTATTTTACCTCCAATCCCATAGCAAATCGTACACTACTATCATCAAAATCCATCACCACCTCTACTGCCTAGATCCTTTTTGAAAAGAATGCATTTATCTTGTCTGGATTGTTGCAATAGCCTCCTGACTGGTTTTCCTGCCTTTGCCTAGTGTCTCTTCAGCTTATTGTCAACACAGCACCCAGAGGATAATGTTAAAAGGTATGTTAGCTCACATGTTCCTCTTCTCATCCCCTCCAAAGTCACTCAGAAAAGAGGCCAATGTCTTTTGAATGACTGAAGCTGTCAGTAGGACTTCATACCCTTCACATTCTGCTTATGCCTCCGTCTTGTCAGTTCCCATCTCATCATCTGCTACTCCTCTCCTTGTTCACTCTATTCTGGCCATAATGGCCACTTTGCTATTCACGGAACTCAAAAGGCCAGGTCCTGTCTCAGAACATTGCACTTGTCGTTCCCTTGGCTTGGAGCACTTTACTCCTTTTAGATGCTTGCTATGTTCCCTCACTTCCTGTAGACCTTGATTCCAATGCCACCTTCTCAGTATGGGCTCCCCTGAGGACCCTATTTAAAATGGTTTCACTAACCCCTCTTGACCCCTTCTCTCCAACACTCCACTCATTTTCTTTATTTGCCTCCAAAGCACTTCCCGTCTATCCTACTATACATTTTACTTATGTTATTATCTGTTTCTTTATGTTAGAAAATTCATTTCAAATACAAATATTTATCTATTTTGTGTATTGTGGTATCCCAATACCTAGATAATGCCTTGCACAGGGTAGCAGCTTGATAAGTATTTGATGAACAAATAATTAAATGAAGAAACCAGTGAATTACTGGAGGAAGATCTATAAAGAAAAGATATGTGAAAACCTTAAAAATACAATACAGCTTCCATACTAAGACAAGCACAGATTTAATAAGTTCACATATATGAAGAGAAAACAAAGGGAGAAGAGAGACAGGGAATAGCAACACGAAGGCATAAAGTCTCTGACACAGAATTTGCCAGTACTCTCTGCCTTATGAGAGAAGCCTTTGCCAAGGACTTCAAGGATTCCCAGCCTCACCAGTGGGATGGTGAACTGCATGTGTCAGACTATTTTAACTTAATGTCATTAAGGCTAAATTCTTCCAATGACCCTTGTTCTGCTTCCACCTTCACCAGTCAATCTCTGACCATCCCCGCCCCTCCATAGGTCTGCTCACATCGTAAAAATGATCCCATAAAAGAGGCTTGTGATTCAAATGTAACTTTTTATGTGATAAACTCATTGAGAGAATGCACTTATCCTATGGCATCCAAAGAAGGAATGTATGAAATTAATGAGCACAATTCTCCTTTTGTTTATCCTTCCAGCAAAACTATTCTGTGGTGTGGTGACAAACCATCCCAATTTGCCCAGGACTGAGGCAGTTCTCCAAATGTGGGACTTCTGTGCCTAAACCAAGAAAGTGTTGGGCAGACCAGAAATAGGTGGTCACCCTAGCTACTACATGGCAGATGATGTTTATGATAAGGGCTAGGAATATTTAAATAGGTATTGTACAGCCCCTTCATTGAATATCTGAGACATCTTTTACTCCAGCATTTGCTAACAGGAATTTTTTTATTGCTCTCCAGAATATTAGTGAAGTGTAACAAATGTTTAAAAATATTGGTGGACATTAGTGGTCTCCAAGTGACTTCTTAGCTCCAGGTTAAATTATTTCTGTCTTTTACCGGGACATCTGCCCCTCAAAAACAAATCATTAAGGGAGAAAAATGCTTTGCCTATTGAATATGTAACTCTTACCCTTCATGCCTTTTTGGAGCTAGATGAAATCAGCCATTATCTATTTTTCTTAGTACCCAACCAAAGGGTCTAATTTTCCTAATTTTAGATGTGATGGCAAATGTATAGTTGACTATATCCATTTGTTTTAGAGAAAAAGAGAGAATAATTTGTATTAGAGGCATCAGAGAGTTAAGTCGCCTACAGAGAGACAATAAAACCAACTCACACTCTGCAGTCCCAGACAAACATCAGAAACTCTGGTTCTTTGCCTATGTGTAGGTTGCTTTAGTCTCTGCTGCAGGCAATTTAAGAAGTTCTATTACTACCATGGGCTCTGACTGGCCTTTGATGAAAATCATCTTTGTTCAGCTGTATTAGTTTCCAATTATATTCTGGTGAGGCATGAGAGCCAAGGTCTAAACAAAAAGAAAAGCAATCACATGTCTTTATGTATCCCAGCATTTAAAGACTTAGATCTTTTCTTCAGCAACAAACCTATAACAGGAGGTTTCAGGTAGGAATTGCAGCTTTTCTTTAGATCTAGAAAGAAAGATGCTTATGTAGACTTTTGTTAGAAATTCTTCATCCCACACATCATTAGAGACAACATGGTATAAACAGTCTTCAAAGCAAAGACACTAGTGGCTATTTTACGATCATTACCTCAAGTTTTTCTTCAGTTGTTTCTTCAAATGCTGCATTCTCAATTGCCACTGTCACTGTTTCTTAAGCTTCCATGGAGAAAATTTCAGTCCACAAATTTACGGGCTAATCAAAATGGTGATAAGAATATGTTACACAGCTTAATTTTAATCTCCAGTTGAAAATGGGGCAGAGATATAGCAAGACAGAAAGCACGTTGAGAAGGATTAAGGAATTTAAATAACATTTATGCTCCGATAAGCCCCCTCAAGAAAACAAACAAAACTGTCCAGAGTGCAACTTTCATCATTGCTCCACTATCAGAATTTTAAATGGGAGATCTCCTTCTGGATATTCCAAAATCCTTCAAGGTTAATATATCAAAAACAGAACTCATAAATTCCTCCATAATCTGTCCCTTTTTCTACATTCCTGTTTCACTCTAATTAATGGAGCTGCAAGTCATCTGTATTAGGAACGTGTGTGTTGTCACCAATTCTTGTCTTCCTCACAATCTCTGTGTAATTATATACAGGTGAGCTTGGCCAGTCAGTCCACAAGTATTGGAGAGACAGTCCACTGACACTAAGTTTAAGTTTACACGCTTTCATTTTATCATTTAAACAGGCAATGAGAAGTGCAAATGTTATAGGCAAGTTTAAGGACTCAAGTACATAGACACAACTGCCTGATAGCCTTCTTAATTCCTCCTAGATTTGTGCAAAAGATGGTCAATGCAAGCCTCATGGAATAATTAAAAAAAAAAAAAATCCACCAATTCGAAAAGCCCAGATGGGGGATTATATACACTTCATGGTATTTGGCTAGTGGAGAGACCATGACAGCACTCAAGGATTTGCCATATTACCATATAAATGATTGTATCCTGCATCCCAGTGACATCCTTCTGTGATATTTTTCCTATTGAATCATCTGGTCTACTGAGGTTCCAATTCTATAGATGAGTCTAGGAACAACTCACCACACCAACGCTGTCAATTCCACTTCTTAAAGAGCTATGACATCATCACCTTTTATCTATTTTCATTGTCATTACTTTAGTACAGCCTTTGATCTTTCTTATCCTTAAGCCTCATCCCATGTGAACCCATCATACGCAGTGCTGCTAGTTAGCTTTCTAAAATGTCAACATATTTATGTTACTTTTGGCTTAAAAACACTTCGTGATTCTTTTCTTGAAAATGCCCAACCTCCTAACTGTAGTTCCAAAGGCTCTTTGTGCCTTGGCCTGTAATCTTTTTCTCTGACATTATTTCCCAGCAGTGTCATTTGCAGCAAATGCCCACTACTGCTGTTCTGTGGCACCTGTTGCTTCACCCTGTCATTCCGTCATACATGTTATTCTCACCACATTCCTTGGTTATTTTACAATCACATTTTTATTTTGTTAGTGTTTTAATTTATAATTTTTGTGGGTACATAGTAGGTGTATATATCCATGGAGTAGATGAGATGTTTTGATACAGGCAGGCAAAGTGAGATAATCACTTCATGTAGAATGGGTTATTCACCCCCACAAGAATTGATCCTTTGTGTTATGAATAATCCAATTACACCATCTTCGTTATTTTATAATGTACAATTAAGTTATTATTGACTATAGTCACTCTGTTGTGCCATCAGATAGTATCTCTTATTCATTCTTTCTGTTTTTTTGGTACCCATTAACCCTTCCCACCTCCTCTCCAGCCCCCCATTACCCTTCCCAGGTGACTAGTTGGATGGAGGCATGACTATCTGAACTACGATTTATGAGATAATCTCCTTTCATTTCTTTCTGCTGTACTAGTCCTAATTCTCCATGGGGTGATGGATAATTGACTCAATGCAGAAAGAAAATCAATGAAGGATATTTATATAAAGCTTTATTTAAAACACCATATTGGCCAGGCACAGTGGCTCACGCCTGTAATCCCAGCACTTTGGAAGGCTGAGGTGGGTGGATCACGAGGTCAGGAGATGGAGACCATCCTGGCTAACATGGTGAAACCCCGTCTATACTAAAAATACAAAAAAATAGCTGGGCCTGGTGGCGGGTGCCTGTAGTCCCAGCTACTCACAAGGCTGAGGCAGGAGAATGGCGTGAACCCAGGAGGTGGAGGTTGCAGTGAGCCGAGACCACACCACTGCACTCCAGTCTGGGTTACAGAGCGAGACTCCATCTCAAAAAAAAAAAAAAAAAAAAAAAAAAAAAAAAAAAAAAAAAACATATTTTGTAGCCCTTTCTTTCCTGGTGTCTATTATTCCTTCAAGATTTGATTTAATAATCTCTCCTATATAAAGTCCTGTCTTCTCCCAACTGACTCAATCATTCTCTCCTCTATGTTAAAACCATATTTTATATGTACTTATTTATAGTTTCACATATCACACCATTATTTTTTACATGTCTCAGTGGAATATGGGCCCATCAGGGGCTGTGGCTTGTAGAGCTATAGGCATTTCAATACTCTGACTTTGCTAGGAGATACATTTTTCCAGATGAGAACATTTACTTAACACCTGAAATAATCAAAAGCATGTTTTTATTTCAAAACTATTACCACCCTATCTTCCTAATCAGAGTATACTGAGCTTAATTTTATCTGCCTTTTTGACTCATGGTCATTATTTACAACTGTTGTCACTGAGGTGTAAGGATTTTGAGGTCTGTTGATATTTGGAGATACGCTTTCTTGAAATTTTTTACAGTTATTTTTACACTTATTTCTCTTTCTCTCTGCCTTTGTCAGGTGTTACAGCGTTCGTTTCTTGTTGTTAATGTGCCTGTCCTTAGGACATCTCCCATGCCAAGGTTTATCTGAATGTGGTGTTTCTGTTCAACTGAAGAATCCAGACAACTGAGATTATTAGGAGTGTACTACATAAATAGACTTTGGAGTGAGAACTTGAGGCACTTTCTGACAAGTAAATTACATGATGTTAAGACTTGCATTTTGCTGCTCTAAGACTTGAAAAAGAAAAAAAAAAAAAAACATATATAATTATTCTTCAAACTCAAGTCTCTGAGTCTATTCTGAAGGAGAGAAGTCCTTCAGCTGAGTGAAGCCTGGAAGTAGATATTGTGGATCCGAATGCTGTAGTTAAAAAAATAATAAAATTGAAAAAAAGGGAAAAAAGAAAAATCAATAAACATAAAACATTAGCTCCCAAAGTTATCATTGATAAAACTACTTAGAAAAAAAAATTAACATTTGGAATTTGAAGCAACAGATACAAATCTTTTAAAGCCGTGCATTTCTTGACCCAAATTTAATCTGGTTCTATAATAGTAACCTTTGAGGGAGAGAGAGAGAGTATACACATGCTCTCAAGTGTCAAGTACACGTGTATAATCAAGCAAACCTGCTGCTGCTTTGTTGAGAGAGGAGTTAGTGAAAAGGAACAGATGTAAAAAAACGCTGAGGGCATATGGCAAGCAAGCCTAGAAATTTAGCAGCATCTTTGCTGGAGAAAATAGTATAATTTTTCTTCAATTCATTAAACATTCTTGGAAATTATCTTTTTACATCAGAGGAGACATTTGCTTCATGATCTGTTGAACAATTTCTGTGAGACATTTAAGCTTATGAAGTTTTCTTAATTCCAGTGAAATTAATTCAAATTTTAAGCAGTAAAATACTGAGATGTTTTTAACTGATGTTCCCCGATACAAAACAAAATGCCACTTTACTGTCTAGCAAACATATTCTAATTATCATCACTGAGGGATACATATAAAATTCATGACAGAATGATAAAAATTATTTGTTATTTGCAAAGTACTTTAACAACATTAACTAATAATTTTTTGTGCCTGATTTTGGATATACTGAATTTTCTTAATAGGAACTAATCTATGATGATATTTTCATCTAGAAATAAAAATTAAGTCCTATTTTGTAAACCTATACACATCACTGTTTCTTGTTACTGCAATTAAGAATAAATGTACATATGGTCCTTTAACTGTAAATGATTCATAATTTAAGCAAATACCCAATTCTTTAGGACTAGATGTTTCATCATTATAATTTTATCACTGTCATTTGTAATAAAATAGAATTCCTATAACAATCAAATATATGTATCATCAACAACTAGGTTAGGAAATAATTAAGTTGTCTAAATTTTACTACGACACCTAAAGAAATTAAAAAAAAAAAAAAGTCATCAGTTTTTTCAACACCACCAATGAAAAAAGTTAGCTTGCAATTGCCAGTCACTAAGAACGAAAGGGGTTTCTTATGCTGTGATTATTATTTGTATACGGTATCAACAAGTGTTATTAAAAACTTTACAATGTTATTTACTTGCCATTTTAGTTTCTGTTTTCACTGTTTTTTTCTCTATTCTCATTTCATGATATAGAATTTATAATCTCTTTGTTTTGTTTTTATATTTTATAAGAGATTTTCAAAGTCTGGAACCTTGCTCTTCAAGATTTGATTCCTAAATTAGACGGATGAGCATAATCTGGAAGCTGCTTAGGGATGCAGAATCTTAGGCCCACTGAATCGGGATCTGTTCTTTAACAAGATCCCTAGGCGATTCATATGCATGCTAAAGAAACTCTATCCTAGCACATAACTCCCCTTAGCTCTAGCACATAAATCCACGTGATATTATTGGACTTTGTAATGTAAACATTCAATACTGAGTCTGAGAAATTTTATAACTGAATTTTTCAATTGAAAGAAAAAATATGTTAAAATTATTGTGTTAACGTAAAAAGTTATGTTGTTGTTAGCAAACTTACCTTTCTTACATATTGTTGCAATAAATAATACATAAGCAAGCAAAATGATTTTAAAGAGAGTGGGATATCCTCTTATTCCAAGTGTCACTTACAGTTTTTTTCAGATTCTTTATTCAATCAACAGTTTCAGGTGCTATGACTGTGGTAAAAAACTAATAAAGCAAAAATGTCCAAGAGACGGTCACTGCCCTTAGGTGGATTATGTTCTAGTGGGAGGTGTAGACCGATAGCAGATGTCTGTAAGTAAAATTTATAATCACAGCCAGGTAGAATGTACATAGTAAAATTGATTATTCTGAAACAATACTGGGTCAGAGAATTTGGATTATTCTATTAAGATTATAAACAGAAAAAATTTGAAAGAAGGTTGTTACTGTAGTTGTTGTTTGTTGCTTTATCTTCTAATTAAACTTCAAAAATAAAAACCAAAAAGAGGTGAGTGGATCAGACTGTATTATACCACCACAATAGACTGAAGAGAGTAAGAGGGGTAAGGAGTGCTTCCAGCTGCCTTTCAACCTCTAGACAGGAAAGCACAAGGAGATGGTTGTGGTGTGTAACCTCAGGAAGACAGAAATATGAAGTCCAGGCAGAGCAAAATAAAGAAAGGAAGGTGGTCAACAGAGGAATCACGAAATGCCAATCACATGGCAACGCCTGGAAGTTGAGAGAAAACCCAGACAAGGACTGCAGAATTGTTAGAAGCTGATCTTCCAGTAGCTGTTGGAAAAGGCCCCTTTATCAACAGTTACCTGCAAGTGACCCTAAGTTTGGCTGAACAGCATGTTAACATTCTCCTTTATAATGGCCCAATACCACCATACCATAACAAAAGCAAAGAAATAACAAATAAATGAAAAGGATGGGTCACTTAACACCCAGAGAGATAGACTACCAAAGTGGCATGGAAGAAAGCCCAGGACCTGGTTTTTAGGTGGGCCTGAACAATGTGTGTGCTTACTATGTACCAAGTGATGCGGACAGTGACTAGATTTCGTATTCACTACAACCTTGCAACTTAGGCGTTATTATTACTATTAGCTTCATTGAGAAATGAAGAAACTGATGTTCAAAAAAATAAAGTCAGTTGCTTGCTCAAGAATACAGATTTCAAATACTAAAAACGGCAGGCCCAAGATCTGTCTGATTCCATAATTGTCTGTTTTTCTTATTATTATACTTTAAGTTCTAGGATACATGTGCAGAATGTGCAGGTTTGTTACATAGGTATACACATTCCGTGGTGGTTTGCTGCACCCATCAACCTGTCATCTACACTAGGTATTTCTCCTAATGTTATCCCTCCCCTAAACTCCGCCCCTCAACAGGGCCTGGTGTGTGATGTTCCCCTATCTGTGTCCATGTGTTCTCACTGTTCAACTCCCACTTATGAGTGAGAATATGTGGTGTTTGGTTTTCTGTTCCTGTGTTGTGGTTTTAATCTCCATGTAATAGAAGTAAATCATAAGAAAAAGATAATACATTATTACTGTAATATTACATAATACTGTGTAGATTGCTAATCTAATTCTGACTTGAAAAGAGAAAAAGAATGCTAGCAGAAGTGAAATATGTGTTGTCTTCTGGATAAGAAGAGCTACTAGACAAAGATAGGCATTCACACAAGTGGAATAGCACATAGACAAGCTTCAATGTCAAAAATAACCTGGACCATGGAGCTGGGGAGGGAGTAGATGAGCATCCAGGCTTGCTGGAGCATCCAGGCTTGCTGAAGCTGAAGACGTCAGGCTAGAGATCTGTTTTACATTTGTTAAATAATGTGACCTTTAAACAATTCAGAATAGAAAAGAACTGGAGTTCATTGATTTTATCTTTTGTATTGTGATCTGTCCTTTTTCCATATGTTCAATATCTTTATTTTAAAAATTCACTAGAGACATTGGAGTGTCTCCTTTCTGCATTGTTTCTATGAATTTCATGTTCTCATTTGTTTTTCTCTTTCTCTTTTGTCTCTTTCTTTCACATTAAAAGTTTCTTCAAATCCCTAGTGACAATGATAGAAGCACTAAAAACAAAGTGACAATCCTGTGTAAGGACAAGGTTTCTTGACTGATGGGCCTCACCCTCAGTCTGCTGAATGTGTTTAAAAATATCAATATATTGGTCTCAATCCAGATACTGTGACTCAACTGATTTGAGGTAGACACAAGCATCAAGATACTTAAAATCTTCCCCTAGGATATTCTAAAATGCAGGCAAGTTTGAAAATATTTGCTCTACGGTGATCTCAGAGGGACCCTTGGTATTACCTGGGGCTGGTTATTTTACTCAGTGAAGGAATCTTTAAAATTTCCTTGGCTTGGATACTGAAGTGAAGAAGGAGGCAAGGATAACAATGAAATAAACTATCCACATCCAAGGAAAGAAGGGAGGAAAATAGTAGGATGAAGCAGGATGGAGTCTTACCTTTATGTGAGCAAATTTATATTGCATCTCCTGCTTGCTGGAGGCTATTATCCTACCCAAATTAACTCAGGAACAGAAAACCAAATACTGCTTGTTCTCACTTAAAAGTGGGAGATTGACACTGGGTACTCACGAACATAAAAATGGCAACAATAGACACTGGAGACTACTAGAGGAGGAAGGGAGAGGGGCAAGGGTGGAAAAACTAACGGTTTGGTGTTATGCTCAGTAACTGGGAAAGGGGATCATTTGTACGCCAAACCTCAGCAGCATGCAATATACTCAAGTAACAAACCTGTACATGTACTCCCTGATTCTAAAAGATGCCCACCAAAGGTGGATTGGAAAAAGGAAATGTGATAAATATACACCATGAAATACTACACAAACATACAAAATGAAAACATGTCCTTTCAAGCAACATGGATGCAGCAGGAGGCCATTATCCTAAGCAGAGCGATGCAGGAACAGAAACCCAAATACCACATGTTCTCACTTAAAAGTGGGAGCTAAACATGGAGTACACATGGAAACAGTGATGGGAACAATAGGCCCCAGGGCCTACTGGGGAGGGTGGGAGGAGGATGAGGGTCGAAAAACTACCTGTCAGTTTCTATGCTCACTACCTGAGGGACAAACTATTTTGTCCACCAAACTCCAGTGACACACAATCTATCCATGTAATAAACATGTACGTGTACCCTCTTGATCCTAAAACAAAAGTTGAAAAAAAGATTTTAAAAAGAGGAATGAAGAAAACTGCAAATCCATCTGCCATGGTCATCATACCACCTTGTCTTACACTCTGATTACCTAAGAAAGAGGAAGGAAAAGTGGACTGGGCTCTTCCAGGAAAAGCCAGACTATTACTAACTATAGAAAATACTCTTTATATTCTTTTCTCCCAGACAAACCTACTCCAATTCATAAGTTAAGGTGCAGTTACTTTTTCTGCTTTTTTGGGGGCGTGGGGGGGACACGTCTCTGTCACCAGGCTGGGGTTCAGTGGCACAATCTTGGCTCACTGCAACCTCCACCTCCTGGGTTCAAGCGATTCTCCTGCCTCAGCCTCCCAAGCAGCGGGGACTATAGGCACCTGTCATCACACCTGGCTAATTTTTTGTATTTTTAGTAGAGATGGGGTTTCCCCATGTTAGCAAGGGTGGTCTTAATCTCATGACTTCGTGATCCACTCTCCTCGGCCTCCCAAAGTGCTGGGATTATAGGTGTGAGCCACCACGCCCAGCCTTTTTCTATTTCTATCAAACTATATGTCACATTCTCTAAATCAGTATCTTATCTATATGCTTCCACTAGACTCTGATTTCTTTGTCGAGAAGGATCAAGTATCACTTATTTTTCTTGTTCAGCAACACCTATTACAGCCTAGCAAAGAGAAGGAATTTAATGATCTTTGTTGACTGATTAACAGACTGATTGACGTACTACATGAAGTGTAGCAGAAATAACAAACGTAAACTTGAGGTTTGTAAAATATCTTTAGAAGGGACATTTCAGCTTAAAAAAAAGAAGATAAAAAGAGAAGATCTCATAACAATTCTTGGTAAGGGATGTTCTATTTCTCTAAATCTTCTTGGCTGATATAGGTTATTATAAGACTTCTGAAGAATTACTAGAAGGTTTTCAAATTCTGCAAGGCAATTTGGCAAACATAAAATTTAAGAGACCTCCTGTCTACTCTCGTGAATCCTGGGATATCCTCCCAAGTTATTCCTGTCTGAATTTTCCTAAGTTGCTTAGCTAAGTATTGGCCACTGGTGTTCTATTCCTCCTATAAAGGTTATGCCTCAGTATCTTGTGAGGATCTTGTTAAAATACCAGTGTCAGGGCTCTTGCTCATAGTAACAAAGGGATGGCCTTAGATGGAAAATTTAATGTTTTTGCACTTCAAGCTTCTGATTTTTTCCATCATTCTAAAAGAAAGAAAAAAAAATATCTTAGGGTTGCCTGCAAAAGTAAATCTCCGTGTTTATTTTATCTAATTACTAAAATACTCTTCCAATTGATTAAAATGAAATAAACCTCTTGCTTTTAGTAGCAAGTGTCACCTCCACTCTCTAATGGGTCTAGTGCCTCAAGTGCAAAACACTTGTAATTTTACCTTTCTGGACAGTAAAACTTCAGGTTTCTGCCAGTGGGAAAGACAGAATCACCTGATTATGGGAAGCTAGGAAGGGGGATCTGGAAATTTAAAGACATATCACATGTCCCAGTTCCAGCCTCAACTTGTACAACTGCTCATGCAGGTAACTGGTCACTCAAATTTAAGAGAGTCTTCTGGAGTTTCCTGCTTCAGCAAAGGAAACTTGCTTGTTTCCAACTTCCACCTTATCCCCAACAACATAAGATTTCTCATGTCTGTTGACTCTCAGCATGCATCACCTGTTTTTTAGTTTCTAGAAGATTGACTTCTTTTGTTAGCTCATCTCTCTTTGTTCTTATTTTGTCTTGGTGTGTTTGTGCCTTTTGGTTTCTTTATTTTGAATGTTTATAAAAGGATATCTAGATAAATGCTTAATCATAAATCTCACTCCTATTGGTTCTAAATTCAACCAGGGATGATTGATGATGAATATGAAAACAGAAGCCACATGCTAGCATCAAAATATGGAAGAAGATAGCAAATACTCTTGAGAAATATTGTTGACAGTTCATCTATATTCAAACTCCAGGAAAAGATTTTAAGGAACTGCAGTTCCACAGCTATCAGCACATATAGTCACTCTGTGATGGCCTGGACTATTAGATCTTCCAGTCTGACTACTTGCATTCCATTTTATGAATTGTTTATTGAAGATATTCTTTTACATGTTGGCCTCAGTTATAGGGACTGGATATATGTTAACCACCATGCTGTGCATTTTACAGATATTCTTTTTTAAATGGCTTAATAATCTTAGTAGGTAGGAGATATTTCCCCAGCTTGGAGTTAAGACAGCTGAGGTATTGAGAGGGCAAACACGTTACCAAAGTTCACAAAGTTTAAGTGAGTCTAAAATACATTGACTGTGTTTGTTTGTTTTTTTGTTTGTTTGTTTGCTGATCTCCAAACTTGTGTTTGTAGCACAACGTGACCTCATCTCATGAGTCAGGAATGACACTATCAGTTTGACATGGTTACCCCATCCACAAAGTCATACAGCAAATGAAGAATGTTTTCATGGCATGGAAATCAGTTTGTGGAAATTAGGATTCTCATTATTTGTTGGTCCATTTGTTCTTCAGCTCATTTTTAATGACCCTGGCATACCAACCAGAGCTACTTAAATGTAATAGCCCCATAGAAACAAACTGTATCTAATACAAATTCCTTCTGCAATTTAAGCCCATTTCCTCTTCATTTATTCTCAGGAGAGAAGGGAAATATCTGATAATCTTGTTTCTTTTAATAAGCTGCTATGCTTTTGGAAAATTGTAACTTACAGTGTCTCTTGAATAGCAGCAAAAAAAAAGTTCTCCCTATACTCAGCATGGATCAGCCTTTTATTATGCATGTATTCATTCTTTATTGGATTTATACAGTATCTTTTCCCTGAAGAGCTCAAGGTTCTATGTAAGAACTTTTAAGGAGCAAACATTATTTCAACATAATGAGCCTAACTCTGTCTCCTACAGAAAGAGAGCAGAATATCATAAACTTAGCCAGAAGAGGGCCGCTATTCCTAAATAAACCAAGCCCAATTTATGAACACAGAGTATCCAAAGAGGGTCATCATTCCTGGGAATAGAAGCAAGACTAGGAACAGAATGAGAGGAGAGCATTTTCATTGAGAGCCATCATGTAAAAGAGAAGCATCACCTTTTCTTTCAAATAAAGCTCATTTCTCACAGTGTGTGGAGGAAAGTGTGTGGATGAGGAGATGCTATGAGGGAAGAAAGGGATCTGGATGGGAGAGAGAAGGCTGTAGCAGCAATTATGTAAAGAGGGCAGTTCCTTCTAAAGACAATTAACAGGCAAGAAAGATAAAGTGAAAGTTGAATGAAGTCAGTGACCTTTGAGGGTGAACTAGTAAGTGGGGGATTGTGGTAGCTTCTGGCCTTTACTTAAACTTGTCATTTTCCATTATTTAAATGTAATCATCAATGTCAAATGGGAGAAATTATCTTAGAGTAGTTCTCCAGAATACATATTTCTTTACATAAGCCTTATGTCAAACACACTAGAGTGATAAATTAACTGGATCATATGTTTAGGCTACAGTTTCATAACTTAACAAAAAACACCCACTTGTGAATAATTTCATGATTAGTGTGTGTATAATCTAAATAAGAGCTTGGGCAACTTAGAGACAAAAGCGTGAATTTTTCTCCATGTTTCTTTTTAATTCTCCAGGGCATTGGAATCTATGTCATGGGATTCATATACACTGAGTAAATAGAAGACTTCATCAGATTCAAGATTTTAGGCCCTTTGTTTCTGCCCTTGTTTGCACTTAATGCAAACAAACACTGGTTTCTGAAGTTTCTGGGTTAAGAAAAGCACCTAGTCACATTGCCCATATCAACAGATACTGCTAAAAAAAAAAAAAAAAAAAACAAGTTATATTAAGCTTATATCATTCCTGAACAAGAAAGTCTTGTTTACAAAATCTCAGGAGAGTGCTAACAGTGTTGGAAGGAATATCTTGAAAAACTACTGGGAATGTAGTTATGGGTTGAGAACCCCAAGTAAATGCTTGAGTGATAAAAACATCACAAAATATCCTTCTGGGAAGAGTGAGTTTTGTCATAGGAAGACAAAGCTTTTGTTTTGCTGAATATTGTTTCTCAGAATTACAGAAAAAGCAAAGAATTTCCTTTTCCACTCTTATCCTAACAGCATTTAACCTGTCCCACAAATAAATGTTAAACTAATGTCTTTAGACTATCAATTTGACAGAATACCAAATTATTAACCTTTCTAAGGACCCCAAATTATGTCTATGACTGGAGCAACTAAGTATCTCAATATGGCCTTGTTCCTGAATATGTAGTTGTGTGTGTGTGTGTGTGTGTGTGTGTGTGTGTGTGTGTGTGTGTGTATGTAATATGTAATATATATCAACATAATTGACCTAATAGAGGATAAGAAATTAAACTCTGGAGTCATAAAAAACCTGGTTTTGCTTTAGGCCTTGCCAATTAATCATTGGATGACTTTAGAAAGTTCCAAAATTTTTTAAGCCTCAGTCTTAGCATTAGAAAAATGGGACTAGTAATAATATCTGCTTTGTAAAATTTTTATGATAATCAAATGAGATAATGCATATGCCATTGTTGATATAATACATGATTACCTAGTAAGCTCTCAGTAAACATTAGGTTTTATCAGGGTCTTTATTATATTATTATAGATTTAAACTTTTATCTCCCAGCCAATACAAACACCCTTGACTTCTTATTTATTATTACATGCCCGGTGCCTAAACTTGCTTCTATTTTTAAGTGCTTTAATTTTCTTCTTAGCACTGTTAACATTTTAGTTTTTATATAATTACATTTTATTTGTATTCACTTATTATGTGAATCCCATACTGGAATATAAGCACCTGAAAAATCTGTATTACTCACCCCTATGTCACCATCATCATCAGCCAAGGAACATTGCAGATGCCAATAAGAGTCTGATAAACAGTAGCATAGGCTTGGCATATAGTGCATGATACACAAATCTTTAAGTTGATACATAAGAATATAAGCAAATATGTACATCCAAAGCATAGTTGGATACAACTCTGTTTGTATGTGTGAGTGGCCTTTCTTCTATTGGTCCATTTCCTATACAGCAGGGAACATATTGAGTGACAGTTGCTTTATTACTGATTGAAAACTAGTTAATGAATTATGACTGCTTAGCATAACAGAGAGGTAAGTAAATTTGAAGAGGGCCAGGTTGATCAGCAGAGTGATTTAAATGCTAGAAAATAGGATTTAGAATGAGAAGCTAAGGGAATTGGGGTTATTTAGCCTGAAGAAGAGGATAGGAGGATGCTATACAGCAGGCAAATGCCAGCTGTTCTTCATTTTTAAAGACTAATCCATGTAATAAAATGCAGGAGGTGACATGTTAAAGTAAATTCACCAGGGGACTCAAGATTTTTTAACATAGATTTGTGTTATGACTTTGGGGAACTTTCAAATTTAAATTGTACTTGAAAAAAAATCTCACAGGAAATAGCCATAATTAGGTATTTGGGAATACATATATGGGTTTAAATTAAATCTAATACTATTCAAAATAGAGAATATGCAAAACAACCTGACTACCTCAATTGTATGTCTAGCCTTCACGTAACAAGTTTGTTGTGCAGTCGTTTCCAGGATAATTATTTAAATTCAGTAAGATTTTGATTCAGATATGATTTGTCACAGGCCTTTTCTCAGGAAATAAACTAATCTAGAACTCTATGTATAAAAGAAATATGCAGAATAATTAATACCATAAAGCTGGAAATAATCTTGATTTGATAATGAAAGTATTGGGATTTGATGATTTGGAATAATCATTTTATGTAATTACTTTACAAAACATGTCACTTGTATTACATTATGAATGCATTAAAACACATTGAAACTTCAAAATGTATCATTTGGTGAATTTTTCAGTAAAGAATTATTTTGTAACTTAAAATCACCTTTACAGTGATAATTCTGAAGTTATATATTTAATTAATTGGGGGGGTGTTGAACATGCCTATATAGAAATATGTGCTCCTATTTTACTTGAAGGATGGATGTTTGCCTAGTAATTTTCCACACAGAACTTTCTCTTCTTACTGAGGACCTAGAGTTTGCCTGTAGAATAACAATTACATTTTGTTAGATCCTTACTGAAAATAACTATTTCCATATACTGAGTACTTACTGGATATAAACACCATAAATGTATTATTTCTATTTCTCACAACAGTCCTTAAAGTAAGCACTATTATTTTCCAGATATAGAAGTCTGTCCAAGATGACACCACTAGTGGGTGGCATTATTGGCATTCTGTTCAAAGATGTAGGACTCTAGGACATATGCTACCCTTTCAAATGTGTTTATGAAAAGTAATTAACTACACACAGGATTAACAACAAAAAAGTTAAAATAATATATTCCATAAACTGAGATTCAAATTTTAAACGAAATATTTACAGAGCTGTTATTATTAGCATAGTGGCTAAGACAGTGAGCTTTGGAATTATATTCAAATATTGGCCCCCACTCTTTGCCATCACTAACCTCGATGAGGTCATCACTAGCTTCACTTTTCTCCTCTATGACATGGATTTGATAAGAATAATACTTCCTAAAGCTTGGTAAGGATAAAGTAAAATCCTGAATGTGAAATACTTATTACAGTGCCAGGTATATAGTAGATGCTCAATTATTGTTAGTGGAGATGCTAAGTGGCACATCTTATGCAGACATAGACGGTACAGTCTTCATGATTACCTAGCAAAACAACGAAATTCTGAGTTTCATAGCCAATATCATACTGAATGGGCAAAAGCTGGAAGCATTCCCTTTGGAAACCAGCACAAGACAAGGATGCCCTCTCTTCTTATTCAACATAGTATTGGAAGTTCTGGCCAGAGCAATCAGGCAAGAGAAAGAAATAAAGGGTATACAAATATGAAATGAGGAAGTCAAATTGTCTCTGTTCGCAGATGGCATGATTGTATATTTAGAAAACCCCATCGTCCCAGCCCAAAAACTCCTTAAGCTGATAAATAACTTCAGCAAAGTTTCAGGATACAAAATTAATGTGCAAAAGTCACAAGAATTCCTATACACCAATAATAGACAAGTAGAGAGCCAAATCATGAGTGAACTCCTATTCACAATTGCTACAAAAAGAAAAAAAAAAACAATAAAATACCTAGGAATATAACTTACAAGGGATGTGAAGGACCTCTTCAAGAAGAACTGCAAACTACTGCTCAAGGAAATAAGAAAGGACACAAACAAATGGAAAAAAATTCCATGCTCATGGATAGGAAAAATCAATATCATGGAAATGGCCATACTGCCCAAATTAATTTTTAGACTCAACTACTTTAAATTTCATATGAAACCAAAAAGAGCCTGTAAAGCCAAGACAATCCTAAGCAAAAAGAACAAAGCTAGAGACATCACATTACCTGACTTCAAACTACACTACAAGGCTATAGTAACCAAAAGAGCATGGTACTGGTACCAAAACAGATCTATAGACCAAAGGAATAGAACAGAGGCCTAAGAAATACACCACAAATTTACAACCATCTGATCTACAAACCTGACAAAAACAAGCAGCAGGGAAATAATTCCTTATTTAATAAACGGTTCTGGGAAAACTGGCTAGCCATATGCAGAAAACAGAAACTGGTCCCCTGACTTAGATCTTATATACAAATTAACTCAAGATAGATTAAAGACTTAAATGTAAAACCTAAAGCCATAAAAACCCTAGAAGAAAACCTAGGCAATATCATTGAGGACATAAGCATAGGCAAAGACTTCATGACTAAAATATCAAAAGCAATGGCATCAAAAGCCAAAATTGACAAATGGGATCTAATTAAACTAAACAGCTTCTGCTCAGCAAAAGAAACTATCATCAGAGTGAACAGGCAACCTACAAAATAGGAGAAAAAATTTTCAATCTATCCATCTGACAAAGGTCTAATATTCACAAGGAATATCTACAAGAAACTTAAACAAATTTGCAATAAAAAAAACACCCCATCAAAAAGTGGGCAAAAGATATGAACAGACACTTCTCAAAAGAAGATATTTATGCAGCCAACAACATATGAAAAAAAGCTCAACATGACAGGTTATTAGAGAAATGAAAATCAAAACCACAATGAGATACAATCTCACACCAGTTAGAATGGCAATTATTAAAAAGTCTGGAAACAACAGATGCTGGCGAGGCTGTGAAGAAATAGGAATGCATTTACCCCGTTGGTGGGAATGTAAATTAGTTCTACTATTGTGGAAGGCAGTGTGGCGATTCCTCAATAATCTAGAACCAGACATACCATTTGATCCAGTAATCCCATAACTGGGTATATACTCAAAAGACACATGCACACCTATGTTTACTGCAGCACATTTACAATACAAAAGACTTGACTCCAACCCAAATGCCCATCAATGGTAGACTGGATTAAGAAATGTGGCACATATGCACCGTGGAATACTATGCAGCCATAAAAAAGGATGAGTTCATGTCCTTTGTCGGGACATGGATGAAGCTGGAAACCATCATTATCAGCAAATTAACACAGGAACAGAAAAACCAAACACCACATGTTCTCACTCATAAGTGAGAGTTGAACAATGAAAATGCATGGACACAGGGAGGGGAACATCACACATCTGGGCCAGTAGGGAGGTGGGGGGAAAGGGGAGGGTTAACATTAGGACAAATACCTAATTCATGCAAGACTTAAAACCTAGATGACAGGTTGATAGGTGCAGCAAACCACCATAGCACATGTATACCTATGTAACTAACCTGTATGTTCAGCACATGTATACAAGAACTTAAAGTAAAATAATAATATAAATAAATAAATAAATAGATAAATAAATTCTGAGTTTCAAACTAGCATGTAAATCATGCCTTTGATGTATCGTTTTAGTATTTCCTTTTTTGTCCTTCTGATACTTTCATTCCAGCTTTGTTGTTGAAATGGAAGATAGTGAAATTGTTGCAGAATCTTGCATTTATTTACAAGTGATTTACTTTGGCATGTTAACTCTCTTGTGTGAGCCTGCTGTTTAATAATACATTTCCAGGAGCATATCTTTTAAATGAAGTTGTTTACATTTCAAATGCAATATGGTAAAATGTAAGTATATTGCCATGATTCCACAGCCCTAAGTTTCATACCTTCAGATTCATGGAAAGAATGATGTTTTTTTTTTTTTCCTTTACATCTCCCTAAATAATCTTAACAGATACATGAATATCATCTTTTGACAAAAATAAATCACAGATTAAACTTTTTGTGACGGTTATCTTTCAACTATTATCTTGAATGTGGTTATTCTAAAATTGACTCAAATGCAGATAAAATTGAAACAGTTATATTGTCAATTTTTCTAAAGTTACTGTACCCTTGAATGAGTAATCTGAGCGACTTATTTATCTCTTTCCACAAGCATTCTAAAAATAAAGAGCAGACATACAGTTTAAAAATATGTTTTGTGGATCCAGGGTCATCTTACCTTTTTGCTCATGATATGCACCCACCCAAAAATGCCAGACTCATGTCAGAGCACTAACTCCCTAAGAATTGTGTTATGTGTGCTTGGAACTTACTGCAAAATGACTCAAGATCCCTCCAGAATTGCCAGATAATACCCCACTAATGACTGATGCTCCTCCACCCTGAATCATGCAGTTCCAAGACTGGATCCAGCTCTCTGCCTTTCTCCACATGGCACACCACTGCCAAGCTTTCTGCTGGCTCTTTTTCTACAGTGACTGGGATTGTGAAGCCCTTTGCTATTTACTACATTCCTGATGGTTTAATCATTTAAAAAATCAACATTCCAAAAATTTAAAATCCTGAAATTACATACATTCAACTTCTCAGAAGATTGAGTTGCATCATTTTAGTAAAGTCATTGTTTTATGTCCCTGGGGAGAATAAAATGAGAAAGAAAAACTTGTTATATTCTTACTTATGCATGTATTTGCCTGCAGGAAAATATAGTGAAGACAATTTTTTCACTGGAAACAATTAAGAACTTTACAAGTATTATCTTTAAATGTTAAAATATGTTAACCAAAATTCCTAGAAATATAAGATTTTCCCATATCTTGAAATGAATATGTTAATTTTATTGGGAGGGGAGGTGTGTAAGAAGCTAAATGTCATGCTCTTTTTTAAAAAAATTTTTGTCTTATTATACTATGGAAAAGAAACTTTTGAAAAACATATTGGGGCATTAAGATATAGTTCAATGTATTGTTTTTAAGAGTTTGTACTTAAGACAGTGTAATGACTTCTAAATAGGGCAGTATAAACTCAAGTAAATTACCAACCCAAAAACAATACAGCAGGGTATATTCATGAGTAATATAACACTTAAGTAGAGGACACTTGATATGATTTTGCCTTAGGTAAGGCACTCTATCACCACAGTAAGGTAGAGATTTGTGAGCAACAAGTTTACTGAGGAGCACTCTTGGGGCCAAAATCTGAGAGTAAATGGGGTAAGCAAGATTAGGCAGAGGAAGAGAACGAACTGTGATACAGTTTAACAGAGGTGCAAGCCAGGTCCTTGGGGAGCTGTGGAGAAGCAATGGCTTCTCAGAGATGTCCCAATTTAGGCAAGGAAACTGGGTCTTTGTACTGCCATATTTAATAGTCGTCAGACATAGGGTGCCTCCAGAGAAAGAACATAATTTTGTGCAAAACAGCTCGTTTTGACCAAGTGCAATTCCCACCATCTATCAGCAGCCAATACTCCCAGCATCTGATGAATGCATGTTTCTAACTTGAGGGGGCAATCTAGGTGGTACACTTCAATATTCATTACAATGCCATACAGTCGGATAAGGGAGGAATTTTTTGTTTATATTTTTAGCCTTAACTTTAGTCTTCCTCACTAATCTGACATATACAATCCATCCTTTAGACTCAAATACCATATAATGCAGAAAGTTTTAGACTTACAAGAAAGTCTGAGATGAATCTTAAACAAAAAGACTCTTAGCTCACAGTAACTTACAATTACCATGTCTTGAATATAACAATCAGTACAGGTCTTTGTGAAACAATAGTTTTAATGACCTAATAAATTCCTATGGCACTATTTTCTGTGCCATTCTTTTAGCATCCTGGTTCCCAAACAATGTGTCAAGGTATTCCAGGGCACTGCAGAAACTCTTTGGATAATCACGAGATACTTTTAAATTGCTAGGAAAAGAGAGCAATGTCAGGCAGCATATGACCTCAAGGGAGTTCACAGTTTCAACACTGGATTATAGTATATTTCTTTTGATGATGCAGTATCTTTGCAGAGCTGGATTTTCTGTGGTTTCTAGATGAAAAGCTGTTACCATGCAAAAATCATTGTGGAATGAGAAATGAGGGTGACGAGGCCCAATCCAATACTAAACTTTGAGAAATTCTGTAACACCCAACAGAAGAATATATCCCATTGATAAGTAATGGTGATTATTTAAGAAAGAAATATAAAGTATTTTTTTCAACATAAGTGTATTTCTTTTTAAATGGCAACTGAGTTGTTAGTACATTAATATGTATGAGCACCGATGGACAGCTGTGAGAAATTACTGAGACCCTAATGGTGTCATGAACCAAGAAATTTTGGAAACCTCTGTTTTAGCATTTGATCACAGTGGGGAAGAGGGTGTTCCAAACAGAAGAAGCTGCATGTGCAATGGCCCTGCACTGAGGGAGTCCCTGGCATACTTAAAAGTCAGTGTGTTTGTCCTGTACAAGAGAATAGTACTAGTCGTCTCCGCAGACTAGACCTGTTCAGTGCTAGTGTCCACGTGATGATGGATTGGCACAAGATGATGCCGCAGAGCTAGAGCAGGCCAACTCAGAAGCATGTCATAGGCTTAGCTATTGATTTTATATTACACCTTGAAGGCAATAACAGAGATTTTAATTTAGGAAGGCACATGATCAGAGATGTGCTCAAAAATATAATTCTGGAAGTCACTATTAATAACACTATATACTTTATAAATATTTGAGACAATTTATTGATCCAAGAAAGACATCATGAGGAGCTAAGCCAATATAAGTTTAGAGTTAAAAGGTCAGATTTTATATATATTATTAAGAAGGATTGACCATAAATTGGATGCGAGATATAAAGAAGGGAAATTCAAGAACCAGGTGCCCCAACTCCCACGTTATTCAAGAATCCACTGTACACAATAAAATGTATTTAAAAAAGGAGAAATCTACACCCACACTCCTCTTCCTTCACATATAAGCTAGATGTTAGTCACATGTAAGGTGACCAATTCATTTAGGTTTGCCTGGGATTTTTCCAGTTTTATTACTAAAGTCTCACATCACAGAAAATTCCTCGCTTTTAGGCAAATCAGGATAGTTGGCTACCCTTGCCACATGGTCACATCTAGCTGGAAGAGAGAACAACTAGTTTTTAAGCCTGTTGAACAATGAATCCAGATGAACACAGAAGTTCTGTTACTAAGGAGGAAGAGGAAAATGAATATGCAACTAGCATACAGGAAAGCAATAGATATGAGTAAGCAATTAACAATCTTCTATAATGATTAGTGATCAAGGCGGGCACACCAGATCTCACAAGACAAGTAGAGAACGAGAAGGTTATTAAGGAGATTGAAAAAGAACCATTTAAAATGTAGAACAACAGCAAGTGAGGGAAATTATAACAGCAAATTTCAAGAGGATGTATTCACCCTATAATCAAATGCTGTAGAGAAAGCCTGTCAAGCATCCTCTCTTACATTTTAGCTAAAAAGCAATACAACCATGGGGTTAAGATAGGTACCTAAGGAAGATAGTTGCAAAGACATGAAAAGAAGCACAGAAGAGGAGGGTAAGGGCAAATGAAAATAAACCTCATTTCCATAGAAACTTTATCAATATCAACATTGGATTTCATGCCAATCCTGAAAGCAGGTGTGCTTCACAGTTTTCCAACACTAGTGCTTTAATACTCCCTGAGAACACATATTTTATTCTCCTTGGAGACCTTCCTTCCTTTAGCAGAGAGCTTCCCACAACTTAGGTGGTCTGTCCTGGCTGCAGTTTTCTTCCTGGCAACCTCACATGGTGCCTTATCTTTGCCTGTGGTAGGCACCGCCCACTGTCAACATCTGTTCAGTGAGAAAAAGAGATTCAGGAGCTTAATTCTCAAATTCTCATGTCTGTGGTCATAGATGCTTGACATGATGTAAAGAGACAGAGATTATGGTATTTGATGCCAAAATGAAACATAATTAAATTGTTAAAAAAGGGCACTCAATTACTTCACCACACCAGTGTTTACCTTACCAAAATGTAGAGTCCTTCTGGTCCAGTGGCTCACACCTGTAATTCCAGCAATTTGGGAGGCCAGTGTGGAGGATTGTTTGTGTCCAGAAGCTTGAGACCAGCCTGGGCAACACAGCAAGATCCTGTCTCTACAAAAAACCAAAAATTAGCTGGGTGTGGTTACCTATGCCTATAGTCTCAGCTACACTGGAGGCTGAGGTGGGAGGATCTATTGAGCCCAAGAGGACAAGGCTGCAGTGAGTCATGATTATGCTACTGCAATGATCATGTTGGGATACCTTCACACATCACCCACCATTTTAAGTAATATTAAATGTTAAATTTTTTTTTTTAAATGAAAAATAAAGTTCATGGACCACCCTTCGCTTTTTTCTTATCTACTAGCTTCCTACCACCTTCACTTCTTTCTTCACTTAGTTCCCTGTCCAGCTTTGATTTCACAGCCCATTCACATCAACTACACTTTGTTTCCATATCCTGATCTCTCCTATTCTTCTACTTCTGGCAAATTAGCACTGGAGCACTGCTAAAGAAACTCACATTAAACTCCTTGCCTATCTGTCCTTCACAGAAAGCTACTCTGTTCTCAAAATTTAGACCACTTCCTCCAGCCACCTGCATTTTAATCTCAGCAGGAAATCTCACCTTCCACCTCACAGATCAAAGAGAAGCCATCAAATAGGAGCTACCCAACCCCACCACAGCTACAAAACCTGCCCATAATCACGGAGGAGGTGGCTTACCCATCTCCCCATGTGTGCATGCCACTCTATTTTATTTGGCCTTGTCTCTTGCAATATTGTCAATAACCTTCTCCTGCACCCCAGGTTACCTTTTTCCTTTCTTAATTGACATTCCCAGGCATAAGCAGACAAAAATGTTTCCATATACTTTTTAAAAAACCCTTTCTTGATTGTTTTGTTGCTACCCTATCTACACAATCAAAGGTTTTAAATGAGTTTTTTTATGCTCCCTATCTCAGTTCATGCTGATTTCAATCATTCTGCAATTTACTCCAATCTGGATTCGGCTCCTATTACTGGACTGAAATGACTTTCAGTATGGTCATCACTGACCATTATTTTGCAGCCAATGAACGTGCCTTATATGCTTTTTGCTTAAACCATGAGTCAGGACATGATAGATATTAGAAGTCAAAGTATCCAAGTTCAGATAATGGCTTCACCACTTGTTACCTCTGTGATTATGGGCAAATTTGTTAATCTTTTAGTATTAGATTTTATCTGTAAAATGAAAATAATAAAAGAACTTACCTAATTGAATTGTTTTGACATGCTATTTAGAGAAAAGGTAATTAATGCAGTGTATGACACAAAATATACACATTGAATATACATTAGTTTGTGTTGTAATTATTTTTATCCTTCCCTTGGGAGGTAATTCTCCAGGGATCCCACACATTTTTGCACATCATGAAAGCAGAGGCACTTATATCCTTTTGTTCTGGAATGTATTTTCAAGGATTTTTGTACATGGTATTGTCTTGGAACATAAGGACTCCTTTGAGAGGGGACCCATTATTTGCTGTCCCGTATAATGAAGATGTCCCCCTCCCAGGCAAATACGAGCATCTTTGCTTGCAGAAAAATACGAAAGACTAGGATTTCCTAAATCCACAGCTTTACAGCTGTGATGCAAGCTCTCTGTGTATGCCACACTCACAGAGGCCCACTCTTTACTGACCCTGTGCTGTTTGAGCCTGCTCAGCCACAGATAATACAGTCCTTTGGCTCTGGTTCCAGAGTCTCATGTCTTTGGTTAGTATCCTTGAAATTGTGACTGAATAATCTGTTAACTTGCAAGTAGGTAAAATCTTCGACCCTTCACAGTTTCTGACACTTCTTGACACACTCCAGCTTTGGAAACTTGAGACAGCACCTTCTTCCTGAGACTCTCTGCTCTCAGCATCCATCATGCTGCAGTCTTGACACCTCTTCACTCTCACTCTTTCTTACTCTTCTTTGCTTTTTACCCTTAAAAAACAATCATGCCCACAATGTGGGCATTTCTTAGAGATTTGTATCTCTTTATTTCTCCACCTTAACTCCCCTGAACTGCCAGAAATACTCCTCTCTCCCTCTATGGCTTCAGTTAACATCTCTATGATGATGAGTCTAAATCTGTATCCATAATCCAGGTCTTTCTCCCAACCATGAAAAGGTATACCTAATTGATTGCTAGACATCCTGACTTGAATATCTCAGAGGTGCCTAAAACCCAGCCTGCTGAAAACTGAATTTATCATTGTCTCTTGAAAACATACTTCTGCCTTAGTATCTTCTGTTTCGGTGATGGATTTCCCCCCACAACCTCCTATTGCCCAGGCCACAACATGAGTGTCATCCCTCCCGTTCACCCACTGTCAATTGCCAAGCCATTTATGCCTCCAAAGCAGGTTCTGAATACAATCATTTTTTACTATCTATGCTGATGTCACCATAAACCAAACTACTGTTAATAGCTTCCTAAATTGTTTCCTTTTTTCTTTCCTATTCTATTCCATTTATTACATAGAAACACAGGAATCATTTTCAAATTTAAATCTTGATTGAACAAGTTTAAATGGTTACCCATTGGCTTGATGTCAAAGTCCAATCTCTTCAAAATGGCTTACAAATCCCTGACCTCTATGCATTGCTTCTGCTGCCTCTTTCAACATTCTACTCCTCAAACATATTGAACTTCTCTGGACTCCATAAATGTGCAAAACTCTGTCTTCCTCCAGGCCATTGTCCATGCTGTTGCTTCCTGGGATTTTCAGGTGTCTCATATTAATTAGATAATCTATTTTATATCATCCTATCCTATAAAGTAAATATTTGAAGAGGGATGTATATGTCCATCCCCTATCATTAAACAACAGCTTTAATGTGCAACTATCTGCTTTGACAATGAACCTAAATGATTACATATTTTGTGACTAATATGTAAACAAATGGCCTTCATAATACTGACCTGAACGAGTTTCCTATCAGTATAAGACGAAAAGCAGGAGTTGGTGTTTAGGGCAGATTCCTCTCCTGTTCTGCAAGTAAGTGTTCTGTGTGATGAGCTCTCTTGGTCACATAGATATATGTCTGTACTCTAAGTACTTTAGGAGTCCAATGTCAAATATGGTAGAATACTAAGTAGTGTAGATAATACTCTTATTTTAAACCTTAAAGAGGGGTCTTTTCTCGTAGGTATGGTGAAGTCGCTACTATGAGACTAATACACCCATTGGAACAAAACAAAACACAAAACAGCTGTTTGAAGACGTCAAAGAGTGGCAAAAGACAGTCAAAATTCCAGAGAAAAGGGAAATTGATAGAGGTGAATAAGAGCTTCAGAAGCATTTCTAACTTTGAAGTGCTAGTCACAGGGATATACCAGAAAAAAAAAATTGCCTAATAGTTTGGAACCATCTCACTGACCTCAGGGAAAAAAATTAAGAGCTGCAAAATAGGCAGATTTTGAGAATTCAACATGATGAAAAAAGAGAACCACAGATAAGTGAAACAAGCAATCTATATGAAGTTGCCCTTAGAAGCATTTGTTGGTTTCCAAATTTCACATACACAAGGACAGTTTCCAAAAAATAAAGCAACAAACAACTGTAAGAGACTAAAAATCAACAAATATCAGCAATTTCCCAATGTGAAAATGGAGTCCAAGGTGCACTCATGAAAGGCGCTATGGTAGGCAGCTCAGACGTTCAGTGGAAAACCTTAAAGGGCTGAACTCTAAGAATAAGGCAAACTCTAAAGGGACTTAACTTGACTAAACATGGTCTGATTGCCTTCTCTTCACTTGAATAAAAAAATTAAATGCTCTTCAGAGGAGGAAAGTGTTACCTGGAGATTTTTAAATTGTCAACACAACATATCCACTAGTCAATAAAAACTACCAAGCATACCAAGGAGTAGGCTAAATGACTATAAATTAGAAAAATAAAGAGAAAACATACATAGACCCACAGAGAATCTAGATATTAGAGTTATCATACATGGACTTTTAAATAACTATATATATTTAAGCAAATATATATTAAAGTAGCTATTTAATATGGTTCAGGAAAATTGGGGAAAAATGGAGAAGTTCAATGGAGAACTAAAATCCGTAAGTAAAATAATCAATTGAGAAAAATCACACAAATGAAAAAAATGCAATAAATAAAATGGCAGAAAGGATGCAGGACTAATAAAATCAATTTAAAATTTGATAAAAAGAAATTACAGTACAAAACGTAAAAGGGTAGAAAATATAGAAAAGTGTTTAAGCGACAGGGTAAATAGGTCTAACAGAGATGTACTCATGGTTCCAGGACAGAGGAAATTTAATTAGAAAGAATTTAAGTTAATTTAATTTAATTAGAAAATTAATTAGAAAGAAACAATATTCAAAGAAACTGTGCCTGATAAAATTTTATAAAACTGGTAAAAGACATCCAGCTTAAGATTTAAGAAGATACTTGAACCTCAAACCGGATAATTATTTAAAAGCCACACTTAAAAACAAACAGGAGAAAAGTTTGAACAAACACTTCACAAAGAAATATACCCAATTACCAATTAGCACCTCATCATGGCCAGCAAGGTTCGGCATGGTTTGCCCAAATCTGCCTCTCAGATCCCATTTCCTACCACTCTCCACTTCAACCACAAACCTTCTTTCCATTCTCAGAATAAATCCAAGCCCATTTCTGCCCTAAGCTCTACCAATATGCTTCTCTCCTTGTTTGAAACATACTTCACTCACATCTTTATGCGACTGACTTCACATTAAGAGGCAGTGCTTCTCTACCCAAACTAATTAGCCTCCTTTCTCAGTCTCTCTCTGCCACATCACACTATTTAGTTTCTTCACAGACCTTCCACTATGTAATATCAGCTCCTTTGTTTACCAGTTTATTTCTTTATTGAGTGGCTCTCCCCAAGGCACGTAAACCTCATTTGAGCAAATATTGTCTGTCTTATTCACGATTATATCTCAGTGTCTAAAAGTCTTTAGCCTAGCATGTAGTACACACTCAATATTTGATGCTCATTTTGAAATGAACATAATACTAACCACCAACTTCAACAGCTAACACCTCCTCTATTTTATTGATCTGTAATCTTCAAGGTCCAGCTCTGTTTTTGTACCTATATAATTACTTCTCGACTAATTCCATCATCACTGATTTTTGTATTTACTGGATTCATGCAGCTTTAAAGCTTGACCCTCTATTTTATCACTTTATTTTATACTCAACCTACTGAGAATTAGAGTTTCAATTATTTGAATCTACATGAGGTTAAAATCTCCCTGAAAGTAGTCATTTTTATATCTATTATACCATGTACAGTTTACTGAATTCCATTCATTGACTTACAGACTGATCAGTGATGGATTGAAAAAAACAGATTAAAAAGAGGAAATACGGCAACAACAATTTATAAATTAAGAAAAATGGTGATAACAGAAGGGAAGTTGTAGCACTCTAAGCATTTGGGACATGTCACTACAATTCTTTATAGGAACTCACCTCAGGTAGAGTTCTAAGGGTCATTTTCCAGTTCATTTTTCATCTATCTTTTTTTCTGTATCTCATCACCGAAAATAAATGGACTTGATATGCTGGTGATTGTTAACATCTGACTGCCTTTGAATCACTACAGTCTGGTCTATCTCTCAAGCTAAATTGTTCTGTCTGAACCATAAGAGAAAGATTGTGGTGCTTGGCATTTTCTCATCTTTTTAAGTGATCCAAAGCCTATGAATCCTTTATGGTTTGCTAAAATGTTTATTTCTTCTAGTCTTCCCTGGATGATCTAGCCCCTCTTGGTCTTCCCTCAATACTTCCTCTGCATCCTTTGAGTTCGTGATATATAGATCAATAAATAACTTTTTAATATTAATTAACTAAATGATTTTTTAAATCGCAAAGGTAATTTAGTACGCAAGAAGTAAGAAAACAATATATTCAGAATCTATTGGACAACAAATGTGTTTCAATCATTTTAAAAAAGAAAATACAGAATCCATAAATAATAAAGGAAGCCAAAAGATGAAAGACCCATGAAATTAAAATTGAAGCAAAATAAAAGGATATGGAATACAAATAGAAGAGCAGACAGACTATCACTTTAAAAACTGAATATAAAAAGAGTATTTACTGTGGTTCTAAAAGGGAAAGCGAATCATTTGTTACAGAGAACGTTATTTAACTTTGCTGTAAGAACATGTGAAGGATTACAGAACAACATAATACTCCTCAGATACAAAGGTGACAAGAGGCATTGAATATGAAGAAATTCAGATGTGAAATATGAGAGTTCATAATACAGAAAAACAAGTAAATGAAAAGAAAAAAATAAGAAACTAAAGGCAAAAGCAAATCATTTATTGAAGGGGGAGATGAAAAATAAGGACAACTGTGTAAAGAACAAAAAGTCTATCTGTCTCAAGAGTATAAAAAATAAAAGCAGATGTACTTGAAGAAAGAATAAAAGTAACTGAAATCTGGTGAGCTACGTAGGATGAAGGAACAAGACTATTGACATACATGAGGTAGAAACTGAGAAAAAGTAAAGCATCTTAGGCACGTAAACGGATCAGTGATAACACTGGGGTATATTTAAATGAAAGACTTAAAAAACAGGTGAAACACAAAGGGAATAAATAATCTGCTGACAAAAATATGGCACTCGAACGGCCCCAAATGAGAACTGAGTTACTATGAAACACATGTCAAAGAAATTATGTTACCTATAAAGTCAGAAAAGAGATGATGTATGTAACATGGACAAGGCAGGAGCTTGAACTTGCATGAGTCCCCGAGATGGTACACAATGCACTGGACTCAAAGACAGAAAAAGTGACACACAGTGTAGGCAAAGAAAAGATGCCCAAGGTAAAACCAACACCAAAACCAAACAAAAATCTCAGATTCACAAGAAGCCAACATGTTTCAGGGTTACAAGGTAAGTGGGACAGTGATACAACTGAAAATGAATTTCAGAAAAATCATCTCTGATGAATGTAGGGAAAGGTAAGAGCTTAAGGAGATGCTGAAATAACAGTCACACAGAATGCAACATTCTCATTAGATTACCTTGGTAGAAAATCAAAATATCTTCACATTTTGGATCAAATGATATAGCTTAACAGTAAGATAACAAAGGGTGGGCAGGAGGCCAGGAGAAGGAAGGTTTCATTATATAAATGCCAAATGGGGATGCAGCTATATCCTGGATAGGAAAAAATAAATACAGCCAGGAATCAAATGAAGAAAGTTGAATTAAGTTAAATAAATCAAATGTAAAGGAGAAAACGAATAAAGCTATGTAAACCTAAAAGAAGTATTTTGCGCCCGTAAGTATTCTACAAAATAAACTTCAAATCTGTGACGAATTAGATTATTTAAGAAAAAAACGCAGTTAGGGCCATTCTGAGAAGAGCAAAATCTCCCTACCTCATATCAAATACTCCATTCACTTCTAAATTTGGTAAATATTTAAATATTAAAAATGTAATTAAAAGAAAATATAGTTAATGTTTATCTAGTTTCAGGCACAGAACACCCTTTCTGTGTTCATATGTAACAATAAATCCGTAAGTGGCTAAATAAAATGTTTGCATATCAAAAATCAGCACAAAGAAATATAAAAGGCAAATTTATAGCAAACCAGGAAAGCTATTTACAATCTGTATGATAAACATTACTAATTTTAATACTGAAATATCTCTCCAAAATAAAGTTTTTAATACCTTAGTCAAATGAGAACAATTTACAGAAGAAGAAACACAGCAGAGAATCCTTTAGGAAAGTTTAATGTCATTATTATTTTCAGAAAATATAAAGTTAAAAAATAATATAACAGCCTATGATGCCTATCAATTTGGAAAAACTAAAAGTAAAAACATGAAAGACTCTGTAATATGAAGATCTCAAATGATGACTCTCATATACCTGATTGACATGTAAATGAAAGTATTGATTTCTGGAAGACAATTTAGCAGCACACAGCCTGGCCCAGATATTCAATTCAAGATGGGAATTTATCCTAAGTAAGAAATGAGGAATGTGAAACAAAAATTTTCTTCGGTGAGGCAAATTGCAGAATTGTAAGAGAAAAACACTGGAAACTAATATTTAATAATCAAACTTGATTTTAAAAATCACTCAATATACATAGAAAAGAATATTGTACCGATGTTAAAAATGACATAATGGAAAATATATAATGACCTGTAATGCAGTTCACGATATGTTGCATGGATGAAATTATAAACAGTGATTATTCTGGGTAGTTAGTTATAAGCAATTTTTATTTTGTCTTATTTACATATTTTCTAAATATTTAATCCTGTTAAAAAAACACATTATTTCAGTAATATCACAAACAATATAATAAAAATGTTATAGTAGAGTACAATTTAATGCCATGAAAAGAATGAGTTAGAAAACAGATTGTATATTATACATTTGTGAAGAGAAACAGAGTATACACTCAAGCACACACACACACACACACACACACACACACACACCATAATTAACTCTAGGAAATTGTATTGCACGTCAGTCTATTTTACTGGGTGATATGTTTTAAACTGTTCACAAGAAATATCTATCACTTCTGTATTCGGTATGAAAAATACTATATAATAAAAATATTTTTGTTAAGGTGAAACAATTATTAAATTGATATTTGCAGAAAATCAAGGCATGTGAGCTGCAAATGCTGTCTTTGTGTGTGATGGTATGCAAGAGGAAAGTTAACTCAGAGAAAGGAAAAATGTTGAGGAAATAAGTTGGTTTAATTTAGTTATGAAGAGAAACAACTGCCTAGGAAATGTTTCAAGAAAAGTAAATACATAGAAAGTAAAACAAGAGATCAAAGTTAATTTCTCTGGGTCAACAGTGATAAATATTCTTCCCCAAAAAAGAAAGAGAAAGGAGTCCACCTGAACTGTACCTAAACATGGAACATCAAAGCTTCCAACAGGTTAAATAATATAATTCAGGGTCAGGGGTGGTGGCTCATGCCTATAATCCCAGTTCTTTGGGAGGCCGAGGCAAGTGGATCACTTGAGGTCAGGTGTTCGAGACCAGCCTGGCCAACGTAGTGAAACCCCATCTCTACTAAAAATACAAAAATTACCTAGGTCTGGTGGCGGGCACCTGTAGTCCCAACTACTTGGGAAGCTGAGACAGGAGAATCTCTTGAACCCATGAGGCAGAGGTTGCAGTAAGCTGAGATTACACCACTGCACTACAGCCTGGGTGACAAAATAAGAATCCATCTAAAAAATAATAATATCAATAATAATTTAAATTTTTAATATATTATTGAGTGCTTACTTTGAGAAAAGCATTGCTTTAAAGGGTTTTGGTGAGCACAAAAAGAAAGAGAGAAAAAATATATCCCTAGGCGTTATCAATCTAGAAGAAACAAGAATAATATAAATACAAACAGTGTATGTATTAGACAATATGGGTTAATCTCAAGTAAGTAACATCAACCATGAGGAATAAAGCAGTTCAGGGAGGGCCAAAGAGGGCCTGGTGTTACTCAGAAAGGTTTCATAGAAAAAGTGGGATTTTAAATATCTTTTGGATAGCAGAAGGTGGGAAAGACACTGTGATGGCACACCTAGGGTAAATTTACAATAACATCACATTCCTCTTCCTTAGAGGAATAAACACCACCTACAGCAAATGCGCAAGAGAAAAACAACAGCACAATTATAAGTCCACACCCTCTTCCTTTTTAAATATGGGGCAAAGAAGAAAACACTATTTTTTTCTTCAGTTATCAAGTAACGCTGGACTAAATGGAATCCTTTCCGGTTCTGTAGATGGAGGATTCTACACTCACCTTGTACTCTGTTAGAGAGTTAACAGAAAGAAGTAAGCAATTGAGGATGTATATAAAGTCAGTTGCATACAATTTGTCATGCCCCCGAGGTGAAAGAGTGCCAAAGGGAGACAAAGACAGAGTCAAGGTAGTAAGCAAGCAAAGATACTGCTGCCTCTGGCAGGTTCAGAGATAAAAGGTGACTTTCTGAGGAGAGTGAGCAAAAAGGTATGCTTCTCTGGAGAAGCCAACTTAAAAAAAAATAAGAATAAAAAAGGATAAATGGAACCTAAGTTCACAAGGAGAACATTTGATCTATGTTGTGCACCTAAAGCCATAAAAGAGCCAAGGAAGAAAGGAAACGGCTGGAAATCACAGAGAATGGTCCTGAAGTGCAGAAAGAGATAACATCTTTTCCTGTCATTCCTGCAGCAAGCATGTGAATGCCCATGTCTTCTTGTGACTCAAAAATAAATAAGAAATGCAATGCTTTTAGAAAAATTGGTATCCTAGGGAGTCCATCATCTTCACATATGGGAGGAACATCTATAATTGAGGATAAGGTGCCATGTTTCACGGGAAAAATCATTGGGGAAAAAAAGAGTATCTTGAGGAAAAAAGAAAGATAAAAAAGGAAGGAAAGGGGAGGAAGGGAGGGAGGGAGGGAGCGAGGAAGGAAGACAAGAGGGAAGGAAAAGGGAGGGAGGAAGGCATAGACCATTAGGGAAAATCAGAGGCCCTTAGGAAAAGGAAAGAAGCAACAATACTTCTGGGATCTATGAGAAATAAAGATTGCATTTGGGGAAAGACCTCACTCCGTAGGATTTGTGAAACTTAAAATGCCCTACATGGCTCTCCTTCATCTGAACCCCATCACCTCTCTAAACTCATCGCATAGAACTCTCCTCCTCACAATGCACTCCAGCCCCACGGACTTTCTCCAAGTTCCCCAAGCACATCAGTTCATAGTTCCAGGTGTCAGCATTTGAATTCCTATTCCGTTCACCTGAGATCGTCTTCATTCAGATACCATCAGGACTGACTCTCTCACTCCTCAACTGTGACCTTCTCAAGGAGGCCTTCCCTGGGGCCCATCCAGCACACACCTGCCATTATACACATCTACACATTTCTTATCACTATTTCTTGCTGAGTCTTTTTTCCCACAAGCCGTTAGCATTCTCAATACTGTAAACTGCATTTTACTTATTAATTTATTCCTTTATTTCTGCCTAAGATGTAAGATTTATAAAGATGGTAACTTTTGTTCATTTTTGTCTTATCAGGCCTGGAAGATTGCCTAGTACACAGTATGTGCTCAATAAATATTTGAAGGATCAATATTAAAAATATGAACAATGTGCTAGTCTAGTCTTTGAATTGAAAAAGACTACAGGTTTCATATTCTGAAGAACAAAGATGAATTAAGCAGTGGGACAGATGAAGATAATACAGAGGTTTTAGACAGCTCAAAACCAAATAAATGGTTCAAAGCTGACATGGGAACAAGGATCCATAAAGATTTAACATTTACCAAAAACAATTTCCCTAACAGCACTGTGGGGGATAATGATCATTGTTCATAGATATTTTCTGCAGCAGAGGGGAAAAGTTGCAGGGTTACAGGCATAATTATTATGAACTAAAGTACATTGGTAGAAGACCTAACTGGGAGACAGAAAAGTCAAGGAATGCAATTTATATGTTATAGTTCTTATGCAGACAATTACTCATAAGGCATATCATGGAGGATGAAAAGTAAGCATTTTGGTTATTTAAAGACAAACTGTAAGCAAGACTCTGAGCAGATCAAACAAATGTGCTCAACATGAGGGAGTCTTTTTATCACACCAGTATTGCTCTGTCACACTAATGGGGGAACAATTGAATTGAGGTATGTTGAAGGAATAGGTCTTCATGGAATACAGCGAAGGAGGACATCTCAGTACAATTAAACAAGGGCACTTTCAGAAAAAAGTCAGAATAGCTAGTTTATGATGAGGAATACCTATATACTTTATGTAAAATGTAGACATATAGAGCTCTGCTCTGTGTGTTCTGATTGACATAAAATATTGTATAAGAAATTTTTCCCATTTATCTGAAAGCTTAGAGACGATATTATTCTGTATATAACAATTAACCCATTAACTATGCCTTCTTCATACTGTTAAGCATAGGATTCAGCTTTAGACCTTGCTCTTAGTCAACTCTGAACCAGTATTTTCTTAACACAATAATAAATATAAATGAAAAGGCAAATGATGACCCCAAATTCTGTCTCAAAAGAAAGGCACAACACTACATATTCCCACTGGAATGGAAGAGATTATGAGAAACGCTTACAGTACCAAAAGGTAAATCCACATAACATGCCTTAGAAAAAAGTCAGACATGCTTAAACTAAGAAAAATGAAAAAGTCTTTTGTTCATCTAAAGCAAGAGAAGCAACTTGCTCCCTTAAAGCAAGCAATACTGATGGATGCTAGCGATGAGAAAATATAACACAGCTGGGCAGCATGTGAGGTAAAAATGTGTACCAGGGGCACATAAAACAGCAATGGTAAGAGAACAGAAGGTGAAGGAAGTATACATCTGTGCTAGGAAGAAGAAGAGCCATATGCACCTGTGGCACGTTGGGGAAAAATACAACAGACTTGGACGTAAAGACAGAAAAATGACTCACGGGGGATGGTTTATAAAGATGCTGCATTTCCCTGGAAGAAGATACAAGGCATCTGGATTACACTGGGAACAGATGTAGCATATGGGGGGTGAAGGGGAGGTGCATCTGGAATTCACAGAGATGTATGTGGCAGGGCGGAGAGGAGAGGTGAAGGATGAGGTGTTGGAAACGATGTCGCTGGTAAGTGCTATGCGCAAGGATGGTGCTCACGGGAACATTGCTAAGATAAATATTCTTGAGTTTTACTAGGGAAAAGTGAGGCACTCTGCGCTCCTTGACAGAAATGTAAACACTCTTCAGGGAAGCGTTGTTATAAATGAAGCCTTGAGGAATATGTCAAGAATGAAAATAATAATTATAAAGAGAAGGGAAGCTGATATACCTTGTGCATTGGTGATAGGTATCTAAGACACTCCCTTTCAGCTGAGGGTTTGAACACGTAGAATGATAGATGAGAAAGATAACCGTGGGGAACGTGGTTAAAAAAAAGAAAAGAAAAGGAAAAAAATGTCTACCCAGAGGAAGAAAAGAAAACTCCAAAATAAAACTCTGGAATGTATTAGAAGGATGTTTAAAACATCTGGATAACTTTGGCAGATAACTAAAAGTACTTCTAGTGACTAGGTAGAAAAGACAATACCCATGGGATTTACTGAGAGGGAAATGAAGTGAGTGATGAGAGTGAACAGATGGTGCATCCAAGCTAAGGAAGACTATTATTAGGCTCTTCTAGGACACGGTAACCCAGATTCTACTTTTTTAAAAAGATGGTATTTAAGGATTTTTAAATGGAGAAAAATATAAACTTTACATCAGTGCATTCTTGTATGAGTTTTACCAGGAAACCTGTTTGATGGCCTATTTCTGGGTTGGCATCCTACTTACCCTCACGAAATGCTTATTCATATCTGAGACATAGAACCAATCACTTAACTAGAATGTTAATAAAACTGCTTAGCGTAAAACAACACTGATTCAGCTTTGGGGGCATAAATATAACAAATCATGCTTATCTTGTGCCACCAAAATTTTGATTCTGTGGAACAGTCCCTGCATAAGGAAACTACATGAAAAGTCACTTCATGAGCTACAGGCTGCTGTGAATTGCACCACTGCAATTTGGAGATCTGCCACTTGCAACTGCCCTGGGTTGTTGCTAGCTGCCTCAGCGGCATATGAGCCAGTATTTCTTATACAGAAAAATATGGTGTTGAGCTACAAAACTGAAAGTGAACAGCCTGAGGACGCACAAGGCTTATGAGATCAGGCTTTCTAATAGAATAGAACTCTGCATTTACATTACAAAGAATAAATAAGGCTGACACAGAGTGTACTGTTCTTCCTCCAGGGTAACTGGCCCAGCCTGGTAGCTCATCCTCAAAGCCAGCAATTTACTCATCATCCTAGGTGCTTCTCCTGCTGAGGTGCATGTCTGTCTGGTCCATGTCCATCCTTTTCTTTTCCATCACCACAAATTTTGTTCGACCTCTCCACATGTTTCTTCAGGACAATAGCCTCATAACTGGCCCTGCCAACTTTTGTCTTGCTACATTCAGAACCCATGTTTTACAGTGACCAAATCTTCTTCTATCTGACCAAATCATTTCCCATGATTATATGCCTCTTGTGGTTTCTTCTCACTTATAGACTGAAGTCTACATTCGAACTGAGAATGACAGGTAAGATATTTCATGACTTGCACCCATCTGCCTTTCCATCCTTGTCTCTCACAGCTCACCCACATCAACCTAACCAGTTCCTGCTCTAGCAACACTGAATCACTTGCAGCCTCCACAAGCCTTGTGGCTCCACGCTTAAACACTTTGTGCATGTCATTCCATCTATCAGGAATCTCTTCCTTCCTTGACTATATGAAGACCTGCTACAGGCCTTAGTAGTGTTGCTTAGAGTCACCCGCCTCTGTAAAGCATTCCCCTATGTCTTAGAGTTAATAATTCTCTCCTCTGTTCACGTGCTACTTCTACTACTATTTATATCATGCTGGATTTTAATTATTGACTTAAGCATATATTTCCCCTTCTAGATTATTATTTTCTTGAGGGCAAAGATTCTATATTATGTAGCTTTTAAATGTCTAAAACACTATCATGTATGGTCAGATTACAGTATTTATTTTGGAGTCTATATGTCACAGATTAATTGAATAAAGATAATCTGGAAGAAATGAGAATATAATAAAGATACAAAGAAAAGTAATACAGAAAACAGATACTAGTGACAAAAACTAAATCGTAGAAGGTAATATGTCCTGAGATATAAATAGCAATATGTGATAATTACCTATTAAAAAATGCAAGTAATCAAATTACTCATATTGTACCAAAAATTGTGATTTATTTATGTTTTAATAGGCAAACAAAATATCTAAACATTTTTAATAATATTTAAAAGACTGTATATGGAAAAAATTATTATCTATGCAGATTAACATTCAGTAAAGTATAATATCACTGTGATATAGAAAAAGGAACAGTGATATACTGCCAAGATAATACAAAATAGCAAAGTAGCTACTGACTATTTGAATGGGAGAATATAATGCATTCTGTCTGATGTACCAAATAAAAAAAGAAATTTTACAAGGTAGTAGAAGAAATGAAATGCTTAGAAACTCTTAACCACACAAGGGTAAGTGAAATAGCCTCAAGTTATAAGGAGGAATCCAAACTGTAGACATAAATGTGAAATATGAAACTGATGAATAATAGATAGAAGTGCTGATAAATCTCATTTAACGTAAGAGAAATGACAGTTCACGAAGGAAAAGACCATGTAACTTAGAACAAAAGGAAGTAAAAGCAATGGTTTAATACAATGAAAACAAAGAATAATTCTCTGAACTTTAATAGATTTAATAAAGCATCATGTGTTGAGAGATAAAGCGAAGAATTTGTCCATGAGGCTCAAACACTAGTAGCAAATGATGCTACAGAAGGACCATGTAGAGAGAAGAGTGCTGCTCCTGAGAGCCAAAAGAAAAATGACCAGAAAGAAAGAACTACCACCTACAATGAAAGAAAAGACATCATGCATAGGAACAGAGTAGAAGAGTAGAGACTTCTGGCCTCATTCAGAAAAAAAAAAAGAAAAAACACAGAGTGTTGCTAAGAAGGCAAGGTTGTAGTATATAGAAAGAAGAAATCAGACTTATAAAGGAAAACACTTGAGTCTTTAGACACTATGTGAGAAATCCAATTGATAAAGGCATCAGAAAATTTCATACACCAGACATATGAAAAGAAGAAAGAGAATCTTGCTCTTCTTGAACATCCACCGGGAAGGAGAAGAGAAACTTTTTGGCTTAGGAAATGCATTGCTTTTCTGAGAAAAGGAATGAAACTTTTAGAAAACAGTTCTGAGACAATGTATGGGAGATAGAAACATAATTAAATAATAAAAGAATATTAAGAGAAAATTACTATGAAATGTAATAAGGTAAAATAGGAATCATCTAATGTGTATGAAAGAGACCTATAGAGTCTTACCTAAATGCAGGAACTCTCCAAATCAAGTTTCTTTAGCAGAGATGGGAAATGAAAGACAACAATGTTGGACAAAGGCATTATAGCCAGAGAAAGAAAGATGAACCCTTTCACCTTTCCCTGTAAGTGCTTACGGGAAAACAAGGAACATAAGTCACATTTGAATGAAGACTGAAGATGAATATATTGGCTTGGAAATTCTAATTATTTTACATTTGAGAGTGTCTGTGAATAAAAATGACTTTATGGTGTTCTATTATTTAGGTTCGATCATAAAAGCCATATGCCTACCACAGTTCTTATTTTTCACAGTGGCAGTGAACAAAAAAAAACCTGCTAAATAAAATTTAAATAAAGAGGGAGAGATCAAAATAGAATTGCATTTTAAGTATATCCCTAAAGTTGTATGCATTAAATATACCAGTTTTATATAATCTGTTATTGGTGTGAATATATGTGCATTTCAAGTGCATAAACTCTCCTATTTTATAAAAAAGTCAACAAACATAAGTAAGCATCAGACACTGTGCTTAACTTTTAGGCACTTATGGTCTAATTAAGTAGTCTAAATATGAAAAATGGAATACTAATAAATAAATTAAATAAATTTATACTAAAGCAATGTAAGAAATCTCACAAATTCGTGTGATCATCATAATCAAATAATTCAAAGGAAGTGTCATATAGAGGAATTTAGAGCAAAATTTCTAGAGTAGTCTGGAAAGATTTTTTAAGGAGACAAAGCCCAGTTAGCTGAGCATGAAAGAAAAGTACTAATTATGTGGTGGGGAGTGGGGGGAAAGCAGGGATTATGAAGTATGAGTACAGAAACACTGAAAATAAAATACAAGACAGATAAAGGGTTAAACTCTGGGCAATGATCGGAGAAAAAATAAAATAAAATAATAAAAATATACATTTCTGGACCATAGTAGAGATACTTAAGGTAATGATGGACAGTTGATCCAAACCCCATCTCTTCTTCTAAAGTGATAAAAGTTAAATCAGGAAAACTGCGAAGTCCAGACTACGCTTCCCCATCACCTTGTTCCTAGGTATGGTCATGGAGTAGAAGGTGAAGTTCGATATTTCTGGCCCAATCCTTTCTTAAAAATAAATGTGCCTACTCTATGTTGTCTTTTGCCTTTTCTCTTCAGCTGATTGGAAGTAAATGGTGACAAGACCCTAGGGGATAAAAGATTCACGATAGAGAAGGAACATGAATCCCTGAATCACCGTATGGAAGAAAACTGCCAGCTAACCGGAAAAATCTGTCATGGACTGTCATAGAATAAAGCCTAAAATTAAGGCTCAATATTATGTGCTGCTTTGACATCTGGTAAACTTGGAGAACCTCAAATGACCTAGTTGCAAACTCTCCTTCTCACTCTGTTCCTGTGGGTAAGGTGCCCTAGCCGAACAACCATCCTTATCAGAGAACCCAGTTACAGTTTCTGAGTAATGGGTTTCAGTTTACCAAGAGCCCACAGAATTATTCAAATAAGCCAGTGACATCCCCTTCAGGGAACTAGGGAGCATCTTTCCCTCTTGATACTACAAAGCCTTCCTCCCATAACTCCTGATTATTCACTCCATTCCCAAGGAAAACCTCACGTGGCCTCGTGTAGCATGTGTTGTCCTCCTCCCTCAGGGCTGTGAGTACACCTGATTAATAAACAGCTGTCAATCCCATCCATTCAATGTCAGGTGTTGAATGTTTGGCCATCACTATAACCTAGGGCAGGAATCTCTTCCCTCACCATCAGCGTGAATAGGAGACAATTAAAACATTTGCTTAAAAACAAATGGGAGGAGGGAGAGGTACAGAAAAAATAACTATTGAGTATTGGGTACTAGACTTAGTACCTGGGTAATGAAATAATCTCTACATCAAACCTCCATGACACAAGTTTACCTATATAACAAACCTGCACATGTAGCCCTGAACCTAAACTAAAAGTTTAAAGATAAATAAATAAATAAATAAATAATATTAATTTGTGGCTGCATTAAAATGCCAAAAAAAAAAAAAAAAAGTCAACATCTTTACCTTCTATCAGATCAACTGTGTCAGAATCTCTCACAGGTAGGGACTGGGGATGAATATTTCATAAATAGTCTCTGCAATGATTCTAATGTACCACCAGACCCGCGAACTGTTATGTCAAAGGAAGGGGCACGCCATCCCTTTTTACTGTTGCCATCTTGGACATCCAAACAAGGACAAATCTCAAGAATTGTGGAGCCAGAAGATAGAATTGTGGGTTCCTGAAATATTGCTGGCACCTCAAACCAGTTGACTTTTATATAAGATCTAAAATGTCTACCATCTTCTAGCATGATATTTTAGGTCTTTTTCACAGCAGCCAAATCTGTATCTTAACTAAAACACAGATTTTGGTCCTGATTCCATCACTGTCACAATTGGTATTTTGTAACAGAGAAATTCCTTAATTCTGTCCCACTGAACTATTTATTTCATCTTTAGAAATGGTCGTGGGCCGGGCACAATGGCTCATACCTGTAATCCCAGCAGCACTTTGGGAGGCTGAGGCGGGGGGATCACGAGGTCAAGGAATCGAGATCATCCTGACCAACATGGTGAAACCCCTTCCCTACTAAATATACAAAAATTAGCTGGGCGTGGTAGTGCATGCCTGTAGTCCCAGCTACTTGGGTGGCTGAGGCAGGAGAATCGCTTGAACCTGGGAGGCGGAGGTTGCAGCGAGCCCAGATCACGCCACTGCACTCCAGCTTGGGTGACAGAGGAAGACTCTGCCTCAAAACAAAAACAAAAGCAAAACCAAAACAAACAAACAAAAAGAAATAAAGAAAGAAAGAAATGGATGTGATTACTCTTTTGCACAGTTACTTTAAGGACTACTAATAATAAAGATTCCAGAGCAAATGCCAGGTTCTATATAAAGAGGACCAGAATTCAAACCAAACTATTCACCTTTAACTTGTTTAAACTCCACAATAACAATTTCAACAAATGATAGTGTTCACATTTAACAAATACTAATATCAGGTCCACAATGAGTTTTAGAGATTTCACCAAGGTCAAATAGCTAGCAAATGTTGAAGCTGGGATACTAATCCAAATGTTTCAGCTTCAGTCTGGGCTTTTACCTATACTACTATAATAAGTATCAATTACATGAAAATTAATATGTGAATACACACATATTAGCATGATTAGAGCATTGCAGGCATTAAATGAAGGTTTACTTCTTCTCTCCTTCTAATCTTTACTGAAAAAACCGACTTGTGCACATGCACACACGTGCATACACATACCTTTTAATCTTCCTTCTTGGCATGAGATTGCTTAAGTTAACAGTAGTTTTCCAGGCCGGGCGCGGTGGCTCAAGCCTGTAATCCCAGCACTTTGGGAGGCCGAGACGGGCGAATCATGAGGTCAGGAGATCGAGACCATCCTGGCTAACACGGTGAAACCCTGTCTCTACTAAAAAATACAAAAAACTAGCCGGGCGAGGTGGCGGGCGCCTGTAGTCCCAGCTACTCGGGAGGCTGAGGCAGGAGAATGGCGTGAACCCGGGAGGCGGAGCTTGCAGTGGGCTGAGATCCGGCCACTGCACTCCAGCCCGGGCGACAGAGCGAGACTGCGTCTCAAAAAAAAAACAAAAAAAAAAAAACAGTAGTTTTCCAGAGAATTATATTGAGGCTAGGAGTCAAAAGGCAATGAGGGAAAAAAAACTGGAGGCACTGATGGGAACAACAACAACAAAAAATCTACCTAATGTAAAAAGGAGAAAACTCATTTCTTTCGCCAATCTCTCTTAGCATCCCCATTCAAAAACATAAAGCCAAATCTGTGTCCACCGTCTGAACACAAAATTCAGGATGAAGCAATGAATGTTCACTGACAGTACTTGTAACGGTAAAGTAGCATGTAATTGACAAATAAAAGTTAAAAACAACGTCCACAGTAAGAATACTTAGTCCTGAAAAAATTGAAATGATCCGGGGACATAAAAATGTCACAAATGGAATCCACGCCAGAAAGAGATAGTCCTCCCTAAACACACTAAAGGGAAACGCTGTCACATACCAGACACATAGACAGGAAAAGATGTCCTGGAGGGGTGGAGAGAAGAGTAGACTTCTGGAGCATATGGTAAAAAAGACGAGAAACTTGAATGCAAAGGAGGGATATGACTGACCCACATGTCATAAAAGATGACACACTTGAGATGGTGTACGGGAAAAGATGACTTATCAGAGAAGTTAGTAGGTAAAATATGGAATGTTTTACCATTACAGAGACAGATGCTGACTTATGAATAGCTCTTGTGAGTCAGCTTACCATGCGTCTTTTGTTCCTTTCATGCTGGGGGGTGTGGGGCAAAGGAATTATAAGGAAGCCTCCTGAGATCTTCCATTACTACCAGTACTCCCCTTGTTGCTACTAAATGCATTTAATAATTCATCAAAGTGTATTTCCCAAATCTGCTGCCAATAGCAGTATAATATTTATTCCAAGAAGCAAAAAACAAAGCTGGAAATATGAACATTTCTGAGCAAGTTCGGAAATAGACAAAGAAATTTTCTAAGAAGCTGTAATGTGAAAGTCCTGCTATCTTGGCTTTATAATATTGATCTGCCTACTTATTTATCCATAGTCTGCATATAATGTTCATTTCAAGTAAAAGTACTCCTTATAATTTTATTCTTAGAAGGTTCTTGGGCACAGATCTACTATGAAAGAAGAAAAAACAGTCAGTGGAATATCACACAAATTATGATGACAAGATACCCTAAAACCTTCTTAAATTCAAGCTTAAATTGTTTTCAAAACTTACTTTATCAATCAGAAAAATAATAGATGTTTGTCTGATAAAATGGTTCCACAGGAACTTTAAATAAACCCAGCTTCTCTAGAAAGCTGGAGAGAAATTGCAACTGATCTTTTGAGCTTTTTAGAGCCACACCTGTGTACAAAATGTGACAGGAAGCCACTCCTTGAAAAGCTACATCCATAAAACAAAATGGACATTGAAAATGTCATACTGAGGCGCTGTATATCACCAAAGTAAGAAGGGGGTTTTAGTCCTGCCTCTGCCTCTTAGTAACTATGTAATTGTGGACAAATTACCTGACCTTTCGGAATCTCAATCTTCTATAACATCAGGATAGTAATAGTACATACACTGTAGGGTTTTCGAAAGGATTAAAAGAATTAAAATCTATAAAGTGATTAGTATAATGCTTAGTACATACATAACTGATATTATTATCATGTATTCTATCATTAAAATAGTCTTAGCCTGAATACAGCACAAATCTTAATAAATAGGACATTTATTCTTAAAAAAAACTCCATGTATAATATACCATGTTTTTCCTATTAAATTAGCAAGAACTAAACAAGAATGAAACTACTTAATGCTGTTAAACTACTTCTCATACTGTTGGTACATGGCTAAATTTATACAGCCACTTTAGATCTTAGTAGATTATTTTGTCTCATTTCTCTGCAGAAGGGTGGAAGAAATATACCAAAATGAAAGCAGTGGTTACTACTATAAGCATGCACTATGTAAGCATTATTTTGCTCATATAAGAATAACTTATAGAAAAAGGTAGAAATCTATAGATAAGAGACATAAGTAAAATGCTATGAAGATTTTGGGTCAGAAAAGTTGCTTTTAACTGGAACTAACTGCATCAAGTCTCAAGTAGTCACAGCATTTGTGCAAAGTAGAATTTAAACAGAGAAATGACGGTAGGAAACTCTTTGATAATATGAGAAAAGGATCAGATATAGGACAGGACTGGGCATAATTAGGAAACAGCAAGCCTTTCTATTTATCTACAAAGTGATAAAAATTGGCATTCTTTGGTATGTACCAAGTCATAATTGGAAAATCACATTCATGGAGTTATGTTACATTAGGGTAATTGTAAAAGTATATTAAAAAAAAAGGAAAAAAAAACCTTTGGGTAAAATGGAATTTAATTCATTTTTGGAAGATTTTAAAATTAATAGATTTCAAATAAGAATCCCAGTTTCTGGAACACTGAGCCTGAATATTGGCCAAAAGTAACTGCTTTCCCTTTTAGAGAGGATGTGCTTTCCAGAGTCATCACCACACATGCAGAGAATTCACAGACGCACCTCTATTTACCTTCCCATGGATTTGAGTTTACAGCCCACAGTAGGACATGATAAGCCTGATGAATGAGGTAACTAAAGTATATGTCAACACTGTATTATTTCCATAAGATTTTTTTGAAAGATGTGATTTATTTATTCAGTAATTTATACGGGGGTCGATCAAATCCAAAAATAGTGCCACATCCTCACCATTTTGTATGTGTGTTGTGTGGCATGGAGAATGGGTGTTGTTGCTAGTTTAATTTACACAATTTTGTTTTTCAGTTTGCCCCGTTGAATCAAAACCAACTCAAATGTTTATTTCTCCCTTGTGTTCTCCATTCAGATATTGTTTTTCCCCTTTTCTTTTTCCAAATAACACTAGGAGCATGGTCTATTCTTCTTTGTGGACATCTTTTCTGAAGACTATAAAACTCTTAAATGATTGATTAGTATTCATTGCTTTAACACAGTCCTTTACTTAGTACACGATGCTAATACTTTCAGATATGTGTCACACCAGTACCTTTCTTAAGGTTCTTTAATGTCTTTAACTTCTTTATGATCTTGAGCTCCACTTTTATTACTTTTTTTTCCATTTCAATCACTATACCTTCTAAGTCTCTGGAAGAAGCCGATCAAGGAAAGATTCCCCTTGAGATATTTTAGTTTATCAAAAAAATGTAATGTTTTTTCTGTGTAAAAAGGATTGTGAGCCACAAGAGATCCATCTCCTTAAGCACAAGAGTCTCTCTTCCTTGATAATAATATGAGCATGTATTGAACGATTCTTATGAGTCAGGTCCCTTCCTCAGTACTAAATATGTATTTATACCTTTACTCTTCACAACAATTTATACCTCGCAATTTAGAAGGTAGGTGTTACTTTTACCTCCACATTGTACAGATGAGGAGTTGAGGTGCAGAACATGAAATAGCTTTTCCCAAACAACACAGCTGGCTGGGAGCTGAGCCAAGCTGCAAAACCAGACAGGCTGGCTCCAGCTCCCACTGTGTACCCACCAGGGCACCCTGCCTCCCACCTGGCACAGCCCCAGTGACACACACTGCACAGCATGTGGGACACAGTTCATGAGCACTCACTGACTTTTACTCAATTTAACTAGAAAGTGCTAAGATAAAAATAGGGAATTAGGAAAAAATGAAAATTGTAAGCGTTTAGCTTATCATTTTGAGTGGCAGAAAGCATGATTTAAAATGTTATATGTCTTAATCTATGGTTTCCTTTGTGGTATTTACTATTTACCATTTTCTACACTCTAACATGCACTTTAAGAGTACAGATGTAAGTGATTGGAGATTTTTATATAACAGTTTTTTTTTACTCAAACATATTGCATATGTTCACAGTCTTAAACATATACAGATGTATAGAAAATAATGTAATGAATATCTATATTTCCATCATCTCAAATTAGCTATTGTTAACATGTTTTCTTTGTCTTTCTTTCTTGGGAAAATAAACAATGAAGATAATGTTGCAGTGCCCTTTAGAGAATACAATTCTGTTTTCCTTGGCATGATCTAGTTTTCTTTGATCCAATATGCTGGTTCAATGCCAAGAGTAGACGCTTTTCCAGCCAAAGATGAGTCTTTCCTCATAGTTCACCCTTCTTCCCAAGTAACATATAGAAAGAGACATGGTGTCTCTAAAACTGTTCTTGCAATTGTGTTGCTAAGGTCAGCTTAAAGAAAAAAAGGCAGAATCATCTTTAAACATATTGGTTTATTTTATTTTATTTTATTTTTTTTTTTTTTTGAGATGGAGTCTCGCTCTGTCGCCCAGGCTGGAGTGCAGTGGCCGGATCTCAGCTCACTGCAAGCTCCGCCTCCCGGGTCTACGCCATTCTCCTGCCTCAGCCTCCCGAGTAGCTGGGACTACAGGCGCCCGCCATCTCGCCCGGCTAGTTTTTTTTTTTTTTTGTATTTTAGTAGAGACGGGGTTTCACCTTGTTAGCCAGGATGGTCTCGATCTCCTGACCTTGTGATCCGCCCGTCTCGGCCTCCCAAAGTGCTGGGATTACAGGCTTGAGCCACCGCGCCCGGCAAACATATTGGTTTATAATAGTCTCAGTTTTTCTCATTATGCATTAGGATAACAATAATAACCTCTTTTCAACCTAACAAATACTTTATCTGAAATACTATTTGTACAGAAGTATCTTTGAACCCATGTTATCGAAGACCTTGAAATTTTGCCTTGTTTTTCTCACAAAATATATTTAAATTTCAAGATAAGTTCCAGAGAAATCCTCCCCATAAAAGGCAAGAACCAGTAAGTGTCCTTTAAGCCTCGTATTAGCCATCAAAACCTTTTACTCATCTGAGCTGAACTGGCACATCTGTGACGAGCTGGGCTTCACCTTTTCATCCCCTGTTGCATATTTCACTTTTAGGAAAAACAGTTTAAGGTACATAATCCTCATGCTTCCATCCCATCCCCCTTTTTGTGTTTCTGAAAGAATGCACAAATATCAGATTTTCACTTTGTTCTTTCCCCCCCACCTACCCCCAATAGAGTCTCACTCTGTCACCCAGGCTGGAGTGCAATGGTGCAATCTCGGCTCACTGCAACATCTACCTCCCAAGTTCAAGCAATTCTTCTGCCTTGGCCTCCCCAGTAGCTGGTATTACAGTCATGCACCACCACACCCAGCTAATTTTTGTATTTTTAGTAGAGACAGGGTTTCACCATGTTGGCCAGGCTAGTTCTCTTTTAATGAGCTTCTAAAAGCATTTATCCTAACTACAAGTGTCTAACAGGTTCTTCACTTACAAGAATAGTATATTTTCTCTTGACGTGTATGGGGTAAGTGATGGCACATGCTTAAGTAGCACAGACTAGACCCCTAGACACGACAGCAGTTCCAAATTCTCAAACCACCTGATTGAACATGAGCAAACACCAACACATGTAAAATTGTAAAACACTGCATAAATGTTTGTTTATGTGTAAAACAATTACTGTTAATATCACCTATGTGTATAACATTACTGTTAATATCACATTTTGTAAACATACATACACATACAGTGAGATGAAAGTATACATAACAACATATAAAAGCAGTCAATGTTACTATTGTGTTCCCTTCACAGAAATATGATTATTGAGTTTGAGAAAATGAAATGAGATTAAATAGTTAAAACTGTATCTGTAGATACAAATCATAGATATTCCTAATGTACTTGGATGTACCCCATTCCAGACCTGCCTATGCTTCTGCAATCACCTTCTACTCATAAGATTGCATGAAGCTGATAAAGGGGCCATTTGTCATTCTTCCCTTAGAAATCTTAAATCAGACAAAATTGACTCCTTGAAAACAAAAACCTAGTTCAATCATGTTTTCACATAGGAGGCCCCATGCCAAGTTTTTGTACATGATTCCCATGGAGATCAGACAATGTCATCTCTGCCCTAGTGACTCAGTCAAGTCTTCTGAAAGTTTCTATGTTACTTTTCCTAATACCCAAGAGTGCAGTCTCACCACTCAAGAATAGCTTCCAGTAACACCCATTACAAGACTACAACAGCAGCTGTAGTCTTCATCAGCTGGAGGAAGAGCACTTTGCACCACTGATACTACAATTTGCCTCCAAAGTTCCCCTGGTTCTAGAACAGTGATTGAGCTGCACACTATGGAGATGTCCTGTGTCGCAACCAATACATATCCCTCTGACGTCTCACCCACTGTGCTTCTGAGCTCTTTCTCCATATTGGATGGAACTCACATCCCTGCCATCTCTGTCAATGTCACTGATGACACAACTCCCTCTGCTCTCATCATCAAGAGTTTGAAATTCTCTGCTACCTTTTTCATGATCCCCATGGGAAATAATAGCTTTGCTGAAAGGCAAAGGCCTTGCCTCTGGGGTCACTAACATGCAGGACAATATTTTAAAAACACAGCTCTCTAGTCTTCACAACATAATAAATATCAGCTTGACAATTTCTGACACTGGGAAACACAACACTCTTGGAGACATTGCTCTGGCTTCCCACATTCACTGTCAGTAAGCTGATGCAGAGGGTTTGTTGCACTCTGAGCATTGCTAGGAGTCTATGCTAACTAGGATGCCTCTAGATAGCCTCTGTATTATCCAAGAGATTACCTCTCATCTAAGGCTAAGAAATCTCTGATCTAGCCTTAAAATCTCTGGTTGCCTTCACCGAAGACTAAGGGCATATATACAACCAGCAATACTGTCTAGCCAGGACTCCTGTGACCACGGGATGAAAAGCGTGTCCACTGCCTAGTGCTTGTAGCACACACTCATTAAATACCATGGATCTGGGTTACTCAAATTTATCACATTCTTAGAGGCTGTATCTTATATTAGTGCTGAGTCAAACCATATTTTTCACTCAATTATGTTTCCTAATGGGTAAACTCCACAGTCCTTTATCTATCTTTCTCTTCATGAGCCCTTTCTAATTTATCTCCATTTTTCTAATACTGAAATCCCCCGTGCTAAGTTTAGTGGACCATACAAAACATCTTCAGAGCCGTGTAAAAGGAAATTCACTATATGCTAGTATATTATCGCCAATTTTCTGTGTGTTTGTTTTTGTCTATTATTCTGGAGATACACTGTTAATTTTACACACTCCTTACTGTTCTTTGTCTCCAGATACAGACTTCTCCCCTTATAATATAAGGTTCTATTTTTCTATTTTAAATTATCTGTTGTGTTGGCCCCTTTTAAAACCAGTTATGCTATTCTTTAGTCTTATTGCCAATTCTACTCATTTCAAATCTTATTGAAGAAACAAGATTACATTAAATAATAGAAAATAAAATCTACATGAAAATGTAGAATACTCCAATTAGGTAATGGACCACTTTAAATGATATTTCACTAATTAATTTCCAATAATTGCCTACCTCATATTGTTATTCTTATTTATTTATTGAATCTAGCATAAATTTTAATTCATACACCACCATGTCTTGTCAAATAATCTGGCAAAACAAATCATGTTCATACTAATTGTATATTTCAGATACATACTATAAGTTCTTTTGAGGAAAAGAAGAGGAAAAGAAAGAGAATGAAAGGAGATATGAATATAAGAGTCAGAATTTCTAACATTATACATTTATAGTATGTACAGTTCCCTGAGGTTTTTTTCTGAGACTATCAGCCACTCTAAGGAAGTGATTTGCTATTAAAGTTTTAACGTGTGTGTAACCAAAGTACCAGGGTTTTCCAGTAATAAAGGAGGTGACTGACACCTGAACACCTTTCCTACTACACCATGCCCAGCAGTTCCATTTCCAAAGGACCTAGAAGGGCCCAGGTTATTTTAAATAGATCATGTCAACTAGCTATCAAAAAATATGAAAAAGAGAGACTAGAAAGCTATGAAAATAAATCAAACAACACTTTGGGTCAGGCTGTGATGTAAAATTCCGGTCCAGTTCATGCTGTTTTATAACAGATAGAGTCAACATTCAGAGTCTTGCTGGTATTTTGTTTGTTTTTCAGGAACTTAAATTTTACTAAAGCGTTTTAATATTTTTAAACTGGAAAATTAGCACCTCAGCTGCCCACAAAATAAAATAAAATACAAAATGAAAGTTTACATAAAGGGAATCTTAGATGTCAGTAAAGACAGAAGAGAGAAAAATGAGCTTTGAGTGAGAAGAAAAAAGTGACTGCTATGGAGGAGGTGGATCTATGAGCTCTCATGTTTCCCTAGGGTCCTGAAAATGTTCGTATTCAGGAATAGCAATGTAACTGCGGCAAGTGTTTCTTTTCTTTTGTTTTCAATGTCAAAAAAATGAAGTTATTTTATTTCCCAGCTAGAACATAATTCTAACACCACTGTTTGCTTTGCATGCCACCTAAAATTAACCACAAATGAAATGGCTTCATTTTGTTTTACATATAAGTAAATCAAAAATATCATTGTAACTGATGAACTGCATCCATGCCTGCAAAACATTGCACAGCTAGAAATGGGCTGGTGTGCCCTTTCTTTGTTGATTCAAAAGTCTGCATCCAAATCCTGCTCTATTAGTATCTCTGAAGTTTTTGTCTTTTATATAACACATTCTGAAAAAAAAAAAAAAAAAACCCTAAATCAAAATGATCAAAATTACCACAATTTTATCAAGCAGGACTGTCCCAAGAAGGGTATGGTCTTTGTGATCGTGCCTACAAAGCTGGGTCACCCTGTAAGAGCTTCTTCTCTTTAAAAAGTTATATGACTTGGATGGGTGTCCCCTTCAAGTCTCATGTTGAAATCTGACTCCCAGTGCTGGAGAAGGGACCTGGTGAGAAGTGTTTGGGTCATGGGGGCAGATCCCTCATGAATGGCTTGGTGCCCTACTGGTGGTAGTTAGTGAGTTCTTGCTCTGTTAGTTCACGAGAGCTGGTTATTAAAAAAACCCTGGCATCGCTCTTGCTCCCTCTCTTACCATGTGGTACACCGGCTTCCTCTTTGCCTTTCACCATGATTGCAAGCTCCCTAAGGCCCCCACCAGAAGCATATGCCAGCACCATATTTCCTGTGAAGCCTGCAGAACTGTAAGCCAAAATAAACTTCTTTTCTTTATAAATTACCTAGTCTCAGATATTTCTTTACAGCAGTGCAAATGGACTAACACAAAGAGATAGAGGTAGAAAGAAATGGAGATAGAGACAGGGAAAGGGAGAAAAAGATGATGAGAGAGAGGGGGATTGAGTAAATTAAAATAACATAATTGCTAGTAGTGTCAACTTTAGTAACAGGACCGACCAAACCTTCCCCCATCACCTCTCTGCAACTCACCAGGCTGCGAACCAGGGCAGCTACACTTGTTGTACTGTGCAAGATATAATTATAAGAATATTCTTTTCTACTTTATTAAAGAATCTCAATCTCTCTAATAGCAGCTTACATTTCTCCAATACACTCTGTTTTCTACAGCATAAAGTTCAAACTTTAGAAATCCCTTCACTACCTGATTTCTTCATCTCATTCTAGCCCTAAGTCCATCACACTTAGCTGCACTAAAGTACTATATGCATTTCTATGTACACACCCAGACCTTTCTTTGCTCATCCACACCTTTATTTTGAAATCACAGTTAAGAGGTCTTATTCCCTTGGTCTGGAAGTTGCCTCTATCTTTATGCCTTTATATACAGTTTCAAATTCCATTCAACTTTCACTTCTTTAAAACCCTCTCCAATCTCCCTGTCTGGAAAGGTACCTGTTTACTTTCTTCCTCTTTGCTCCCAAAGAACGTGGTATATATGATTTGGTTTTGTGTTTTCATTATGTTTAAATGTATTTTTTACTCACTAAAGAATGAGCATTTTGGAGTCGGTTATAAAAGCCCTTGGCACACAGTATGTAATACATGATTGCTGCATTAATAAATAGAAGAATGCATTTTAACTAATCTTATTTAATTGCTCAAAGCTAAAGGAAATTTTCCATTATAGCTAATAAAATATATAGAATACTTATTCTATTCACAATTCTAGGCTGATTATGTGACAAATTGTAAATAAGGTAAAGTTTTATAGCATTTATTCTCTTTAGATTAAAATATCTTCAGTTCTTTCCTACCTAAGTAAATTCTACATTTCCCCAGCTGCTTAGAATGCTCTAAATGTAACCAGACTCCATCTAGCCCTCTCCTCTCAAAAAGTTCCATTTTCTAGACCTAGTTTTTCCTTGAAACTCAAAAAACCAAAACAATTATCTTAGAATTCACAGATAAGAAATTGGTGTCAGAAGGCCTATTTCCTGGGGCTAGGGAGAAAAACTGGTGATTTGACCAGCAGGTAGGGAAGAAGGTGTTCCAGTGACTTTGGCCAAAAGTACTTGGGGGTCCTTAATAATGAGAAGGAAATAATGATCCCCTGGCTGCCTTCTGCCAGAGATGACAGAGAAAAGCAAGAAAGACAAATCTTCCCTCCATTTACAACAATATGTTGTCTTTTAATGCTAATTAATTTTTTCCACTCAAAATACACCAGAGTTGCATTTTACTCTCATTACACTAGAACAAAAATTTTCCATTTGTACAAATACATACAAATGAATGTCTTGGAAATTGCAACTTCCTAGCATTGAATATATAGAAAAAAATTTCCTTCTCGTCACAATTAACAGTTCAGATGTCCGTATTTCACTCTGAGCAAAAGCTCAATTCATTCTAAGAGGTGCAGAGTGCATGCTGACTTTTCTTCAAACTTGTATCCTGTAGAAAGTAAGCAGTGACTCTTCTGTGAATACTCGTTCAAATTCTTGGTAGATCAATGAAGGTCAAAGGAGAGTTAATTTAGAAAATCCTTGCCTGGCAGTGCAGTTATGCTTCAGGAAAGAGTAAAAATAGATAGTGTGAGGTTTCCTCAAAAATAGATGTACAGGTGCTCCTTGACTTTGAATGGGATTTTGTCCCAATAAACCCATTGTAAACTGAAAATATTACATGGCAAATGCATTTACTACAGGTACGACTAACCAACCACACATCATAGCTTGACCTAGCTTACCCTAAATCTGCTCAGAACACATATTTGCATACAGTTGGGATAAATTGCCTAACATAAAACCTAGTTTATAATAAAGTATTGAATATGCCATGTCATTTATCAACATTCTACTGAATGTGTATCACTTTCACATCATTGTAAAGTCAAAAATCATAAGTCAAACCATCATCAGTGGGGAAACATCTGTAATTTTTATCCTTTTATTCTTCTATAAATGTAAAAAGTGATGAATCTTGACTATGTATAATCTTTTAAGAGTATGAATAATGCAGTCAGATAAGAACTACGTTCCAGATCCAAGCTTAACAACTTCAAACTGTGAGATCTTGGAGCAGAAAATCAACGGGACCATCACTCCTACCCTAACAGGGAGAACAGTCTGGATACCCAATAACGTCATAGTTTTATAAAAAACCATTCAAGAGTTGGCAATGAAAAGAAAGCTAAGTAAACCGAATTCCAGAAAGTGATGAGCCTTTCCTAGGAGAGAGGAGACCAGAGGTGCTTTCATCCCAGGCAGAGTGGTAAAAGAAAACCACCATAGACAGTCAAACTCCTAACAATGTTTAATGGCTTCATATAGGCTACCATTCAACAATGCTAAGGATCCGCAGGCACAGAGCAAGTCTGTTTGCCAAACCTTTCCTGCAGGCCTTCACCACGTGTAAGGAGAGAGTGTGCCAAAGGCTGAAAGGACAGCATGAGAGCTGAAAGATATTCCCTCCTCTGCACTTCTTTGGGCGTACAGCATAACTCTGCTGGCAAAATCTGACAATGATATTACAAAGAAATAAAATCATGGTTTAATAGCCCATATAAACATAGAAATAAAACCTTTAAGAAAAGTAGTATATTAAATCCAGTAATACATATAAAGATAAACTCCATTTGGAGTCAAACTCTGTAATGCAAATGTTGCTTTAACATGTGAAAATACTCAATTGTAGGTCATGATATTAACAGAATAAACAAAATTAACAAAATAAAGATATTAACAAATAATAAAGATATTAACAGAATAAATATCTCAAAGTATGCATTAATTTATAATAGCATATGCATATTTAATAATAGCATACATTCAAGATATTTAAAAATCTCAGAAAAAATGGAAGAGAAGAGAATTCCTTCAGTCTGTTAAAGCGCATCTATGAAAAACCTATAGGTAACATTGTAATTAGTAGCAAAATATTAGAATTCATTTTTCCTAAAATCAAGAACACCACAAGGATGTTTGCTGTGTCTATTTCAGATTACACAAAAGTTCTTAGCAGTGCAATAAGAAAATAAAAAACTAAATATAAGACAATCAGATTGGAAAATAAGTAAACTCTATTCAGCAATGACATGGTTGTGTGCATAGGAAACTACAGAATTAGAATTTATAAAAAAACCCTAAGAACTAATAAGTGAATTTAGTAAGCTCACAAGATACAAGGTCAATATATAAAAATAATTCTATTTCCATACACTAGTAACAAATACTTGGAAAATAAAATCTAATAATATATATAATTTATAATAACATTTTAAAAATGTATGCTCTGAAAAGTAGAAAACAATGCTGAGAAAAAAAATGAATAAAACATAAATTGATAGCTATCCAGTGCTCATGTACTAGAGGACACCATACTGTTAAGATATCTATTCTTTTCCAAAATTATCAATACACTTATCACAGCCCCAAACAAACAAATATCAGCATGATGTTTTTGTGTGGAAAGAGACAAGCCAATTCTAAAACGTATATGGAAATTCAAAGGATCTAGAATCATAAAAACAGTTATGTAAAATAAAAACCAGGTTGGAAAACTTACATTGCTGCCTGAAGTTAAGAGTTACTATAATAATACAGTAATCAAGATAGCATAGTATTGTGAAAAGGATGGACAAATAAAAATCAGTACAATGGAATAGAAAGTTCATGAAGAGATGCACACATATAAAGTCAGTTGTAATTAGTGAAAGGCAGCAAAACAATTCAATAGGGAATGTAATGTTTTAACAAATAATGCTGGAATAAATATCCTAATGTGAAAAAAAAATGAGACTTGACCCTACATGATTTCATACGCAAAAAAACAACTTAACATACACCACGAACCTAAATAGCAGAACTACAAAGCTTCTAAAAAGTTACTTAGATGAGTATCTTCAAAATCTCAGAGTTGACAAAGAATTTTTAAACAGAGCTGCAGAAGCACAAACCATAAAAAAGTAAATGATAAATTGGATTTCATTAAATTAAAAATTGTTGTACATTAAAATATACCATTAAGATAATTATAACAGACAAACCACACATGAGGAAAACAATTTTGCAACACTTACCTGACAAATGATTCATATATAATATACATAAAAATCTCTTCAAAATCAACAATAAATTAAAAAATGGAAAAAAAACTAAGCTAAAATCTTAAACACTCATTTTACAAAAGAAGATAAACAGATAACTACTAGACCCTGTAAAGTTGCTCAACAGTATTAATTACCAGGGAAACTAAAAGTAAAACTTCAAGAAGATGCCATTCTGTACCTTGCAGAATCATTCAAATTAAATAAACCGACAACATCAAATTGGGTGCAGATTTGGGGCAACCAGAATTTTCACCCATTGATTCTGGAGGAAATGTGGAATGGAAAAATATCATGTTCTTGTAAGATTAAACATATACCTACCTATGACATAGAAATTCTAATGCTGGTGTTTATTGAAAAAAAGTGAAAATATATATCCACAAAAATGTTTGTACAAGAATGTTCAAAGTTGCCTTATTCATAATAGTCAAAAGTAGAAACAATCAAAATGTTCACTAATAGGATACTGGATAAATAACTTATGATCTATTAATACAATGAAATGCTATTCATTAATTAAATGGAACAAACCATGATACACATCACCACATGAAAAAAATATCAAAAAATATTGAATGACAGAAGCCTGACCAAAGAGCATACAATCCATGGTTATAATAATGTGATGCCCAAGAACATCTAAGGTAATAGAAATTAAAAATGGTTTGTCTAGAGTTGTGAGGAGTGAAAATTGACCACAAAAGGGTCCAGGGCAGCATTGTGGGAGGATGGACATATTCAATATCTTGTTTTGGGTGATGGTTACATGGATATATGCAATTGCCAAGGCACTCCAAACCAAATATTTAAGATTCTTTTGTGGACAGGTGTGATAGCCAACACTTTGGGAGGAAGCCTAGGAGTTTGAGACCACCCTAGGCAACAATGTGAGACCCCATCTACAAAATTTAAAAAACTAGTCAGATATGGTGGCATACACCTGTGGTCCCAACTACAAGAGAAGTTGAGACAGGAGGATCGCTTGAGCCCAGGAGGTCGAGGCTGCAGTGAGCCAAGACTGTGTCACTGCACTCCAACCTCGACAACAGAGCAAGATGCTGTCTCAAAAAAAATTATTTTGTGAAATAATGCCTGCATGTAAAAAATAATGTATGTTTTATATATATACAAAGAAAATGGCACAAATTTCAAAGATTGTTATATAAAGTTGATATAAAGTTCTTAACACAGTTCTAGAGACATGTAAACATAGTTTATTGTGTCTTTAAGTCAGAGCTTAGCACAGTAACTGCCAAAACTAGCAACCAAAATATTTTATTATGATATTACCTTAGAAATGGTGCCTCATTCCAAGAAGTAGGTTGGTATACGTAATGGAAAAAAAAAAAAAAAAAAAAACCCACTGAACAGAGAGACAGAGATCATGGATCCGGCCCCTGTTGCATATACATCCTTTTGCACAAGTCATTGGATCTCTTGCAAAAAAAAATCATTGCTTCTGCCTTGTGCATCACTTCTTATGAATTGGAAATGAGAGTTCAGAGTAAGTGATAGTGCTTTGAAAATTTCAAAGTCCTAGAAAAATGTTTGGAATTAAGACTAATTGCCACCACATGTGATGTCGGTAAAATGATTGTGATTTTCTTTCTTTTCATAACTGCACCAGTTGTAAGAGTCCTGGAGAAGTAGGAGTTAAAGCATTGCCTTTCAAAGATACACTGAGCTTGCAATCCAACCTGACATGTTCTATCTGGGAATGGACATCTTCAATTTGCTTCCAGAATCAGTGCAAGGCAAGCTGCAGAGAGAAACATAAGCTCCCAGTTGGTGTCTTGAGCTATTGGGAAATTCAATCTTGACCAGAGAGAAGCTGGAGGAGCAAACAGGCCCATCAGGATTTCTGATCATTTAGGATGCAGCCTTTCTACTGAGAATACTTGAGAAAATTACATGTTTTCTGTGAACTTCTCCTTTCCATTTTTATCCTTTTTCTTATCCTCAGTGAGTGCTAGAACTCTGTCAGGTTCAACTTTTACAGTTCGGGCTATTTGTGACTTGCACAAACACATACTACAAATTAAATTTCTTCACTCTATTTTCTTTTACAAATCAAGAAAAAGTAAATTTTTGTCTATTTTAATATTAAAACAATTAATCAAAATTTATCTGAAGGTTTTATACAACTATCATTTGATTTCATTATGAAATATATAAAACTGCAGTAACTCCTTAGAAAGAATGATACAAAGAAGAAGTATTGCAGACATTACAACATTCTTTTCTCTAATCTAGCTTCCCACACAGAATAATCTGGACTGAAAACATTATCTAAAAAAAAATTTCAGTGGTAAAGCAAGTTGAGAAAATATATGGTTTAACCATCCTGCTTATCAGTGAGGAATATACACATATGAGATACTGGGGCAGGTCCTTTGACAAAGGACTTTGACTAATTTGAATAAGGAATCATTTTTGTGTAATATAACATACTCATTAATATCACACTTGGGAAAATGCTAAGTTAGCATTTCACATATACCTGGATTTGTGATATTTCATATAACTCTGTGAATAATATTCCTGAAGTTTCTACTTAAAGAGGAATCTTGGAAGTTGGATTCGAAGTCCCATCACAAATTTCACTATTTATGTTGCAGAAATAACTAATTCATCATTTTCTTCTAACTGTCCTGGAGTTTATTTTCCAGGGCATGAAGATACACACACAAAAAAGACATAGCAAGAGTAGATACAAAGGAGTAACAGTGATAGCTCCGATTCGGGACTTAGAGGTATTTGGGCTTTGGTGAGTTATAATCTCAACAATGAAGTGAAGAGACGGAAAGTAGCTTCCTGCATCTAAACACTCACCTGTGTTGGAGACAGGAAATACACATTTTCTCTGAGTTTTGTATGACCTTGAGCAAGGAGTTTTATCTTTCTTTATCCTAGATTCCCATGTGCAAAACACAGTTGATTTTATCTGCCCTAGCAATCTAGGTCTGCAGTGGGGATAACATCCAAGAGAAAGAATGCATTTAAATGTGCTTTAAAAAATGCAAAATACTGTCAAATGTGAAGGATGATTAAGGTATAAATTTCAAAGGCAGAGTAGCTGGACACCACGTAGAGAGAGTCAGAGACCAGGAATGACTGGCGATTTTCCCAGTCAGTTTGTAATTGCTGCTCAGTTTGCAGCATGGTCTTGTTCTTAACCCTTTGGAAGGGTGGCAGAGATGATTGGTTTGGAGGCTGCCTAAGTGGCCAGCAACTGAGACGTGCACTGTTTAACTTCTTTTTGGGCTTAAAATAATCCGAGAAATGTTCCTGACCTTCCAGGTTTGCCAAGAAGTTCTACAGAAGGAATGAAACCGAATCACAAAGAAGCTCAAAGAATGAGTTTCCCAGGTAATCTAAACGCTTTTATTAGTGAACTTTATCATTCATGTGTGTGCACTTGAAAAAACACACTGGTATTTACAATAAATGCATGTTCTATTTATGCATATCTGTAGCTTGGATATCACCTTTCTGGGTATCTTAAATCTTCTAGTGTGCTGGGTGACAGAGCAGGAACACCGTCATCTTGGACAAACACCACCAATTTAAGTACCAACTGCCTTTCTAACTTCATGTATTTCAAGGAGATCACTTCTCTTCTAACAACAAGAAGCCAGAAAAAGCAGACAGTAAAATACAGATAAGACAGCTTGGGCACAGAAAGAGTGGGGAAAGTCTCTCGGGTAATCACCAAACTTCAAACTTATACAATGGGCCCAGTAAAACAGTGGGTCCTAAGAGCACAATCCTTTCCCTTTAGGTGCACTAAGATAGGTAAGCTAAAAGCAGACTTGGGCAGGTGGGGTGGGGACTGCCGGTATGCCTGCAGCTGCAGGAAGATGTATGGGAACAGACACAAAACCTCTCCCTCCCAGATAAGCAAGACAAAGAGACACAGACTAAAAGTTGGCTGATGTGGTCTGGGAATGGGGTGAGAGCTAATAAAAACTCTGCTATATACAGACAGCACACCTGGTCCTAACTGAACCGTTGGGCCTAGGAGGATAAGGCATCCCCTCCTCATGAGCCCCTAAACCCTTAAATACCCTTAGTCTGTAAGAGAAAAGGCTCCTGACCTAACTTGGCCAGGAGCTCTTCTCATATTTATTCTCCAAAATAAACCTGTCTTTGACTGTTGAGCTATTTTTCATGTTTCATTCTTCTTTCTTCAACTCTTACACTGGGGATAAACTTTTAATAATGTTTAAATTTAAATGACTCATAAAATTACCTTAAATAGACTGAGAAATAGGGAGCTTACATTGTTCCCCATCATTTCTTACTCAGATCCCTTCTTCATCTGAATTATCGCTCTGTTTTTTGTCTGGCTCCATTGCTGCCCTATGCTCTTCTCATCCCGGAATGCCACCTTCACACAGTATGAGCCCCAACTGAGACCTCATAACAATAAATTCAAATGTTACATTTAGACATTCTAGGTTCAGAAATTTTCCTGAAAATATCTACCCACTTAGAAAATTCCCATTAGCGCTTTCTCCTCTCTGGGCCACTATGAAACCTTCCTCTTTCATTTTTTTCTTGTTTTGAGACAGAATCTTGCCCTGTCCCCCAGGCTGGAGGGCAATGGCACGATCTTGGTTCACAGCAACCTCCACTTCCCAGGTTCAAGTTGATTCTCTTGCCTTAGCCTGCCAAGTAGCTGGGACTACAGGTGCCTGCCACCATACCCAGCTAATTTTTTTTTGTATTTTTAGGAGAGATGGGGTTTCATCACGTTAGCCAGGATGGTCTCGATCTCCTGACTTCGTGATCTACCCACCTCGGCCTCCCAAAGTGCTGGGATTACAGGCGTGAGCCATGAAAGCTTCCTCTTTTCTTATTGTTCTACTCTCTGCCTCAAGGTTCCCTGAAAAATGAACTAATTTGTACTTTAACATTGATGAGAATTAAAATCTATTATAATTTTGAATAAATAAAAGATTACAGACAGTAGAAAAAGATGCAGTTTCAGTATTAACTTAATTTTTCTAAGAGGAGAATAAGAATGGGATGGGAGCCTACAGGGACACATTATTGCCTCTGCTTGTCTTCTGAGACTTGTGGGTGAACTAAGAGTAAAAAGCTACTAAAAGCTAAAATCCAGAAAGGAATAACCTTTTGTTAGGAGAAAAATCTTTACTTTGATGTAGCAAATTTAGTTCTTAAATGATCTTGATGAAATAAAGGACTGAATCTCTTTGTGTAAAGAGGTATGAAAGGTGTTCTACTTTGTAAAGCTGAATGGTATGTATATGTATTCATTTTATTATTCATATATGTATATGCATATACCTATTATATTTTGTTTTAATAAGAAATTTATTTAAAAGTAAGCCATCAGTTTTCTCAAACATAAATAAATATCAGAGCAAAAACATATTTTAATAAATCCAACATAGTTCTATTTTTAAATTGTAAACATTTAAACTGTAACCATATTGTTGAACAATAGAAAGAAAAATGGCTGCAAAAGGTAATACGGTCAGTGGGACTCTTTTCATGTTCATACATACATTCATGCATGCTTCATGAATGAAGCAGCTCAGGGAATGCTTCATGTGCTAGTGCACTCTGGCTTGCGTTAAGGAGTGAAAAAGGACTTGGGTTCTAGTGCAGACTCAAGTTAAGAGATGGTAATCTTGAGAAGGCATTTATCTAAACTTTTTAAAGCAAGATTATAGTATTTTTTGATTGGTGGGAATATTTGACTTCCTGTTTTATAGGAAAAGAAATGAAGATGAATTGATTAAGGAACTTGACCAGTAACATTGATGTTCCAATTGCAAGGCCTAGGGTAGAACCCAGGTTCCAGCTTTCAGTGGTCTGTTCACTAAATTGTTGTGACTAGAAGCACCTGCCCTGACTCCTAATAGGGGTAAAATGTTAGTAAAATTAAAAGCGCCTAAAGGATGACCATTTTCTAGCCTAAAGTAAAGAGAGTTTTATTTCCTGCCTAAGATCAGGCTGTAGTGTAGATCTACTTGTTTCTTTTTCATTTTTTCCTTTTCTATTTTAAGAATCAAATCATTATTAACACCTGTTTGTTTCAGTGCTGCGTTAGTCACGTTTTTCTGGTGAACAGTGACATCTGGTGGACACCTAAAAAAAAAACTTCTGCATTTGCTTATAGAGTCATCAAAAGTTCAGGACCACAGGCGCCTTCAAGAAGCATCCCACAGGGAGCACAGGTTAAACTTTAGAGAGACTTGTTTCCTACCATGGTATGGGAAATCAGGAAAACAGAAACAAGCCACCAAATAAACGTCAGTAATTATCAAGAGAGCTTCCAAATGGCTAGAAGCCACCTAAGTAATTTTGTTAAATATTTGAAGCTATTTCCTTCTGAGCTCACTATTTTCAAAGATGGTATGTTTACTTTATGGAATAAATGAAAATTATATGTTCTACTTTTTCTTTACTTTTACTATGATTGAAACATACATGCAGAGAAGGGACAAGACACACACACACACACACACACACACACACACACTCACAAACACATACACACATACAGCCAACATTTCACATTGGTAGGTTCCACATCTGCGGAATCAACCACTCTCAAATTGAAAATATTTGAAAAGAATATTGCTTCTCTACTTAACACATATGCACTTTTTCTTGTCACTATTCCCTAAACAATACACTGTAACAATTATTTACATAGTATTTACATTGTTTTAAGCATTATAAGCAAACTAGAGGTGATTTAAAGTATACCAGAGGATGTGCATAGGTTACATGCAGTTACTCTGGCATTTTGTATCAGGGACATGAGCATCCATAGATTTTGATATTCCCAGGAGGCCTTGGAACCAATATATAATATGTAAACATATACAACACATATATAAATATGTATATATTATATACAACATATAATATTTTAAAACCTTCTATTGGTTCTGCTTCTCTGGAGATTGCTAATGCATGAATCCCCAAAGATTAGACACACTCAAGATAAAGTATATTAAAGTACATCTACATTTTAGGGGAAAGAGATTAACTGATAATAAAATTCAGTTACTCCTGGTGGAATGGAAGCACTGAACAGAAAGACTTATGCAAAAATTACTTTTTTGTACCTTGCAGTTTGTATGATTAGCTGCATACCTGCTACATTGGTGAGGAAGGAGAATGACAGGGTAAATGTGTTTTTATGTTGAGATGAGTGAATCCAGGGCAGAACAGTGAAATCCATACTAATTTTGCTCTTTAGCCATGGCTTGTCAAATTCATCAGCAACATCGTTTTCAGAAACTGTCTTTAAGTGTCCTTTATCTTTAAAGAAAGTATACAATGCAAAACTGATATATAAATTTCTAATACTTGAACCAAAAACTGTACCCTTAAATGTATGTCAGAGTGACTACAATATATATTTTTTCAATTTTTAAAAATTTTATTGTGCTAAGAACACTTAATAGGAAATCTACCCTTTTAATAACTTTCTAAGTGTACAACAAAGTATTGTTGGCCATAGGCACAGTGCTGAACAGCAACAGCAGATCTCTACAACTTACCTATCTTGTTTAACTGAAAGTTTATTCTTGTTAATTAGCACTTGATTTATCTCCCCAGCCTCTGGCAACGACTAATCCACTTTTTGATGCCATGATTTTGACAATTTTAGACATCTCATGTAAGTGGAACCATGCAGCACCTGTTATTCTGGGTGGCTTACTTCATATAGCATAGTGTTCTTAAGGGTCATCCGTGTTTTCTCATTACAAAATTTTCTTCTTTGTTAAAGACTGAATAATATGCCTTTGTATTTATATACCACATTTTCTTTATCCACTTAACTTTCCATAGACATGTAGGCTGTTTCTACTTATTGACTATTGTGAATAGTGCTGCAATGAACATGGAAGTGCTAATATCACTGCAAGATCCTGATTTCCATTCTTGCAAATAAATACCCCAAATTGAGATTACCAGATCATATTTTGATTTTTTTGAGGAACCTCCATCCTGTTTTTCACAGCAGCTGCACCATCTTGCATTCCCACCTATAGCATACAAGGTTTCCAAATTCTCCACATCCTCACTTATTGTCTTTTTTATGTATATAATTGGTATCCTAACAGATGTGAGATGATATCTCTTTGTGGCTTTGATTTGCATTTCCCTAATCTTATTAGTGCGGTTGAACATCCTTTCACATACCTGTTTGCTACCCATATGTCCTCTTTGGAGAAATGTCTATTTAAACCTTTAGTGTATTATTTTAATCTAGTTATTAGGTGGTTTTTTGCTTTGTTTTGTAATTTTGCTGTTGAGTCATAAGAGTTTCCTTATATATTTTGGGAATTAACCCCTTCTCCATTATATGATTCGCAAATACTTTCTCCCATTCTGTAGGTTGCCTTTTCACTCTATTAGTTGTTTCCTTTGCTGCACAAAATATTTCTAGTTTGACGTAGGCTTACTTTCCTCTCAAAAGACATACCTTTAGAGTGTCTTGTTACAGATACAACCAAATATATAAAACAGTAATATGTTCATATATAGGAGGTCTGATTTTTTATCGAGAGAGGTAAACTAGTTATAAGGAATAGATTTTTAGCTCGAGGTGACAATCCTCATTTGAGAAGTTGGTTCTTTTTTCCAGTGACTGTCAACTCATATAAGTACAAATAATATTTTAACAGAAATTTGTAATTCCTCTTCTGTGCTTTATTTTTAAATTGTGTGTTATAAAATCTTCTTGCCATCTTTTAATTTGACTTGTTGTTATTACTTGTTTTTCTAATTAATTAATTTTTTATGAAACTCAGGACATTTTTTGGCAAACTAAAATGTTTTAAATTTATATTAAAATATCCTTTCACTGATAATTCAAAGACATTCACCCTATAGCTGTGCTTAATTTATATATGGGTCTTGCATTTCAGACAAGAGTTTTTATTAGCTTTTAAAACAAAAAAAAAACCTACACCAGCAAGTATAGCCCATGAGAGATACATTGTCATTTTGATATAAGGCACCTGTTTACTGCTTCTATCTGGAAACAAACCAAATAAATACATCTGGCCTGTGGAATGTTTCAGCAGTGAGTTACCTCAAAAAAAGCAAGTCAATAACAATACTTGAGCTATTGTAACAAAAGTCACCAAATGCACTAAGGGTGGTTTAAGAGTCTCAGGGATCTCTCTGCCAGGTATGACATAATACATCTTAACACTTCAGAGAGACTGATTAAATCCTTTTGAAATAATTTACTAGAGAAAACATTGGTCATTTTTCTTCTTAATCTACTGAGAAAAAATGACAAGATATTTATCATCTCTTGGGTTGAACAATAGTAAAGTCTTGAAAAACCATTTTCATATGCTTTATACTTTATGCCCATCCATCCTAATATCCAGAAGTGTGTCCCTCAAATAATAGCAAGAGTATGACCTCAACTAAAAAGAAACCAAAACTCTCTATATTTATAAAAATGCTAATTTAGTTTAGACATCTATGTGACATAAGTACTTGATAAATATTCAGTGCAGAGGATCCTGGATTTCTTGAAAGTTTTAATGGTTATATTGCTTTGGGTTTTCAAAAAGCTATGTGAGAGTTACTTGAGTGATCTTTGTGTTTATTATTTCTTGAGGCCTAGAGGATATCAAATCTATTGTTGGATCTGACACAGAAACTAGCAAATCCCCATCCCAGCCTGTAGCAGGGCAAAACAGTTATCAAAAATCTCTCCCCATTCAGAGTTTCTTGGAAGTTACATCCTAGTGCTAGAGTCTGATGTGTGGACACCCTCCTCCCAAGAATGCAAATTGTCTTCACTTGATGCCCAAAGCAAATGCAATGACCAAATCTCCCAGTCTCAAATATAACCCATGTTCTCCTGTACTTTAACAGAAAGGATGCATTTGAGAAGATACCATATCGACATAGTGAATATCTAATAAGTGTCTGCACCCCAGTCATGTCTACTATGTCCTGTATTATTTTTCTCTCACTGGTTACGTGCAGCCATATGAACACTCTGGGTCTGTTTTGTTGTTGTTGTTATTTTCCATCATCCTTGAATAAAGGCGAAGAGGAACTTGCCAAGGCCAAATTTCCCTGACCCTTGGCTGAATTTTTAATAGCAACTATTTTAGCTACACAACTATTCATCAAAAGCCTTTAAAAATCACTACTATTCAAGACTTACTGAAATTATTAGCCAAGGATTACCTTCGTCAAGAGAACAGATAACAAAGTGAAGAAAGACAAGCTTTCACTTCAAAGGAATTCATTAGGTAGCTGAAATCTTCACAGGCAAGCACAAAAAGATAGTCTTCATTGTCACCTTTAAGAGGGGGATGGGGAAACTGTAGCCATCCCAGTCTTTTTGTTCAAAGACATAGCTGAGCCATGGAGGAAGAAAGAATTGGTTTTAAAGAATTAGCATTTAGAAAGTTTTATATGTGTCTTAAAGTCTCATTTCCATTATTCTTGCTGTTACCATAACGTATCCTCTGTCCCTAGGGCTTCGTGCTAAGGCAAGCCTGGGGGACTAATGGATTGGGAAGTACTCTCATCTTTAACATCAGGCAGGGGAGGACTCAGAAGTGTGAACAGGCAAAGGACAAAATTCTGGCCAGTTGCTTCCCTATATCTAGACCTCAGAAATTGATCCTACATAGAGAACGAGAGTACCGAGTTGAGCATATGACTAGATTACTGAGAGGAGATGAGGGAGGAGAGCATCTCTCCAACTGATAATTGAGTTAAGCTTGTGTGATACTTGTTCAGGCATTGGTTTGAAATAAATACAATACCAGCAGATCAAATTAGCAAAGCTGAACTTCAGGAACATCAAGATGCTTACACTGAATGAACTTACTGCAGTTTTCTAGTTGTGCTTATAAACTTGGAAGTAGATCAGTGTGGCCAGTGCATTTTGACATGCTTTTATCGATGAAAATAGCTGTTGTGTTTTTAGGCACAAAACTATGACTTTGGGACACACACTGAAATCAGAAATCAGACAAATTAGTTTCAAGGTGAACACTTCAAAAAGTGAGAAGGATGCAAAGAAATGGAAATAGAGATCTGTCCTTTAGAATATTAAAATTATTGAGGAAATGAGCAAGATATTTCAAAACAGGTAAATCGAATAATTTGACAACACTTCTGTGAGGTTAGGATGAGGATACAGTTTGGGCAATGGGTGTGTTTAAAAATGCAATGATACAGGAAGTAATGAACCATTCCTAACATTGTGGAAGACATTGTAATGGTTAATATTAGGTATCAACTTGATTGGATTAAAGAATGCCTAGGTGCCTGTTAAAGCATTGTTTCTGGGTGTGTCTATGAGGGCATTACCAGAGGAGATTGACATTTGAATCAGTGAACTGGGAGAGGAAGACCCATCCTCAATGTGGGTGGGCACCATCCAATCAGCTGCCTCACGGTTAGACCAAAGCAGGCGGAAGAAGGTAGGATACCTTTGCTTGCTGATACTTCTTTCCTTGCTGGGTGTTTGTTTCTGCTCCTCCTGCTCCTGGACGTCAGACTCCAGGTTCTTTAGTCTTGGACTCTGAGACCTGCAGCACTGGCTTCCCGGGGGCTTTTGGGCCTTCAGCCACAGACCGCGGGCTGCACTCTGGGCTTCCCTGGTTTTCAGGCATTCTGACTTGCAATGAGCGATCACCAGCTTCTCTTTTTCCCCAGCTTGCAGATGGCCTATCATTTACAGGACTTCACCTTGTAAACCTGTGAGCCAATTCTCCCTAATAAACTCGTATATGTCTCTCTCCTTCTCTCTCCTATTGGTTCTGTCCCTCTGGAGAACTCTAATACAGACATTTGCAGGAAATATTCAAATTGGAAATAATCCCTTTTCCACCAAAAGGCATAAATATCCATAAATATTTTACCTGACTGACATATCTATACCATATAAGACAGAACAATGGAAAAGAATGAGCATTGTTTAATATTTTTCTTGTCAACCAAGATACATGTGTATCAGGTTACTTGGTGGAAATTTAGGTCCCAGATTTTACTTTACTCCTCACTTCATTTATTTATTTTTCTAATCATCAGTTGATTTATTTATGTTAAACCTCAGAGCCATTATTTAAACTTTGCTCCCTGCTTTGGGCCTTTAGAATTGAATTTTTTGTTTTAGTTTAGGGGAAGAATCTCTTTGATATAGAAAGGACGTTCAGAGTAGCTCTTTGTAATTAAGCTTTTGTCCTTTGTGGTGGTTTGGGGAGGGAAAATTTTGTCTTGATAGTGACCCTTGCTATCTTAGAGGATTCCTGAGGCAGATGGAGACTTGCACTAACCTGCCCCCATAAGCTGGTTATGGCTGTGAAACCAGACTTGGGCTTAGTGCAGAGGAACCAGGCCCAGCACACAGGGCTACTTAGGGTCAGTGTTTGCAGGCGATAGTTTTGCTGGCACAGCTGAGTTCTCCTGCCATGAGGAAGCCACGGGAAGACTGATTCTTGGACCAGCGCAGGCAAACTGTGTGGGATCCTGGCAATTTGCAGTAGGAAGCCCTGTACTATTAAATACTATATTAATTCATTAGAGTTAAAAAAATTGCCATAATTTTAACAATAAAGGAAATAGAGTCTTGTTCTGTACTCCAAGCTGAGAAAAGGGAACATGCTTGGTGGTATGTTAGCATATATCACAGTTAATTGCAAAACAATTTGGAACATGAAATAATAGCAGTAATTATTATATATGTAATGTTTGGCTAAAGGAAGCCTGCCTTCTAAATACTTTGCACATGTGTGTATATATATATACACACACACACACAGATTTATACACAAATATATCTACATATATGTATACTCCTATAAACACACACACACACACACATATATATATAAACAAATATATATATTTGTTTAGTCCTCATGACAATATTATCAATATGAAAAACAAAATGCAATGGTACAGAAGGGGATGTAAGATCTGTGGTTTTTGGCCATTTGTCCTTCTCATGGGACCCTAGTACCTGTCCCATGTGCTGTGGATGAAAAGGTCAAAAGGGAGACCAGGAAATAAAGGATAGATGCAAGAGCAGAAACTCATTGCCTTGAAATAGATTAAGCATATTTCGTCCCGTGACTGGCTCAGTAGAATCACCTTTAATTAGGAAGAACAAGACTCTGCTCAGGTGAAAGAAGTTGGCCCTATTATTTATGCTTTATTTTCTCCCTCAGCTGTATAATTTAAGTTTGCAGATTTATTCAAAGTTTAGCCTTTGTCATAACCGGGGTTTTGTTTAACTAAGGAGGATAAATAATCAGATGCTGACAGAAATGAGCAATGCTCCCTTAAAAAATCTAATCTTTCTGGTCTTTGTTAAAGAAACATCAGGGGAAATTAATGACCATAAAGATTTATATTTATTAATCTAAGGGGATTTTTTTTCCAGCTCTGGAATGATAATAGTTATTTGAGTTATGGCTGAATAATGGAGACTATTGAATCAGAGAGTCCCCTTATGGTTAACACACGTTAATCATTTTTATAATTAAAAATATATTTCTCAACTCAGTCTATTTTTCATATTTAAAGAATATTCATCAGACTAAAACTCTTCAGATACCCAATATGGAAAAGTTACTTTTAGAGAATGATTGAGAAAAGGAAAAGTCCAATCAACCAAATACCATCACATAACTCATATATGGATAGAAATATATATGTTTTATATACATGATCTTCAATCTAACAATATTTAACATAATGATCAACTTATTTGTACACTTACAATGATTGTATTTCTATTTACGTAAACTGTATGTGCTCATTGAAAAATGCAAATGCAAAATATGTTAAAGTAAAAATAGCATTGCACCTCACCTCCAAAAGATAACTAAGTTTAATATCTTAATGACTATCTTTCAGATATCTACCCAGGCATATACTCAGAAACAGATCTTGCTCACACAGACACCCACAAAGTTTACATACTGTTATGATATTGTGGAAACAATCAAAGATCTCCAAAATGAGAACAAACAGAGGCGATTTATTCAGTTTGCTATAGCAAGGGACTCAGCCACTGTCACTTGCGTTTGACAGAGACTCAAAGGGAAGGAGAGGAGTGGAGAAGCTTTGTAGTAGAAAAAAAAGTTTTAGGTATGCTCTGATTGAAGCTTTTTGGCATGGGGAAGCTGGAAGAGGGCGAACTAGAAGCTGGGCATATTATGTGACTAGTTAGTGAAACATATTTGACTTTCTCTGGGTGTTTCAAAGCTAGAAGCACAAAGATGTGTATAGAGTCAGGGGAGAGTCAGAGAGAGAGAGAGAGAAGAAAAGACAGTCATTAACAAAACCCTCATTGTTGCAAATTATTTGCTGCAGAGATTGTAGTCTGTCTTCCCAGGCAGAGCTCATAAGTAGTGGGTCAGAATTCTGTTGTCATATATGGGCTGGCCATTGTCCATTTATATATTCAGGCTCTCAATATCCATAACTTGGATATAACTTGGATTTTTTTCCTTGGATAATAGTTTCAATTAATATTCACTATAACATTATTTTTAATGACTAAATATTTCATTTTATAGATTTGCTATACTCTCAAACTGTGTTATAGATATGCTATGATATTTATCCCCTTTCTAATGTCATTTGGGACATTTCAAATTGTCTGAATTTCAGCAATGATAAAATGAACTTCCTTAGAGACAATTATTTTTACATGCATCCACTTATATTTTAAAAGTACATTTCTAGAGTAGAATTGCTGGCTTAATACATTTACACATATTGAAAGTAACTACAGAATGCTAAATTGTTCTTCAGTTGAAACACTTAACTTCCTAAGTGAATGGAAGTATCATATTACCGATGTAGTCATTTTTAAAAATTGCTAATCCTACAAATAGTAAACTTTTATTTACTTATGATGATGAATGTCTTCTTGTGTACTTATTTACCATTTGTGTTTTTTCTTTTCTCATTTGCCAGCTCATGTCTTTTGCTCATACTTTTCCTGGTATAATCCGGTTTCCTTTTGATTTCTGAGTCCTTTATTTTTGATGCTGCAAAATTCTCCAACTTATCATTTAATTTTTAAATACTGTTGTGCTTTATTTCCGCTGTGTGAAGTGCTTCCTTTTAATGGTGTTTGCAAAGTGACTGAGATGTTATTGCTATGTAAGGGTTGTGGCCAGCTGGCGCTGTTTGTCTTCAGAGATCATGAGAACCATCAGATCCAAAAAGCTGACCTATGCATTTTCGGTGTGATTAGAAAATAAGCCCTTACTTAAAAAGAAAATAAAAGACAGAAAAGAAAACTGTCCAAATTATTCCATAAAAGCTAACAAAATATTTTCTTATTTTGTTTTAATAATAAGTATTCTAATATTCTGGCAATGCTCTATTACCTACCCACGTAGGTTATATCCTCTTCTCTACACTCAACTTCTGGAATTTTTTCAGTTTAACTGATAATCTTTAGCTTATAAGTACATAAACCAGGTGGACACAAACTCCTCAGGCTTTTTTTTTTTTTTCCACTCTTGCCAACAGGAACTTAGTTAGCTATTTGATTACTCCAAGGATAGGCAGTTGAACAGACCTTCTGTTAATAATCTCTGAGTGACCAGAACCAGCATTTCCTCTTTCCATGGAGAGGTTTCCAGCAGAACTTCTGAATATTCCTTTTTTTTGTTTTTTCCACCGTAGATCCACTCCAAAATGTCTTCAGTCTAGTGACTACTTTTTTCAAATGTCTCAGCAGTTCTTCATATTGGCCATACATTGGAATTATCTATGAAATCTGTAACAATTTTTCTGATTTCCTCATTCCATTACCAGAAATTCTGATTTAAGTGGTCTAACTTGGGATCCCAGCATGAGTATTTTTTAAAAAGCTCTCCAGGAGATTTGAATGTACCTCCAGAGTTAAGAATCATATGCTAATTCATTTTCCCTTACCTCTTATCAATAGGCTCTCTCTCTCTCTCTATATATATATAAATGTATCTTCTGTAATAGACATGTCAATTATAAAATTATTTCGGTATGAGTTAGCTTGCTAAGTCTACTTTTAAAAATAGTTTATCTTTTAAGTAATTTTAAATATAAAATGAGAATAACATAATGAATAACCAAGCAGTCTTTCTTCAATATTCAAATAAAATCATTGTACCTGACTAACAAAACACTCACAGTCTCATAGATTCAGAAATATGCGTAGCTATTATATTTAAAAGGGATCCTAGAGATCTTCTGATTATACTTTGTAATTTATATAAAATGAATATATTGTATATAATATTTTCATTTGTATAAAATGAATATATATAAATAAAATAGGAAAACTGAGATCCAGAAAAAATAAGTTATTATAACACTGCTATTCAGCCATTAAGTGTTGGATTTAGTCCTAAAATATCAATATGTACTTATATTAGTTTGAAATGCAGCATAAGAAATTACTCTGAAACTTAGCAACTAAAACACACAATAGGAATGTATAATCTCACAGTTTATTCGGGTCATAAATTCAAGGATAGCATCGCTGGCTATTTCTGGCTCACTGCATTTCATGGGGTTGTAATCAAAATGCTGATGAGGGTTACCAGCAACTGAAGGCTTGCCTGAGACTGGAGGATCTGATTCTAAGATGGCCCCCTCATGTGACTACTGTTGGGAGGTGTCAATTTCTTACCACAAGCACGTTTCATAGGGCTGCTTGAATATCCTCGTGATTTGGCAGCTTACTCACTCCTATTATCTATTTTATGAAATAGCTTTGGAAGCCACACTCCATATTATTTACAATATCTTATCAGTAAAGACACAAGACATCTCTTATTACACAAGGCATCTCTCTCCATGTAGGAGGGAAGTACACAAGTATATGAATATCAAAAAGTAAGAATACATCAGGAATGATCTTAAAACTACCTACCAAGTACCTATCTTGGCACTTCATCCCTCCATCATGGCTCATAAGTAAATCATAAATCATAGGTCTTTAGCAGTCTTTTAAAACTCAGTTCTAAGTTTTTACTATGAATAACATGACAGTTCGTATCATCTAACAACGAGTTGAGAAAATAGAGCTTTAAACAATGTTTTCATAATTTGTGATGCTTTAATAAAATCTGCATTGATCAGCTAGGCGCAGTGGCTCCTGTCTGTAATCCTAGCACCAGGAAGGCCGAGGTGGGCAGATCACGAGGTCAGGAGTTCGAGACCAGCCTGACCAACATGGTGAAACCCCATCTTTACTAAAAAGATACAAAAATTAGCTGGGTGTGGTGGTGGGCACCTGTAATTCCAGCTACTCGGGAGGCTGAGGCAGAGAATTGCTTAAACCCAGAGGTGGAGATTGCAGTGAGCTGAGATCGTGTCACTGGACTCCAACCTGGCAGCCTGGGCAACAGAGCAAAACTCTGTCTCAAAACAAAACAAAACAAAGCAAAACAATAAAAATCTGCATTGATCTTTTTGGACATTTTGACAATAAACTTTAAAAGGCATACTTTTTCTTCAGCAATCTGAGAAATTTTATCTTTCCATTTTTAAAGCATTTAGAAAATGTTTATCTCCTCTGATGAGCTATGTAATGTTTTCTATGCAAAATAAGTACTTTTTTCTTAATGACCATGATATATGATCAGCAGCTTACCTACATCCTAGTGATCAACTAGTTTTCATAATTGAGATTGTCATGAACTTCAAATATGGAGCAAGATATGTATTACCAATTTTTTTCTTTAATGTTAAAAATAATGTAAATAGTTTTAAACCGCTAGAAAAACAATATTGCAGTGGTAAAATAAGTTAATTTTTACTTTTCAAAAAAATGATATTTCAAATCAGTCATTAAATAATGTGTAATTTTAAGAAAGGTAAAATTTATAATTATGGATAGAATTATTTATTTCTCCTATCATTAAAAATACGTAATATTCTTGAAAAAGAAATTCAGGAATTACACTATATAAATTATTATGTAAATGTCTTATTGCTTATATAATTATTAATACTCTATTGAAACAGGGCATTAACAGCACTCTTGCAATTTTAAGGTGTATTAAACTACTCAGGTAAGTATGAGTTAATAGTAATAAACAGTTATCTTGTTACTAAAAGTAAGTCAGAAATAAGGAATATCCACTGCTTGAGCCAAAATCTACCCTCTGATGAGTTTAATATAAGTTTTTAGGCAAATTCTAGGTGATGATATTTTCACATGATGTTAAAATGAAATATAGCTTTAAATGACTTTACTGGGAAAATCCTAAAAGACTCCAGGGTAGGTAAGACGTTACAAGAAAGAGAGGCGCAGTTGTGTATCTGTGATATGTGTTTCGATGTATTTGGGTTTCTAAGTCTGTGTCAACCTTAGTATGTCTCTCTTTATGGAACACTTAATTGCTTACTTCATTTCAAAAGTGTCTAAAGTACTAAAGTAGGTGAGTCCTCCTGAATTCACTTGTATGGTTGTGTGCATGTGTGCATGGAAGAGTATCTGTCCATCTGTATGTGAATGGACAGATGGACAAATACTCCTTTAATGGATATGCCTCTATTCTTCTTTGTCTACATTTTTCTATGTTTGTGTCTTTCTGAGTTAAACAAATTTTTATTCAACAACTTATACTTCATCTCATTGTAAAAAGTGTTTAAGGTAGCTGTATACCCTGTATGCACAATTGGTATTTTCTATGAGTCTCTACCTCTGCACTCTGCCTTTTTTTTCCCTGCCTCATTCTAGAATACCAATCACCCTGCATTTAACCGTCAGTTCTTTTCTTTTTTAATTCTCTTCAGTAAACACTTTGCCTCATTTTTCATCATAGAAGAACTTCTATATAGTCTTATCTTCACTTCTGCCATCTGTTTCCCAAAACTAGACTATCCTTTTATTGACTGCAGGTTACTTTAGCACCCCCACTGAGTCTCAAATATATTACAACTAAGCTTTGCAGAAGTATGCTTCTTAAACTTCACATCACAGCCTCTGTCACCAAGCTATTTGAAGATCTACTGCTGAAGTTGCATAATAAGTCTACTCCTAAAGCAAACCTGTCAAAGGTGGTGGTGGTTTATGAGTCATGCCCTTGCACACTGCTATTTAATGAGTACAGGAAAAAATGGGCAGCCCTCACAAGTGCTGGCCAGCTTTCTTTTGCTTTACTTCCAAAGCTGAAACCTGCAGTTAGTGCTAACTGAAATGGTAATTCAGTATAGGAACTAAGGATTATCTCTAAAGTCTATTCAATCCTGAGATCCAAGTATCCTATAAATATTGAAATGTGAACCAAATTTTCTGATTTTATATATATATATTATCAGAATTATATTTAAAGAATTTAGAGAAGATGGTCAGATTGCTAAAGAAAAAAAAAAAAAAACTCTTCTGTGCTCTATAGAAAGAGTTCTGAAAATAAGAGGTAAAGAAAAAATAGCTAATATTTTTAAAGACATCCTGGGCTTCAGTCACCTACTTACACTGAATTATTTTTGTTTATGGGTAGCATTACATGACAGATTAAAGATGGCAGTAGATATCTTCGCATTTGTTTCATGGGAGAAGGTGGTTCTAAATATCTTCTCCTTTAATCTGACTTGGCTTTAGTGATTAGCTTATTCAGCACAATGCAGTGGAAGTGAAAAAAATGAGATCTCTAAGGCTAAAATATAAACTGTTTGCATTTTTTCCTACTGTTTAGGAAACTATACAGTCTCCTAAACGATACAGTCTGTCTGGAACACTGTCTCTGAGAGCCCTGATCAACCATGTAAGGAAGTAGATTGCCCTCAGACCTGAAGATGCCATGTGAAGGAGCTCTAGAAAACCGTTCCAGCTTAGCCCTTTTCTCCAGCCTCCCTACCAAGGTACCAGACATGCAAATTAAACCATACTGTGCCCTCCAGTCTTACTACCAGAGTTCACTCTGTTATGGAAACATTAGACGATTTCAAGAAAGGAATTTCCTAGATGTCAATTTACAGTCACAGTGCTTAATTTTTTAAAATAACTCGCAACAGGAGTAAAATAGCTGGAGCCTACAGCCATGTCAGAGCACATTCTCCAAGATGAATCTCCTTACATCTAATACACACTACAGGAAAATACATACATTTCTCCAAGAATATATATATTTTGTTATGGAAAAAAAATCCCTTCTCCCTCAGGGGATCAGATTCCCAGTCCAAAGGAATAGACTCCTTCAGGGGTACCATTTGTATTTCTTATTCCATGGAGTTGTGCTCCAGATGGGACAATCACATAAATATTTAACGGTGCCCTTTGAATTGTGCAAACAAGTACTTTCTTTGCCAGATTCTGTCTCATATGTTCCACTCCATCCTACGCTCTTCTATCTACTCCTTCTCATAACCTTTTTTTTTTTTAATTATGCTTTAAGTTATAGGGTCCATGTGCACAACGTGCAGGTTTGTTACATATGTGTACACGTGCCGTGTTGGTTTGCTGCACCTATTAACTCGTCATTTACATTAAGTATTTCTCCTAATGCTATCCCTCCCCCATCCCCTTTCTCATAACCTTTTGATATAAGCTAGTAGCTCTCAGCCTGTGTTCAGATAAATTACTTCCACTCTCTACTTGCAATTGCCTGCCATTTTAGAGTAGATTGGGCAGATTTTCTTATCAGGAGCACTGATAAGAAAAACTGGGTAACTATTTTGAGAATTGTAATTTTCAGTGTAAAACATTCCAGCTAGCATTTACCTAGTGCAAGGTAAGGGTGATGAATTCTGGAGTTGCTTGCTTGGAGAAGAACTTGAGTTGAGCAAATCATCACTTCCTTTTATCCTCTCTGAAGCTTTTCCCCAATAGGAAATATTTACTCAAAAGATTAAACATGTGAAGACATTTTATTTAGAGCAACAGATATGATAAAACCAATACAATATAACTACTTTTATTGGCTGTTTTTCCATCTCAGATTTGGGGTAAGCAAGAAAGATAAGTAATCAGGGAGCCTATTTAATTATTCAAATAATGAACTATAAAATCTGGCTAGCCACTGCTGAAGTTCAGGTCACAATGAACCTAAAGCCCAGTTGTATGATGCCAAAATAAAAGGCTAGAAGCAACTAAATCTGTTTCAAAACTGGGAACATCCACTAACAGCAACTAGTTGACTGTTGGAGGTCTCAAAGTTATAGGACTCTGAACTATACTTGTAAGAATATGAGAAAATAAATAGAAGAGAGGAAAGATCACACACACACACAAACACACAGACACATGCATACACACACAGAGCTAGTTCTAAGGTGGATATTATCTCATCTTCCTTTTATAACTTCCCTTTTGTGATGCTACATTACAATCAATATCAGAATTATTCGTTTCCAGGTTTCTCTAGGTCTGGAGAGTGGGGCTTTTACATTTTCCTGTGGGGAAATATTTTAATGCCTTGAAGAGAATTAAGGAGAGACAGAATTAGTTTGGGAAAGAAAGATAAAGAAAACAAAACAGCTAATTTTTCTTTGTAGGTTGATTGAAGGTCTTCAAGACTATACGTTTGAATGTGACATATGTCAGAGGTTAATATTGACTTAGCTCTGGCTAAAATTATTTTTATTTTTCCCTTTGTTGCTAGACAGAGGACTTGTTATGGACTTAATTGTGTTCCCTATAAAATGTATATATTGAAGCTATAACCCTTGTTACTACAGAATGGGACTGTATTTGAATGTAGGGCTTTTAAAGAGTAATTAAGTTACAATGAGATTATTAGGGTGAACCCTAATTCAATTTGATTGGTGTCCTGTTAAGAAGAAATTAGGACACAAGAGAGCTGTCTTCAATGCACATGTGCACAAGGGAAAGGCCATGTGAGGAAATAGCAAGAAGACTTGGCCTGCCATCTGCAAGCCAGGAAGAGAGGTCTCAGAAGAAACCAACCTTGCTAACACCTCAATCTTGAACTTCTATCCTCCAGAACTCTGAGAAAGTAAATATCTATTGTTTAACCCATCCTGTCTGTGGTATTTTGTTATGACAGCCCCAACACAGGGATTAGGAAAGTGAGTAATCTTTCCAAAGTTTAGGTCTAGTATGAAAAAAAAAAGATAATAAATAATACAATAGAAGTTTTACATTTTGAGTCCTAGTCAACCATTTCCAGGAAAGGGACCAATTTTCTGATTGAGAGGACATTCTCTTCCTCTGGAAACTACAACCAGGTCATGATGATAATTCACCCATTCAACATTGTTCTTTCCTTCGTATTCAAGTGTTCTCTTTCCTCCCCTGGAAGGATCATTTAAGTATACGTTCTCTCCCTTTATTGTAATTTACTTAAGACAGTTTATACAGCAAGCCCAACCTCACAGCAGAAGCTTTCTCCAAGGGTGCAGACTCTTGAGCAATTCTCATTCAACTTCCTACCCTAGATCCTGATAAAAATCTTAGGACAGCTTTTCAAATTCGACTGGCAGTTTTCAGGTAACAAGATTAATTTTGTAAAAAAGATGCTGAAGGTTAAACTTGATTTCTGGAATACTTAATAGTCGATATCCCTGGAAATATAATTGAACATTGGCCTTGTAGAGAATCTCTCTCCTACAGCAAATTTTTGAAGTTTCATGAGGTTTAGATGAACCCTGAAAGACTTGTATTTTAACAATTCCATATCCCTTAGCTATTATTATTTATTAAGTTTGTAAAAATCAAGTTCATAATGTGCACTCCTCCATTACTGTTTTCCCTTGGACAATTTGTGCATATTTTTCTTTGAGGAATCTTTAAATCAAAAAAGAAAATACCACTTTACAACTGCTTTAACTTGCCAGTTTACTGTTAGAAACCTCAGATGCATGGGCTGCTGTTATCAATTTCCTCCAGTTAACCTGATCTGCTTCTGCCAACCTCTACTAAAAATGAGCATGTAATCGTGAAACCTGTATATGTTGAGCGGATAAAAATGCTGAAATGCCTGTCCCTGGGATTATGAACTGTTCTGGTTTTCCATCTTTAGCAGAACAAATGGTAGTTTGAATAATCTTAAACTCATCTCAGAGGTTTTAAATTGGGTTAATATTAATTTATCCATTTGTCAATAAAATACATGATGAATTTAAGTTTATACAAGCTTTGATATAAAAACTCAATGTAAAAGTAAGATATGGTGGATATGGTACTTATTTTCCTCATAATAACACATCAAATGCAATATTAGCTTGAAGTTTATTCCTATCTCTTGAAAATTTTACTCTTGTAATTGAATATCTTCTAATCTAAACAATACTTCTAGATATTAAATTCAGGATTAAGAGTCAGGAAGAGTAGAAGGGAAAAGGGGGAACTGTACTTCCATTGCTACCAACAAAGAGTGAATCAGGTAGGAAACTTGCAAACAGTGAAAACTGTTCATCTCTAGCCGATAATTGATACAGTTTGCTTTAGTATTTATTTCTCTCAATAGTAGAATCCTATGTTTAACATTAAGCTTAGTTTAATCAATGTATTCAGTAAACTAAAGAGAGATTTGAAAAGTCCAGTTGGTAATCTGAGTCCTTATAATGAATGATTGTGTAGACCTATGGAATGTCATCTGGCCTGAAAGGTACCTTGAAGGCTTTAGTTGCTGCTGACCAGGCAGTGTCTGCAGTTTCCTTTTAGAGAATTATTACTTTAGACATCTGCTCAGTATGGAGGCCCTTGTTAAAATCACATGTTAACCACTATTGGTCATTATCGCTTCACTATCTGTTAGTTATGGAATTTTGTAGGTGGACACAGAAAGGTAAGAGAAAAGCTAAAGTGGTCACAAAGCCTCAAAAGCATGGGGAGACGTGATGTGTAGTAATCATGTGGACAGCTTGAGAGAGCAGGCTGCCTGCTGTAATGGTCTCAGAGCAGAAAGAGACACAACAGAAGAAGGAATAAGAAGATACAAGTCAGTATTTGCCAAGAGTAGGCACCTATCATAAAGTTGATAGTGAAATAATTACTCTGCTCTTTATGACATCACCTACAAATCTGCCTTTCCTGTATTACTCAATCCATTGTTGTCCCATTTCCTGAATTCAGTGGTGAACTTGGCAAATGTGAGGTTTCCACAGCTTTCTTCACAAGAATATCCCATTTTGTAGGAGCTTTTAATGTCATGTAGTTATTCCTAATAAAATGGCCAGACTGTAAGCATTACTTCACTTCTCATTATTGCATTCTTTTCTGCTCTGTTAAATGCCTTCTCTCCTGCCTCAACATTTATAGCTTCAAATAATAGTATTTTGTTATGCTCTCCCAACTAGCCTAAAGTAACTGCTCAGCTCTGATCCAACAACATTTTTCAATAGTTGAATGTCAATTGTAAATTGTCTTCTTTGTCCATTAATTTTGAATGGGTTTAGAAAACTATGAACTCAAGTATGACATAAAAATGAAGGAAAGAGCCTGACATACCTAATTGGCCACACATCTGTCTTTCAGTTTTAGTCTCTCTCAACTTCTGGTAAAACAGAGATTCTATTTTTTCCGAACAATGAATTAAGACTTTGTTTCCAGCACTCAACTCATTAAAGACTTGCGGGTATTGATTTAACAGTAAAGTGGCCCCTCTTTGAAATGTTATATATTTTGTCTTCCCAAGGATCACACAGAACTCTACTTGCCAACAGGGCAGCTGCAATGTCAAAGTGACACCATCCCACTTACCTTGGTCACAGCTGGGGTTCTCATAGAAACTGTCAAAGTAACAAGTCATCAAGATAGTTGTAGAAGCTTCCTGCTGCTACCATGTGTCCTTCTGTTCTAGTTTTTCAGCACAATGAAAATGTCAGCAATTCACATCACACCTGAGATAATAAACTTTAAATCATTCTTCTCTTATTTTTTATCAATATGACAAAGAGCTGATACTGTAATACAAAAATGCTAGATTAAGTCTATCTGAAAGATAAAATGGCTACCCTTTAGAATCTATTGGCTGTTACAATTATATGTGATTCATTAAGTCTTTCAAAGGAACGTTGCCCTTACAGATTTGCACTGGAACTGAACCAGCGGGGAGAGCAGTGAACAGTGGCAACCAATGGCTATGGTCATGCCACTGCACGTTGCAAGAAAATGGCTGTGCCACTCAAATGTTAGTTTTAGCTTTCATCTCCTATTTTATTAAAGGACCTTAAGTCTGCATCAGCTGAGCTAATAGCCTCCAAGTTCATGACCACTTTGCCTGGAAACAGCAGCGTAACTATAGTAGCCTCCCATTATCCATGGGAGATATGTTTCAAGACCACTAGTGGATGCCTGAGTGGGTGGATAGTACTGAACTCTACATACACTATGTTTTTTCTATACATATAAGCCTATGATAAAGTTTAATTTATAAATTAGGCACAGCAAGAGATTAACAATAACTAATACTAAAATAGAACAATTATAGCAATTTGCCAGCACCACTACTGTTATGTTGTAGAACTTGTATGAAGTAAAATAACAGTTGAACACATGCACTGCCATACCACAACAGTAGATCTGATAACTGAGACAGCTGTAGGGCTGCTAAGTGACTAATGGATATGATAGACAAAGGGATGATTCATGTCCCAGGTGGAAGGGAGAGAAAGAGTTTGGGATTTCAATACACTACCCAGACGGCATGTAATTTACAATTTATGAATTGTTCATTTCTGAAATTTTCCATTTTGTTTTGGATCACAGATTACAGCAGGTAACTGAAACTATGAAACGGGAACTGCAAATAAGGGGGAACTCCTGTAATACCATTTAATTAAGTTGACTAAAATGGACGTTAGAAATTATTGCATCTAATCTTTTCAATTTATGAAATTAAGAAATTGGATCTAAGGAATAATTTCCTGAGATTGAATTATGAATTAATCACAAAGGTCATGATAAAAGGATTAAAGTTTATTCCCCCCTATAACCCAAACTTGATATTGTTTCTAAACTAAGTCATATTCCTTCACACAAAAATAGCTTTCTAGTATAGCACTGTAAAACTGTATAGCTTCTGTTTGTTGGGAGCTTTCTTCTTCTTTTTGTTTTGTTTTACAGTAGAACCAAAAAAATACAGAAATATATTTTCAAAATACCTCTGTGGGCTCAACAATAATAAGGTGAAGATGAGTTATTATAAAAAAACACTCATGTCTCTCAAATAAATGTCTCAGGTTTAGGAGTTTGGCAGATTTTGTGAGTGTGGATGAAGAGATTAGATGGATAGCACTTTGGCTTCTTCCAATTGCCAGAAATTTTCATACATCTAAACAATACAACACAGATAAAGAAAGTTGCAGGTATCATAATTTGGAAAATTGCTAAATGTATCATCATTTGCAAAACTGTTGCAGTAGATCTTATGATAACTAACCACATTTGCTTTTCCTACAGCTTATTATATATAAAAGAAGGAGCAATTAAAATCCCTCTCTGCTATGAAATTTAGGTTCAAGTGGATTGTGCATGAAATTAGCTTTTTAATACTTACATGGAAAATTGAGCTCTCAACCCAGAACCAGGGAGAAAAGGAGTTATTTCTTTTATCGTTGTTGTTTTGTATATAATTACTCTTTAATTTTAACCATTTCCAACTTAAAGAATAAGCAAAAGCCCAATTCAATAAGTCATTCAAAGGTCAAAAATGTTCACTCTCCCAATATTTCGTGTATTCTGTAATTTATTTCAAACTTTAGAGATTGTTAAAACTTCCCCTTAGAATATGTACATATCACCATTGAAAACCAAAACCAGTATATTTTTCTTCAAGGGTTTACAATAGCAAAAAAAAAAAAAAAAAAAAAAAAAAAAAAAAATCTCACATTTTAAAGTTTAAGAGAAACAATATGAACTGGATCTATCTGAAATCCAAACAACTAATAAAAAATTAACACTTTAAAAGTAGAAAAGTCCTTGTCACACTACAATTAACTAGTAAAATTGTTTCTTTTAGATGCTACCCAGTTGCAGAAGGATGAGGTTTTAAAAGAGCATGCATCAGGCATAAAACAATATTGTGAACGCTGATTGTTTTGTGTTATTCCCAACTGAATGGGTCTTTTTAAACGTATGTTTAAAGTCACCTAGGCCGGGCGCAGTGGCTCAAGCCTGTAATCCCAGCACTTTGGGAGGCCGAGACGGGCAGATCACGAGGTCAGGAGATCGAGACCATCCTGGCTAACACGGTGAAACCCCGTCTCTACTAAAAATACAAAAACTAGCCGGGCGAGGTGGCCGGCGCCTGTAGTCCCAGCTACTTGGGAGGCTGAGACAGGAGAATGGCGTAAACCCGGAAGGCGGAGCTTGCAATGAGCTGAGATTCGGCCACTGTACTCCAACCTGGGCGACAGAGCGAGACTCCATCTCAAAAAAAAAAAAAAAAAGTCCCCTAAACCTGTTACATAATTTCCTTGGTCTTCTTTTTACTTGTAAGCAACCAGTGGAAATCCCTGTTTTTCTGAGATTCCCATAATCTGATGTTATAGGCAGAATTTTCTTGGCAAGGCAGGCACTTCCTATATCCTCCATGGGACTTTTGGTGGGGTCATGAAAAGTTAAACTTTGGCTTCCTGCAGTGAACTATAGCTCTAAGTGTTTCATCTCATGATTTCCAAAAGCTTAAAATACTATCTTTAACCAGTATGTGTTTGATCGTTTTTAATTTTAAACTTCATACTAGCAGTATGTATGATTTACACATAACCTTACAGTATTGCAGTATTCTGGATTTGACTATTTATCTCTACCAATGTGTTGTATACTTTGCATGTATTTATGATACTAATTATTATCCTTTTTTTCTACCTGAAGAATTCCCTTAAGTGTTTCTTTTAACGTAGGTCTAGTGATAATAAATTACCTCAGCTTTTACTTGTCTCTGAAAGATTTTATTTTTCCTTCATTTCTGAAGGATAGCTTTGCTAAATATAGTATTCCTGATTGACATTTTTTTTCTCTCAGCACTTTGTTATTTGTTTGTTTTGAGATGGAGTTTCACTCTTTTTGCCCAGGCTGAAGTGCACCAGTGTGATCTCACCTCACTACAACCTCTGCCTCCTGGGTTCAAGTGATTCTCCTGCTTCAACCTCCTGAGTAGCTCGGACTACAGGCAAGTGCCACCACACCTGTCTACACTTTGAATATGTTATCGGATTTTCTCCTGGTCTGCAAGAGTTCAGCTGAAAAGTCCACTGAGAATCTAATGGGAATTCCCTTACATTACTTGAAGACTTTCCCTTACTGTTTTTAAGTTTTCTCTTTGTCTTTGACTTTTGGCAGTTTGATTATAACGTGCCTTTGAGAGGAACTCTGGTTGAATCTATTTGGAAATCTTTGAGTTTCATGGATCTGGATTCATTTCTCTCCCAAAATTTGGGAAATTTTCAGCAATTATTTTGTTATATAAACTTATTGTCCCTTTCTCTGTCTCCTCTTCTTCATGAAAGCACATAATATGGATATTTTTGTTTCCTTACTGGTGTCCCATAAGTCTCATAGGCTATCTTTACTCGTTTCCATTCTGTCCTTTATTTTTGTCCTCTGAGTAGTTTCAAAAGACCTATCTTCAAGTTCACAAATTCTTTATTCTTTTTGATTTAGCCTACTATTGAAGTTCTCAATTGTATTTTTTATTTCATTGATTGAATTTTTCATTTCATTGGTTGAATTTTTCACCTTCAAAATTTTTGTTTGGTTCTTTTTGATCCCGTCTGTCTTTGTTAAATGTCTCATTCAGGTCATGAATTTTTATTCCATGAATTATCTATTATTTTTATTATCTTGTATTTTGCTGAGTTTACTTAAAATCATTATTTTGAATTCCTTTTCAGGCAATTCATAAATTTTCTCTTCTTTGAAACAAGTTACTAGAGAATTATTATCTTTCTTTGGTGATGTCATGTTTCCTTGCTTTTATATATTTCCTATGTGCATGTGTTGATGTCTTCCATCTTGCATTTTGGTCACTTCTTTCAAACTTTACAGAGTGACCTTGATAGGACATGACTTTCACCTGCAGATGGGACTGAGCTACCAGTTGTTTGAGTTCTGGTGGTTATGGTTTTGTGTAGGTGCAGTGGTGTAGTCTCCATGCACTTTCGTCATTTTAATCAACGTTAGTAATGAATGCAGTGCCTCAGTGGTCTAGGCAGCAGAGGTTTGTGGCAGTGACATTGACTGCATAGTTGATTAGAGAAAGGGCTTTTCTTGACTCTAACAGTGGTGAGTCGTAGCTGAAGAGATCTATTTTGATGTTGGGTCTGATGTGGCTCTGAGGCAGCCAGAGAAACACTAAGATCCAGGACACAGGTGCTTGAAACAGCTGTGGATCTGGGTTCCTGGGCTCAAGATCTTACAAAATTACTGCAGCACTTGAAGCACTTGAGAGTTGAGGTACAGGTTCAAGGTATGAATGGATGAAGTTCTCCTGATAAGCTGACGTCTGTTGCTCCAAGACAAATCCCAGAATCTCAGACCCAGAAGACTAGGATGTAGTTGTGGCTGTTACCCTGGGGAGCAGGGCACAGCACTGGCATAGCTCTGGGGAGAAAATGTGGTGCTCCAGAGGCTCAGGCCATGGTGAGCAAGGCAAAGCTGCAATTCAGGACTCAGAAATGACAGAGTGTGAGATACCATATAGTGGTCATTGTGGACCCTGAGATAACAGGGTCCAGCAGTAGCCCAGGCACCGTAAGGCCAGTGCAGCAGCAGCAAGGACCCAGGAATGGCAAGATACCACTGTGGGGGATTCTGAAGGGTAGAGAGCAACACAGTGATGACTTTAATCTTGAGAGAGGCAGAATGCATCAGCAGCTTGGACTATGAGAGACAGTCCAGTTTTAGGTAGGTGGGGTACTGTGACTGTTTGGCCAGGAGGATGGGGTGAAATAGCCCAGCTAAGGCTCTGATTTCCTGGATGTGAGATGCTGCATATGTTTGGCCCTAGAAAGTGAAGTTATAGAGATTAGCAGTCTTTGGATCCCTGAGGGTGGACCACTATGTTAGCTGTGATGCTGGGTGGTGTAACTGCCTCAGTGTGCCAGAATATCATAACTCCTGGGGGCTGCAGTGCTACTTCACTTGAGGCACCAGAGCCAGGGGCAAATGCTTTGGTGTCCCAGATGCCTGAGATCCCCAGGGGCAGAGCACTACCTCAAATGTGGCAGCACGTTTGTGGTTACTCCAGTGTGCAGGCCTGAGGTCCCCGGGAAGGTGGGGCTGAGTGTTTTCTTTGGGGCCAGAGGCACCACTGCTCTGGTAGTTCAAGGCTCCAGGTCCCTGAGCGGGTGAATCACCACTTCAGCTGAACTCTCAGGGGAGGATGCACCAGTGACTGTGGTAGCTTGACCCTGAAAGGTAAGGTGTAGTAGCAACTCTGCTTGAGGATGGCACACTACCAGATGGGTGTGAGTGCAGTGGCAGCCAAGCCTCAGAGAATAAGGGATGCAATGACTCATCCCATAGCGGGACACACTCTAGCAATAGCTCTTGTTTTGAGATAGTACAGAACATTAATAGCATGGACCATGGTGGAGAGGACACAGCATCAGTTCCTTGTCTGAAGGTATCTTCATATATGGAGCATGGGAGCTCCCTCCTCTGGGCTTCAAGCCTTGGAGAACTGTGGGAATCTCCAGAAGCTAGGACTGCAGGTGTCCACAATGGCAATGGAGGACGCTGGAGTCCTCTTGCTTATCTTTTCCCCACAGGGAAAAGTTCCTCCTGATTATAATCTGATTCCAAGTGACTGGATGGGATGGTGGAGGTGAGACGTTTCCTTCCTTCCCTTCTCTATGTGGCCATCCTGTTCCTATGCTATATGTGATTTCTGGTGCTTCTTTGCTCTGCTCTGGTGCTACCTTTTAGTAATTTGGGTTGAAATGTAGTTGTTTATTCACTGTTTTGGCTTTTTGTGGTGGGAGGAATGTTAGGAGCTTTAGTCATTTTGCTGATGTCACCTTTAAATAGTCCCTTCTTGAAACTCTTTTCAATTAACTCAGTTATTTTGCTATCTGTCCTGCCGTGCTGACCTACACCAAATGTGAACTTTATCTCTCCCGTACTTTTCAGGCAAGTTACCTTTGTTGACGTTTTTTTTTTATTATTATTATTATACTTTAAGTTCTAGGGTACATGTGCATAACGTGCAGGTTTGTTGACTTTTTAAGCAGTTTGAATATATGTTGACTACATCAGTTAACTCACAAGGCAAATTTTCTTTTGCACAGCTTAGTTCACTTGTAAACATAGGACTTACAGTGCATATGTGCATTTTTCTGGAAGGAGGGGCCATAGCTTCCATCAGAGCTTCAAAAGGATTCACAATCGAAATATAGTTAGAACTGACTTTCCCTAGTATTGTATTTATCTTCCTAGAGTCTTACTTTTGACATTCCGGTAGCTGATATCTGGTGGAAAAAATGTTGTAATGAAAGTATCATGACTCTTTTCCAGGAGATACTGATTTTATTTTAGAGACATCAAAGAGGCTTGGACTTTTATATGTTTTTGAGCATAATGGTTATAAAAACATAATTGTTTAGTATTTATTTTATAAGAATAAATATTGTCACTAAGTAAAATTTAATTCAAGCAAAATTTCAGTAAATTTTATTTTATTGATATTCACATGTATTTCCAAATAGCATGATGCATATTTTCAAGTATTTTATTTTCTGTTAATAAGATGTGTCTCATCTTCCAAAAGTTTATATGCCTGTAGCTTTAGAAAGATGAAGAAATTTTAATTGGAATACAATGCTTTTATGTTTAAACGACAGGTTTGTAAGTTATCACTTCATCATTTTCAATTATTTTTAAACATATAAAAAAGATTTCAGTAATTATATTTGCATGTTTATAAATCATTGGCAGATTGTAACAAGTCAAAAGAAAACTACTGCAGTTACTGTCCAGAATAATTAAAGGAGCATCTTACTATTAAAAAGAAAGCATGAAACAAAATTCAAAACTAATGCACTAAGTCTCACAAATCTACTGTCTTTAATAATTGAACAGGAAAACTGATATTCAAGATTTTCCAAAGTGACATTAGTAAAAGCTATAGAAAAGACATATTTCCTTTTGCAGAACTGATTTGATTTACTTCCTGTCATGCTGTACCTCATATCTGCCATAATTATTGAAGGCAGGCAATTTACACTGAGTGATGGAGCAACTTAAATATTAGAATATAGGCCGATTCTCTCCACTTAAAGTTACAAAGCTAAGATCAAAATAGAGAAGTGAATGTTTCTAGATATGTGAGAACTAATCATTAGCTATATACAGTGCCTTCGTTATATTTTTTAAATTACAGGTAAAAATATTTTACAATTTTAACTGATACATCCATTATCTATTTCAGTCTGCATTAATGCACCAGTCATGTTGCTGTGGCTTTCTTGTCTTTTTTAACATAGAAATAATATTTAATTTTTATTTATTTATTTATTTATTTTTGTTGACGTTAACACTATATTTATTTGTTATTTTTATTTATCTTTCATTTTTATTTCAGGTTCAGGGGTACATGAGTAAGTTGATTATATAGGTAAATTGTGTGTCATAGGGGTTTACTGTTCAAATTATCTCATCAACCAGTAATGAGCATGGTATGCAATAGACAGTTTTTCAATCCTCAACATCCTCCCACCCTTCACTCTCAAGTAGGCCCTAGTGTCTGTTGCTCCCTTCTTTGTGTCCATGTGTACTCAATGTATAGCTCCCACTTATAAGTGAGAATATACAGTGTTTGGTTTTCTGTTCCTGCGTTAGTTCACTTAGGATAATGACCTCCTGCTCCATCCATGTTGCTGCAAAGGACATTAACTCACTTTTTTCTATGACTGCATGATATTCCATGGTGTGTATGTACCACATTTTCTTTATCCAGTCTACTGTGGATGGGCATTTAGGTTTATTTCATGTTTTGCTATTGTGAATAGTGCTGCAATGAACATACACTGTTGGGGTCCATGTGTTTCCTAAAAAAGGAATGAACACACAAGACAACACAGGACAAGACATACATGGCGGCCGCCCCGAACGGCACACACTGCTTTATTTTATCCAGCCGTTTGTGGACGGGGCATGTGTTGCTTCTCTGACCTTTCCTTGACTCGCAAGATCAGTAAACATTGACCAGTTCCCAGAGCCCACTGTTTGCAGCTGGCTCCTTTGTCCTTCCTGTTTGCAGAGAAGGACTGTCCTGCTTTGTTTGCAAAAGCAGGGCTTATCGGGAACGTCTCGTTTGCGAGCACGCAAAGTTAGTATCACCCTGATACGAGAACCAGACAAGGTCACAACCAAAAAAGAAAAACTACAGATTAATGTCCCTAATGAACATTGATACTAACATAGGAACAGAAAACCAAATACTGCATGTTCTCACTTATAAGTGGGAGACAAATGATAAGAACTTATGAACCAAAGAAGGAAATGACAGACACTGGGGTCTACTTGGTGGGAATAAGGAGAAGAACAGAAAAGATAACTGTTGGGTGATGTAACAATATGCAGAACAAACCCCCATGGCATGTGCTTACATATGTAACAAACTTTCACATGTACTCCCAAACCTAAAATAAAAATTAAAATAAATAAATAAAACAAAAAAGCAAAAATCCTTAATAGAATATTTGCAAACTGAATCCAGAGGCACATCCAAAAGATAGTACACCGTGATCGAGTCAGCTTTATTCCAGGTATGTAAGGCTGGTTCTACATCTGCAAATCAATAAATGTGATTCACTGCATAGACAGAATTAAAGATAAAATTTAATCTTCATAGAGATTATGTTTCCTTGAAAAGAGGTAATTCTATTTAAAGTGAGATCTTCAGAATGAGAAATAGGATAAGACAGCATAGTCTTTGGTTCTATGATTCCTAATTATTTTAAATACAATTTGCAACTTTGTATATTTTGAATGCGCTATTACAATTTGTTATCTTTTTCCTGTGTTGTAAAGGGTTACTACTAGATCCATGGTAAATCTTCAACAAATATGGATATATTCCTGATTTGGAATGACATTCATACAGGAAAGGAGTTGCTGAGCTAGATGACAAAAAAATATGATTTTTAAAGAATCTTCTCTAAAAGAGGCATTTTAAAGATATACAATGAGGTTTAGATCTATGGTAACAAAGTATCAGAGAAGTGGCATGGCTCCCTCCAGTTTCATCATGCAGTGACATATTTTATGAGAAAGAAATGTTTTGTGTTAGAAAATCACCACAAATGTGTGTCCTGTTGATGGACTTAAGCCTGGGCTGAAATTCCACCTCTACTAATGGATATGTTTATCTTCTCTAAGCCCCATTCTTCTCAAAGTACAATGGTGCTAACAATGATGACTACTTCATAGCAGACTTTATGCATATATCTAACACTTAGTCATCTCTCAGTCCAGTGTTAACTCTTATGAAAGAGTTCTCAATCTATTAGACACCCTATCACATGATATGATACATTGCTCAGAAGTCCACCTTGAAAATGTTTAGTATTTATGAAAATCTCAAATATCAATAATATTAAGAAATCCTAAAAATCTGTTTGGAATAAAGAGATGACACACAATTAGTAAAGAGTAAGGCCATTTTGAATCCATCTTCTCTCATTTTTCTTATATTTATATTTGATATTTATATGTACACATGGAATAAATTCTTAAAATTTGTGTTTTTCATAATTCTCTTAAGAAGAATTCATGCTCCCATTTAGAATGATAACTACACATGTTGTTCCCTTGTTGATTTACCTTAACATGACAGTCTAATTAAATTAATTCCTGGGGAGATAGATGTGGGAGAAAAAAACAAAGGAGATTCTATGGAATGTAACACAATTGGTTTTAGGCCTGAGTGTAAAGGAAACAAACGTGTTATGCAGATGATGAAATATCAAGTTCCATCTTAAAACCAGATGTTCAGAGCTCTAGCAGCTTCCTTATTGATGATCTGCCATTCCCACCCTGTCTTTGCAAGAAATGAACCAAACTTCTTTTAGGAAACATCAGGTCTCACTTACTTTTAATGTAATCGTTTTTGAGCATTTTTCCTATTGTCTGTAATTTTCTATTTGCTTTCACTAAAAGTGAAATGATTTTCTTACAACTTAAAATGTAAGTTTTACACCACAGGGAAGAAAAATAAAAGAAAATATAAACTGTATGAAAGCAGGGATATTTTTTGCTTTTTATTTGCTGATGTATTTGTAACAATTAGAGAAATATCTGCCATGTGGTAGCACAAAAACATTGCTGAATAAACTGAACAAGTGTAATGCAATTCAGTGTTGATTTCCAAAGGAATTAAAGTATATATGTATATTGTACCACATTCTAGATATAGTGCTGGGTTATGTATGTACACTACTTCATCGAAGTAGCACAAAAATGTGAAGAGGAAACTACCTTTGAGAAAAAATATGCATTATCCTATGCTATATAACATTTAGAATCACTTTTTGTTAGCTGAAATCATAAATAATTATGATAGTTTCCACTTGTGAGAATTCCAAACTAGATAATTTTGCTGGTCGCTATAATAAACATAAAAAGAAGAGATCAATCTCATTTTAGAGATGAAAACACCAAGACACAGAGAATAAGAGCTTAGGGCCAATGACCACTATATCTCCATCGTTCATTCCCTGGTATCACTCTCACATTCTCCGATCCCTCAGTCCCTTGGTCACTTCTTCCATCCGCCATCCTGAGATCTTCATTTATCTCTCTTCAAGTACACATGGGGCTTGCAAACTTATAGAAATATTGAATGTTTTTAAATGAAGAAATGGCTTTTATCTAATATGTGAGAACAGAAAGACAACTAAGATTGTGATCTCTGGCATTCCAGTGGAATAAAAAGATTTTATTAACGAGTGTTCAGGGCTTCTCCAAATATTAGGAAGTTTACCAAATGCCTTTATTTAATATGCAATATAACTCCTGTGAAAACATCTTAATCAGCTTTTCTCTGTATTTATTTCACTAGAGAACCTCTTGTAAGAGTTGCTACCATTTAGGTAAGTATATTAATTTCAGTCCACTGGTGGATGATGCTATCCACTACAGGTAGATACCAATGTCTAGGGCACACATTTGTGGTGATTTTCTAATACAAAACATTTCTTTCTCATAAAATATGTCACTGCATGATGAAACTGGAGGGAGCCATGCCACTTCTCTGATACTTTGTTACCATAGATCTAAATCTCATTGTATATCTTTAAAATGCCTCTTTTAGATAAGATTCTTTAAAAATAAGGTAATGAAAAATAAGCTCTTGAATTTAACTACATAGGAAATAATTGTCTGATTTGGACCAGACTATAATATCTGTAAAATATATGTCTTTGTAAACACTTGTCTCATTAATAAATTTCCTATTTAAATTTGAATTACATATATAAAAGTAAGATGTTCTTGCTGAAAAATAATTTCCTAATGAGCAGCAAAGTCATGCAATCTATTTAGCAGAGTTATTATAGTTATTACTAATAAAATCGGCCTCCATTTAAATGTGGAGAACCTGCATTGGTTCCAATACCAATTATACATTATCCTTAAATTACATATTGAAACTTGGTGGATTTATGCCAAGATGTAATCAGAAGGAATCATGAGGTGAGCAATTTTCAGAGCTCAATTTAATTCAACGTATTTTTAACTGCATCTTCCAAGATTATAATTACATTTAACAATTGGTTTGATTGAAGGAGAAAAAAATCATACTGCTTCATTGACCACCATTTTCCATACTTGTTTGAATGGCATTGCATGTGATATAATTTGTAATAAAGCCAATTATGAGAAGAACAGGAACACTAGTATTTTTTAAATTCTGGTGGAATGTTTCAAAATTTTCATATAAAAAGTTAAAGGGCCCTGTTTCTAGAACTCAGCATCACAGAATATATATATTTTTCCCTATTTATCACAGCAACAGGTGCATTAGTTGACTAGATAGAGAATGGGATGTTGAGTAGAACAAAGGGTTGAATTTTGAAATCTGTTTCTTATAATCTCAGTTAAATCAGGCAAGGTGTTTAGCTAATATTGCCTTTTTACATCTAAAACAAGAATTATAAGCTTGCTTTACATAATTTTAGGGAAAAGTAAACTATATATCTTTATATACACCATATATATTTATATGTGCCACATATATGTTTACATAGACCATATATATTTACTTATGCTATATATACATCAGTATACATATACCATATATGTATAACATATAGATATCATATATGTATCTGTGTATATGTTTGTATGTGTGTATGTGTGTGTATCTCCTATGTTAGGAGAGAGTTCTCCATGAGTGTGTCACACTTTTACACATCTTGTGACAGCTCTTATTCCAGACTATCTTTCCAAGTACATTTGTAGAGCAAAGAGCCTTGAAAAATAGTGGTAATATTTCCCTCTGAGACAGAGGGCATATTTCTTTCCTTATCAGCATAGTAAAGATATAGCCTTCCTTTGAGGCAAAGGTTAGGTGGGTTTGCTGTTAGCTCCCTTATAATATTGTGGATCTCCTAAGCTTGATGTTACTCAATGCGACACAAACTGACTGTGTGTATGTCATCTACCTGGGCGTGTTCAACATTATCTCCTCCATGGAATTGGAGGGCAAGGGATATCATGTGAACATGATGTTTATGTTGCTTGCTGTGCCGCGAGTAATAAATTCCTTTGTCTCTGACCCCAGAGTCATGTATTCTGCTGGCACCTATGAAACTGGGGTAAGCTAACTTGTTAGATTATAGCAAGGGTAACATCTCAGTGCCATCACAGTTCTTGACACTGAGGCACTTATCAGAAGAAGATATTATTTCTTCCCATTTTGAATCATGTGATTTAAAAAAAAACTGGCACGTAAAGAAAAAGACGTGAATAGCCTTATGTTACGTGTAAATTTTATATTATCACCAAGGAAGCATTCTTGAAATTACAACTGACATGTATATGTCTAATAAGCATTGCCGAACCTCTCTTATTTCCACCTTATGTTTTTCCTTTCCTTTATTTAAATCAATAGTGTTAAGAGAAGAAATTAGGGAGAAAACCAAAATGATTGACTTAACCAGAGAACCAGAATTTTGGGGGATTTAATATTTCTGTAAACAGAGAAAACTGGGAGCTGAAACCCAGTCACGGCTCATCCCACTGGCTAAGCTCACAAAATACGCAAATCTGTTTTTAGCCATTTTGGTGGGGGAAAATGTAGTGTTTTGATAGTCCCTTTTAAAAAGAAAATCTGGGTAATAATTGCCACTTGGAAACAATATATAAATAGCAGGTTAAATATTTTAATTAGATCCTTCTTTCAGTAATCTATGAAACTGAATAAGACCCTTTATTTCATGATCACATTATATTAGCCAATACCGCCACTACAATTACAAAATAAATGTAAATGAAAAATATTCCACGAATCTTTTTTTCTTCCTTTTTTCTGCTTATAAACAACAAATGGCAGAATTCTCTTCTTTGTTTCCTTAGGAGATTAAAGTACCTCTATCTGTTTCATACCTCAAAGTAGAGATCAAATCAAAACATAGCAATTATTTCATTAAAGTGTAAACTATGCCTCTCTTTTTCCATTAAATGCCTTTGGCATGAAATAAAACGAGGTTTATGTTGAGGCAAGACATTGGAGGCCGGGCGCGGTGGCTCAAGCCTGTAATCCCAGCACTTTGGGAGGCCGAGACGGGCGGATCACGAGGTCAGGAGATCGAGACCATCCTGGCTAACACGGTGAAACCCCATCTCTACTAAAAAAAAAAAATACAAAAAACTAGCCGGGCGTGGTGGCGGGCGCCGTAGTCCCAGCTACTCGGGAGGCTGAGGCAGGAGAATGGCGAAAACCCAGGAGGTGGAGCTTGCAGTGAGCTGAGATCCGGCCACTGCACTCCAGGCTGGGCGACAGAACAAGACTCCGTCTCAAAAAAAAAAAAAAAAAGACATTGGAACAGCGGCAAGCACACCCTGTCACTGCCTACCTGAAATATAAAGCTGCCTCTTTAATACCTAAATTCTTACCCACTGTAAGAATTCCAGGCAATGAGATAGCCTGGTTGGCAAAAAAATAAAATAAAATAAAGTCAATTATTGATGTTATTGATGTTTGTTCATATTTTCCTTGCAGTAACTTTTTAAAAAACAAATGCTTGATGCTAGTGGATAAAAACAACCATTATGAATTGATGAATCAGGGAGATATTGAGTATCTACTACATTGTCAGCACTGGCTGGATGCTTATTTAAAATCCCCCTGATTGATTGACTGATGATGCTTGTTTCTATCCACTAGTATCAGTAATTGATTTTTTATTTCCTTAATTTTTTCTGATAAGGAAATAAGTTAAAATTTGCTGAAATTCAATGCAGATATAAAATAAGATAGAGTGTTGATATTTAACATTTTATATTTCCAAATTGTCATCAAAACTGTTGTGAATAATATATCACTAGGGAGTTCATATTTTAGATTTGTGAAATAGTTAATTGATGTAGAAAGTACTTCAATAGGCTTCATGTTATTTATCTTGTTTTCTTTGTGTGTTAACTGTGCTATAACAGGATCAGGGTTCAACTACATTTGAATATGATCAGTTCATAAATTAAGTTCAATAGCTTAAATAAGAGCCATTAAATGTGACATTGTTGACATTTAAATTTGATGGATGGTACCAGGATCTTTTGTTTTCATGGTTAGGGCAAACTACTGCACTGATCATTTTAAAGTACATTTTAACATTCAGGAATCATCATATTTACATATTAAAAACTAGGAAACCAAGCCTGGTGCTGTGCCTACAGTCTCAACTACTGTGGAGGCTGAGGCAGGAGTATCACTTGAGCTCAGGAGTTTGAGCTCCACTGTGGGCAAGAGATCAAGACTTTATCTCTGAAAACAAAACAGAACAAAACAAAACAAAAAAACACCTAGTGAACCAGAGAGCTTATAAAATTTACCTATGATATTAAGAAGATAGGGCATTTGTAAGAATCTGTCATGTCTTAGAAACACCTAGACTAGTATCTTAACAACCTATTGCAAGCTTCGAAAAAAAAAAATAATTAAAGAAGAAGAGGAAGAGAATGGCATGTGAATAAGCTGTACTGAGGTGGGGACTTCCTGGCTTCAGGTACTATACATTCTAATGGTTGGTTCTTAGTTCTTACCGTCAGGGTTGATGGTGAGTATCTGCTGATAAATGCACTAAACACATTTTTAAAAATACATTTTCTCCCATAAATTACAGCAGTAAATAAGTTGATAACTTTGATTTGCCCTTCAAATCATAGCATTAGAAATTCTTAATGGAAAGAACTTTGTCACTTATGTGAAAGTGTTAAACATATTGCAAAGAGTCATGTGATTAAAAGTGGTGAACTCATGGCATATATAACGTTTTGTCAGTCTTTCCTAAAAAATATTGGAATGTTTTTAGTGTAAAGTATCTGGAAGCTTTATTATTATTATTATTATTATTATGTATTATTGCCTGATTTTAAAGATTCAAAAACAGTTTTACAAGTTTGCCCATATGCTCAACTGCTATCTGTGTATGTTGTGATTGGTTTATTTGTAAAATGCATTTCAAGGTAAGTTCTCATTTAAAGGGATGTATATCATAATTCAAATGTGTTAAGCTACTGAGATTCTCTTTCTGGTTTGAAAGGATGATAAATACAGTACAGGTCCCATCCCCTTTAAAAAAAAAAAAAAAAAAAGCCCAAAAAATAATTATTAAACTAACCCAAAACAAAATGAACCCAAAATTCATTTTGTCTTTATAAATTTTTGGAAACAATGATATGAGCTCTATATGCCAACTTGTACTTTTTATGAAGAACTGCCACCAAGTGGAAATTTAACGCAAATTTAGCTTACTGCTTAAAACTTTGATGAACAAGATATTTGAAATAGTCATTTATAACCTATGTTACCAGTTGTTACTCTAAATGGCAACCTAGTAACCTGGTATCAAGTTGAAGACAAACCCAGAAGGAGAAACCTTTAAAAACTTAAAATTTGAAAATAATTCTGCGATCATAAATATTTACATATTTTACATTTGGCAACAAGTTTACTGTTAACAATTCTATTGAATGCAAAATGTCTGACTAAGTAAAATCTATGTTATGTGTCAATTTTCTTATTTGTATAATGGAGATATCATCAATAGCATCTACCTCACAGGGCTGTTGTGAGAAATAAATGAGTCAGTGTAAGTAGAGCTCTTAGAAGTGCAGTTAGCTGGAATTGCTCAGTCCTTACTAGTCCCATTACCAGGTCAATGGTTTTTAATGAGTGAGACAAGTCCCTTTTAGGGCCTTATCAGAATTGCTTGGGAAACTCTCAAATTGAAGCCATTTCCCATGCCTGTAAAATCTCCCACAAACTCTAATGGGTTATGCTCCCATCCCCCATTCTTCCTTCTCATACTCATACGCTGAATCCTTTTCCCACAAACCTCTTTACTGATGAAAATGGGTTAAACACCTCATATGTACCATTGCAAACTAATTGTTCAGAAACCTCTTCTAGAAGCTAAAAAGCCAACTGTTCTAACTTGTAGGAGAATTAAAATAAAAAGAGAGACACTTCGTACATGCTGCAAAGGGGCTATATTAGTTTCCTTTTGGTTCTGTAACAAATTACCACAAATTCAGTGGCTTTTTAAATGACATGAATTTAGTGTTACAGATGTGGAGGTCAAAAATCTGAAATAGGTATTACAGGGTTAAAGTCAACGTGTCAACACGTTCCCAGACCAAACAGAGGGTCAGGCTGCTATTCTCTGCAGTCCAATAATGAGATGCAGATGAACTGGGGAGGAAGAGAGTTTTATTTCTGCAATAAGTTACAGGGAGAAGGCCTGGAAATTATTACCAGAACAACTCAAAATTACAAAGTTTTCCAGAGCTTATATGCATTCTAAGCTATATGTCTATGTGTAAGTGTGTATTTCTGTAAAGACATAAGTGATTAACTTCTTTTAATCTATAACTAAGGTCTAATCCTGAAGACCTTCCTCTGGAGCCTCGGTAAACTTACTTAATCTAAATGGGTCCAGGTGCTGGGGTGATTACCCTTATCTTGTCTGCTTCTAAATTACAGAGGTTTGGGGAGTTCCTTTAGATCCCCAATAAACTTGTTTGTGGAGGCCTGGGGAGCTTCCTCAGATTCCCAATAAAACTTGTGTAATTCTAAATGGGTCCTGTTAGGAATTCCACTGTTATCTTGTCATGCTTTAAGGCCCAGGAAAGGCCTAAGCAAAACTCTTGGTGGGCTTTTGTTACATTTCGGCCTTTACAGGGCACTGGCTTTTTCAGCTTTTAATATTAAACGTAACTGCTCAGTCAGTACTGAAACAGTTGGTATGGAGGACTGCAGTAGTGAGACCTGGCCTGCAACAATCCCCACTGCCAATTTGAGCATGATGTCTATCATGCTTGTATATTTATTTACCATGATAATTGTAGGGAGTTGCCTTTCTGGCAACTTCCTGCTGAGGGAGGGTCATTGCTGTGGGACACCAAACACAGCGCTGGAGTGGAAGAGGTCAGTTTGTTCCTGGTAGCACTCCCTGTTTCGGGGACTTAGAGGAAGTGCCTGCTGAAACATAATAGTATGCAACAGCAACATATACATAGGTTGCTACTATTTTCTTCTGAAGTTTAAGTTGTCAGTTCACAGGGCTTTAAGAAAGCACAGCTTAGGTTTCAGTTATTTCTAATTAGGAAAAATGGGGGAAAAGGAAAAGGAAAAATTGAAAACATTGTTTTGGAGAATTGTAGCAAGAAAAATTATAATTTAATCCAAACTGTAGAAAATAATAAAAATTGAGAAACAGCAGGTAAGCCTAGAATTTAACAACAGGTATACTATAGTTTTTGAAATATTTTTCTCTCTTCAATTTCCCATTTTTATTAAAAGACAAATAATGATAGGACTGGTTTACTTTATTATACTTGGCCTAATTATTTGTATACATTGCAGCAAGAATAATTATTTTTCACATAGTCCTTTTAAATTGGCTTTGATTGAACTTTGTTCTGTAGAAGGAATCCGAGATAAGACCTTTTTAATGTGAAGCCCAGTCATGGATTTGTACCAGCAAATACAGAAGTTGGGTGAATTCCTCTCCTCTGGAGGTTTCAAGATAATTTGAGGTGCCTGGCTTGTCAGAAAGTGACATTCTTTATTTACCACAGATCAGAAACCCTGTACAGGGACTGTGTACACAAAATATGAGTCCAGTTTTCCAAGGGTTTCATTGGCTCCATAAGTCAAGTTTGATTCCCTAAGGGAGAGCATAGCATTCCAATGAAAGCCTTGGTAAAATAATCGAGTTTTTTCAATTGTGCTCTGTTACAAAATAAAACAGATTCTTATTGCACTGATGCAAAAAACTGTATTGCCATGAATTAAGAATACTCACAATAGTTTCCAGGTTTTGGAAGAATCAGGTAGAGAGAAACAAATGTGTTTCAAATTGTATTTATAGGAGTACACTTAATTGTTAAAAGCTGTTAATAGCTCAAAAGAAAAGTTTCCTTGACTCTGAAAAGCAAAACAAAGGATTAGTAACATTTTAAGCAAAAAGTCAAAAAGATCGCTTCAGTCTCATGTTAGTTCAGTTCATGAAGTTGATTCCTGTCCTACTGGATATTAACAAACATTTTAGCTCTTCGAGAGTCCTGAACATTTTTCCTTTATTCTGATGTCACAATCTCTAAATTTAACCTGCATGTAAGAACATCTGTTAGAGCTTTACAGCTGATTATAAAGCCTCCTTCTAAAGAGGACCAAAACAAGACAACAATTTTGTATGCATGACAAAAAGTTTTAGGGTAGCCATAGAGACACAATTGACAAGGAAATCTGTAATCTCTGTGGCACACAATAATTTGACATAACAATTATAATTATTATTGATAACATACACTAAGATATATAGAATTATAGGAGTTTCCTATAATTTTGGAACAGATACCAATGACATATTTATACAAATACAGCCCAAAGAAAGCCAAACCCCATTTAATATTTGTAAATGCTTCCTGTATGGTTTTGGTACCAAATAAACCAAATTTCACTGTTACATTAGTGTATTATTAATGTTAAACCCAATTCTTAATAAAGTCTCATAGACATATTTACCGAATTTTAATATTTGACCATAAGATTTTTATAGACCTTTTATAATCTTTTATAATTTTCATTAAAGAGTATGTTAGTGCTCCTAAGAGAAACCCATTGTGTTTTATTTTAATGCTCAATTTATACAAAAACTGGATAATAGCCTTTAACTTTAGCAAATATGTTTACACACAGAATTTCCTTTACAATCAAACTTCCACAGATTGCTTAAATCTTCATTTTTTTATCCAATTTAAAACAATCCTTTAAACTTTTAATATAGGCACAAATCCATATTCTCATGCCTCCTTATAATGTTTTTACCAAAAGTATATTTTATTTCCTTACACACCTTGCATGTAAACTGTTCCTTTGATAGTCTTAAATACACTGTTAACTCTTACCAACCTTTACTTTTGGTGAAAACCTTAGTAAGTTTGGGATTTTCATTATGTACTACCTGTGGAGCCTAGGGAGAAGTGAAGCCAGCTGTACTTCCTGGGTCGAGTGGGGACTTGGAGAACTTTTCTGTGTAGCTAAAGGATTGTAAATGCACCAATCAGCACTCTGTAAAAAAGCACTAATCAGCGCTCTGTGTCTAGTTAAAGGTTTGCAAATGCACCAATCAGCACTCTGTGTCTAGCTAAAGGATTGTAAATGCACCAATCGACACTCTGTAAAAATGCACCAATCAGCACTCTGTGTCTAGCTAAAGGATTGTAAACGCACCAATCAGCACTCTGTGTCTAGCTAAACGATTGTAAATGCACCAATCAGCACTCCGTAAAATGGACCAATCAGCACTCTGTAAAATGGACCAATCAGCTCTCTGTTAAAAGGATCAATCAGCAGGATGTGGGTGGGGCCAAATAAGGGAATGAAAGCTGGCCACCCGACCCAGCAGGGGCAACCTGCTCAGGTCCCCTTCCACACTGTAGAAGCTTAGTTCTTTCACTCTCCACAATAAATCTTGCTGCTGCTCACTTTTTGGGTCCACACTACCTTTATGAGCTGTAACACTCACTGTGAAGGTCTGAGGCTTCACTCCTGAAGTCAGCGAGACCATGAACCCACTGGGAGGAAAAAAAAAAAAAAAGATGTGCCACCTTTAAGTGCTGTAACACTCACTGTGAAGGTTTGTGGCTTCACTCCTGAAGTCAAGCGAGACCACGAACCCACCAGAAGGAAGAAACTCCAGACACATCTGAACATCTGAAGGAACAAACTCTGGATACACCATCTTTAAGAACTGTAACATTCACTGCGAGCATCTGTGATTTCATTCTTGAAGTTAGTGAGACCAATAACTCACCAGAAGGAACCAATTCTGGACACACTAGGACCTAGATAAAAGTGCAGATAATGTTTGACTTATTCCAGCATCTAACTCCATGTGTCCTAGGCCTTACCTAGCTGTAAGGCAGGCAAGTTGTACAGGTAAGAGTCACAGTGGCATTTTATAAAGCATTTAGAAGGCCTAATCACCTTTAAATTGTACAACATTTCTTTCATAAATTCCCTTTCATAAATTCTTTCATGACTTACACAGACAAGCTATGACATGTGTTGACTTTCTGACTTGTCCTAAATGACAGAGCAGGAGCACCATCATCTTGGACAAACACCACCACTTTAAGTTCCAGCTCCTTTGCTAACCTCATGCATTTCAAGGAAATCACTTATCTTCTAAAACCAAACAGCCAGAAAAAGCAGATAGTAAAACACAGATAAGACAGGTCAGGCACAGAGGGAGGTGTGGGAGAAGTCTCTTGTATAACTGTCAAACTTCACACTATACATTGGGCCCCAGTAAAACAGTGGGCCTTAATAAGAACATCCCTTTCTCTTCAGGTGCACTAAGAAAGGGAACCTAAAAGCAGACTCAGTGGGGATATGCCTGCAGCTGCACAAAGGTATATGGGAACAGACACACAGCTCTCCCTCCCAGATAAGCACAACAAAGAGACACAGAAGCAGTCCAAGCCTCTGATAAACTCACCTGCCCTGAATCCTTAAAAACTTAGTCTGTAAGAGAAAGGGCCTCTGACCTAACTTGGCCAAAAACCCCTCTCAGGTTTATTCTCTAAAATATACCTGTCTTTAATTGTCGAACCACTTTTTGTGTTTCTTTCCTCTTTTTATAAAGTCTTACATGAAATAGTCTTCTTTTTAAACAAGCAGTTATTTTACTTTAGGACAAGAATTTACCATACAAGATTTTTTCTTATATAAAATCTTTTTTCTTTAATACCTTTTTGCATAGCTAGGGGCATGGCTAATTTTATATATCCCCAGGCCTTATCTGGAATTTAACACTCCAAAACAAATTGAACAAATTTTAAGTTAAAGAAGCAGTTTATGACCTAAAGCATTTAGCAAACCTAATGTTTGACCTGCATAATTTAGACCAAATGTTTACATTTTTGAAGATATTTTTATTTTACCAATAATTTTAAAATTCTATTTTTATAACTTTCTTTATATCTCTCTTATTTCCTGGTTTCTCTTACCTTGTTTTATATATAAACTTTAAATAAGCTTTGAATTAGACAAAACTTAGTTCCCTTTTTAAAATGACACAATTTTTAGGAAGAATGTTTTCCTACCATGTATTTTTATTGAAAACTACCCCAATATTGAGATATTTGTTGTTTAATTTAATATAACTTTAGATTCTAAATTATGACATTTGTTTACAAATATTTATCCCATTACATTTATCTAATTATTTATTTTAATCATTTACCTAGATTAATTACAAAAACTGCGATAGTCATTAAAGTTGTGAAACCAACATTGCGAAATTATAACTGAGACAGTGAAAATGATCTGACCTAACTGACTCCACCTTGGGTCTAACCACCAAGCTATTCTTGTTCATTAACTTAGTTTATAGTTTAGCTTTGAAACAAAGATGATAACAGCCCTTTCCCAGGACAGACTTTCTTCATGTCTGTGGACTAGACTGTATAAAGCCACAGGATTAGAAGTTAGGGTGTTTTACTAAATAATTGAAGATGTAGCTATCTTCATTAAATCAATATTAGTATTTTATTCATTAAAAATTACACAAGCGGCCGGGCGCGGTGGCTCAAGCCTGTAATCCCAGCATTTTGGGAGGCCGAGATGGGCGGATCACGAGGTCAGGAGATCGAGACCATCCTGGCTAACATGGTTAAACCCCGTCTCTACTAAAAAATACAAAAAACTAGCCAGGCGCGGTGGTGGGCGCCTGTAGTCCCAGCTACTCGGGAGGCTGAGGCAGGAGAAAATGGCGTGAACCCGGGAGGTGGAGCTTGCAGTGAGCTGAGATCCGGCCACTGCACTCCAGCCTGGGCCACAGAGTGAGACTCAGTCTCAAAAAAAAAAAAAAAAAAAAAGAAAGAAAAAAAAATTACACAAGCAAAGATCAGTCTATTTGGGGCTGAGTTACAGTTTTGTAGCCTTTATGCCAATATGAAGTTGCTTGATCAATAAATGCAAACAAAAATGTATGCTGGCAACTCTTAAGACATTTCTAACATTATTTTATCAATAATTGCTAAAGCTAGCTTACTTTATTGAAGATCTTACTTTAGTCACATAAACTTGAAAAAGGATTCTTTTTTTATGTTAAAATATTTAAGCGCTTTTATTTTTCTTTGAGACAATTAAGTAGAACTAACTCTTTTATGTGAAACATGGTGTACACAAGACATAAATACATTGACATATTAGGCATGCCAATAGATACATATTTTATAGATTCATAAGACCTCCTTTTTCCTATCTTGATAACCTGGTTTATTACTCTGGCAGTTGTCAGCTAAATAGCCCTAAATCTGCATATTAAAGGAAATAACTCTTAGGTGAAAAACCAAATGGCAAGATTTACATCTCAAGGTACACAGAGAAAAAGTCTGGTGGTGCTAGAAGGAGATTAAATATAGATGCCAGATCAAACATAAAATTATAGAAATTTAACATAGGACTGTATAAGGAGATTAACTTTATTTAGATATTGACTACCCATCTTTGAACTGGATCTTTGAGCTCTGGGCAGAACCCACACTGAATCCTGGGTTTTTCAAAAAGGGAGAATTATTATGAGGCTAGACTATGTGATGTTTTTACAGTGCACTTAAATTTTTTTCCAAACACAGACATTTCTAAGTGTCTAAATTACATTTTTTTCTTAAAAATCCCAGTGTAACTTCTGTCGCAATCGCTGTTAATGAAGAAAACAGAACTGAGTCAACTGAGAAGAAAAAAACTTTTGCTCAAAAAGGCAAGGTCCTAGGAAAGAAATAAAAACAAAAACATGAAGGCCTTCTAAATACAAACATGCACACATGCACATCCACATATACACATCTTGGATGTTAACTTTTAATTAAGCTGACTTTCAACCACTGAGCTCCTAATTTTTTTTTTTTTTTTTTTCTTCCCAGAGGCCTTTCAGCAGGAATGGACCCAATACCTCCCATTTTCAAGTTTACACGGTATCAAAAGGAATAAGACAGATACACAAACAAGTGGAGACAAATTTTGGACATCACAAGGGGGATTGCACGCCGGCAAAACAGACTCAAATCCAACTCAAAACCTGATCTCAACCAAAATGCAAAGTGGGTGTATGTGCTCTTCCTATTGCTTCCCTTGGTGGTACCGGACAAACAGCTTAACGAGTCCAGGCTCCTGGCATACGATCCAGTTAACCCAGCTTTTGAGCATGTCTGCTCCTAATCTCTGTTCTTCCCCAGTAGCGAAAGGAACGTGCAGTTTTGCGCACGGGACAGCCCTCTGGACGATCCCCAGGAAAATCTCACCAGCAGCTGCTGGGTTCCTCCTGAAGACTGTCTCCTCATAAGCCGCTGGCCACAGAATACAGGACTATCCCAGTCTCTCCTGGCTGGCTCACCAAATTTTGTTCCCAGACCAAACTGAGGGTGGGGCTACTAATCCTCGTGGCTCAATAACAAGATACAGATGAACTGGGGAGAGAGAGAGTTTTTGTTTCTCCAACTGGTTACAGGGAGAAGACGTGAAAATTCTCTCCAGACCAACTCAAAATTACAAGTTTTCTAGAGCTTATAAACCGTCTAAGCTGTATGTCTACATGTAAGTGTGCATTTATCTAAAGACAAGTGACTAACTTCTTCTACTCTATAACTAAGGTCTGAATCCTGAAGACCTTCTCTGGAGCCTCGGTAAATTAACTTAATGTAAATGTGTACAGAGGCTGGGGCGATTACCCTTATCTTGTCTCCTTCTAAATTATGGAGGTCTGGGGAGTTCCTTTAGACCCCCAATAAACTTGTTTGTGGAGGCCTGGAGAATTTCTTCAGACCTCCCAATGAAACTTATTTAATCCTAAATGGATCCTATTAGGAATACCTTTGTTATTTTGCCATGCTTTAAGGCCCAGGAAAGGCCTAGGCAAAACTCTTCAGTGGGCTTTTGTTACATTCCAGCCTTTGTATAAGGGCACTGGCTTTTTCTGCTTTTAATGTTTAACTTAACTACTCAGTCAGTACTGAGACAGTTGTCATGGAGGCCTGCAGTAGTGAGACCTGGCCTGCAACAAACAGAGAAACAGGAAAGATATATATTACTTCTAGGAGGAGAATCATTTATTTCTCTATTCCAGCTTCTAGAGGTAGCCAGCATTCCTTGGCTCATGGCCCTTTCTTCCATCTTTGAAGCCACCCATTATATCACTCTGATATCTGTTTTGTCCTCACATCTGCTCTAATCCCCCTGCCCTCTTCTTTCAATTGTGAGAACCTTTGTGATTACATTGGGCCCACCCAGATAATCCACTATAATAGCTCCATCTCAAGAACCTTAATTTAATCACATCTACAAAGTCTTTTTTCCCACATCAGGTTAATATAGTCACAAGATTAGAACATGGATTTCTTTGGGGGTCTATTATTCCATCTGCCATTGAGGGTAAACTACTTGAATAAGCAACAAGAAGAGTAATGTGTAATCTGGGCTCCTGGGAATTAGAAATCAACATGAATTTCATGACGTGCCTAAAGGGAATCATCAGTAGTTTGAAACAGTCAAATCACATGCAAAAGTAGCTACATGGAAATTAGTAGGGCAACTTGTAGCTCAGAATCTCATAATCAAGAACTTATTTAAAAACTTTCTATAAGCCAGTGTGGTAAAGTAGAACCACTTCTATCATTCTCTAGCTGTGTGAGTTTGAGTAATTAGAGCCTCTTTGACCTTTGCTTTTTCTCATCAAAAAGAAAAGAAAGATGGCTTAAAATATTATACATGAAAATAATATATGCAGAATGCCTATCTTACTGCCTGACACATTCACTATTATAACTGTTTAGTAATAATTAATTTAAATTATCTAAAGTTGATGTTTCGGTGCTTTGGTAGAACACTATATGTGTCAGAGAACTATGTGGGTTAATGTTAAAAACATCATTCTTATTGGGTTCCTACGTGTTGTTCATATTGGTTTTTGCTTGTGTAATTGTAAGGCAATGCTGCTTGGTACAGTGAGTCCAGAGTAATTTCTAATAGTAAGGGTAAAACTATTAATAGCTTATAAGCAGTGAGTGCTTAAAATTATGATACTCACTGTTCTAAATGTTTTACAGGTTTCATCTCTTTAATCCTCACCATGACCCTATTAGCACATGGTTTGTAATTTGTCATCATCTTGGCAGGGCTCTTCTCATGCTAAGACATGACTCACTGGCGTGTTACGCAAAACTGATTTGCTAATCAAAGGAAAAAATTAGAGCGAAATGGAATGTAATATCACTTTAGAAAATGTCTGAAATTACTTTGTCAAAAACGTGTAGCTGAAAGATTGTGAGTTATGTAAACCCACTTGCCTGAGTAATCCACTTTCCAGTACAATCTATTTTTATAAATTGTTTAAAATTTTTGCAGGCAGAGCCCCCAAAGGCAGGAGAACAATCTAATTTCAACCTTCAAATCAAACATATGTGTTTAGAGTAGGTCTTTGTAATATTTCTCTCTTGTCCTGCGCTTTTCTTTTAGTCAGTGGCTGCTTCTGTTTAGTGGATAAAACCTCTCGTGGCTGCCAGGTTCGTCATTCTGCCTAAGTGCTGCTTGTAGTGAATTGAGTAAAACAGGGACCGGAATTGGATACTTTGGTATCTGACAAGTAGATGAGAGATAGAAAAAAAAAAAAAAAAAAAAAAACTCTCCAGCATAAATACCACCTACAGAGATGAACCCAAAGTGTGTCTAACGTATCTTACATCATTGACTGGAAATCCACACACTTACTGCATGTCAATGAGCAAATCAAAGATAGATAAACAAATTAAAATATATACTTTCATATCTGTGAGTACTTAAAGTGACCTAAAAGAATATTAGCATGTATTTTCTAAAAGCGAATATCTATTAGTGATCATTTTTAGTACAGAAGCCATAACCATAAATAACCCAGCAAAGGACACACAAAATAGCCACAGGATTATAAACTTTCTTTTTCATTCATCTGATAAAAAGAGCTTTGAAGCATGGGGGTGCTTCAAGAACTATTATTTAGTAGGAGCCAAAATAAACCTGCATAAATTCTAAACAAAATAATTATCAAAAAGAACTTTGAGTACTTCCTATGGTTAAAAAGCAAAGATCAAGAAGAACAAGTAGAAACATCTCCTCCTCCCCTAATATTATCTACTTTGTGTTATTGCTAAAGAAAATTAGTTGGAAGAGCTGTCCGTATGTACAGGCAAAGTAATTAGTAGACTAGGGTGTAATTTGAGTGTGATTAATTGATTAAATGGAATAAAATTATTTGGTCCTAAGAATAGGACTGAGTATTGGAAACTGTGGCAACAAGGTTAATTCCTTCTGGAAGCAACTGCATATTTACTGGATTCAAATTAACATTTTATATACAGGTATTTACTCATTTTAACTACCTATTACCACTTGGAAGAGAGCATTCTCCAAGAAATTTGAAAACAGAAACAAGTATAATTTGATGGGGAAAAGAGCAGGGATACTCTAAGGGAATAGACAGTGTGGGAAATGTATTCCCTGCCTTGGGAGACCCTGTACATTGGCTCCCAGGAGGGAAGGATTTCAGTTGAAATGTTTTAGTCATTTGCTCACCTTAATTATTTAGCACAGCATTTAAAACATAAATATGGACTCAGTAAATATTTATGGAAAAAATGATAGTAATGATGACAATGATTAACATTTGAATTATCCACTAGTGTCAGAAATTTTTTCGAAGTTCTTGACACTTAATTTTGGTTTTTTTTGTTGTTGTTTTGTTTGTTTTTACTATTTCAAACTACCCTGCAAGGTAAGAACTGAAGTATAGAGAAGATAAATACAGAGAATTTGCCCAAGATTATGCAGCAAGAAAGTACAAATGCCAGAATTCAAAAGGAGCAGTTGGGCTTCAGAGCCCTAGTTAGAACAAAGGCAGGCAAAAGGATGGAAAGTTAGGGAAGAAGGGGGCGAGGGGGTTGGGAGAAGAAACATAAAAAGGGAAAAGAAGGAGAGAGTGGAAGCCTTGCGGACTGTGTGTCTGTGATCGCTCCTAAAGCCCAGCAGCGACACTATGATTTCTCACTCACAAACTGTTGGTTGGGCAGATGACATTCGGAAGGCAAAGGAGGCAAATAAATAGAAAATACCCAGGCAGATGCCTCACAAGCCAGAGTTAAGAAATTCAGTAACTCACTGGTGCTTTACTTGTCTTAGAGCTGGTCTGGCTCAGCGTCTCCCCTCTTGCCTGGAATGTAGGAACAGAGATAAGGAAACCCGAGGCATTCACACAGTTCCTCAGGGAAAGAGGTCTTCCCATTTGCCTGACAATCCAATATTCTCTTTAGTCAAAAGCACTCATCTAGCTGGCGAGCTGCTTGTCTGGTTATCTTACGAGCAACATTTTATATATCTCATGATACAATGGAAGGTAGTTTAACCATTCAAATTTGACTCTATTTTTCTCTTCTAACTCTTTTCAAAGGCTTACTGATATATATTACAGCCTAAGATCATGCTGGGGGATGATTTCAAATTTATTGTGCCACCCTTGGCTCATTCATAATTTTAGGTATTTAATATAATTAAATACCTTTTCCTGCAATGTCAAACACTGGGAAATCATTTAAATAAACAGAGTAAAGGTTTTCTTCTGCAGTGTGATTTCAAAGTTGGAAAGTCAAGCTGTTTCACCAGACGGAGAGATATCTCTCCAATCCGCTTGCTTAAATCTGAAATATCTTTAACAGAAACAAAGCCTTTTTAAGTCCTCCTGAAAGAGGCAAACCATGGACTTACAATGATACTAAGGTGTAAATAACTAATACTAGTTTCTATGGGGATTCACATACTTTGAGGGTGGCAGAACAGAGCAAAAGAGCCCCTGGGGGTTGGGCTGGGCGCGGTGGCTCATGCCTGTAATCCCAGCACTATGGGAGGCTGAGGTAGGTGGATTACCTGAGGTCAGGAGCTTGAGACCAGCCTGGCCAACCTGGTGAAACCCCATCTCTACTAAAAATACAGAAATTAGCTGAGCATGGGGGCAGGCGCCTGTAATCCCAGCTACTTGGGAGGCTGAAGCAGGAGAATCACTTGAACCGGGGAGGCGGAGGTTGCGGTGAGCCGAGATCACGCCATTGTACTCCAGCCTGGACGACAGAGCGAGACTCCCTCTCAAAAAAAGGAAGAAGAAGAAGAAGAAAAAAGCCATTGGGGTTGTAGGAAGAGGATGAACAGTGAGCAACAGGATAGAGAGGAAAAGAGCAAGACAAGAGGAAATGGTTGTACATCTGTGTTGCCCACCTCCCAATTTTTCTTAAGTTTGCACCAAGATAAATAATACTATTTTTCATTCATTGGATGGAAAAATAAAGTATCACATACAGTTAAGAACTTCAATTGTGATCTAGAATACCCAGATTTCAAACTTTGTTCTGCCGTCCACCAGGGGTGTGAGCTAGAGCAGTTTCCTCTCCTATGCTACCACTCCTCCATCTGTAAAATAAGATAATAATAGCAGCGTTTTATAGGCTTGCCAAGAGGATCAAAATAAATAAATACGTAAAGCACCTAGAAAGCTGCCTGCCGTATAGTAATTGCGCCATAAATGTTAACTATTATTGTCGTTATCAGTATCTTTATTTTGTAAGCATGATTGATAAATAAGAGAAAGGGCTTCTCATAGGTTACATTTCTGTAGGTATTTCTTTAGGTCTCACTAAATCAGATAGCACCAGTACTAACAGGAACAAAATAGAAAACTGTTAGAATTGTTTTTCTTTTAAATATTTGTTCCACTGGCTGCCAAGGTTATGTCAACTATACTTAGAGGCTGTTTACTGATCAAATAAATGTTAATCTAATCACAGATTGCTCTTAAGCTAGAAAGTAATAATTACTCCACATCACTAGGCATTTTTAAAGTTAATAGGATTTACAAATATTGACAAACAAGTCATTAAAGAATAAAACTTTTGTCTTTCTTAGATAAGGTTATTTATAATGTCCTTGTATAATTTGGCTAATGTAAATTATGATTCTGCAATTCAATTTTGTCCTCCCTGCATCATTCATTCTAACATTATTGAATGTTAAAAAAAATATGAAAATGAATTACTTGGAAATGAATTCAGAATCATTAAATTTTCTAGCTGAAAGGGACCTTGGAAATTCTATAGCACTCAATCCAAAGAATTTAAGTATCTTCCTAAGGTGCCACATCTTCAGGAAGAGAAAAAAATCATACTTCTTATGTCTGACACTGTCTTTTAATGCAATCAACCATACATGTCTGACAAATTTCTTATAATGTATATTCCTGAGAACCCAAGAGTTAAATAATATTCTTCCAGATTTTCCTCTAGAGTAAACAAGAAGTCACAACAGAACCCATGGAGCTGTGTACTCTTGCTACTCAGATGTTACCTCTTTTCAAGAAGGCCTTTCTTGACCTCACCACCTAAAATACCCACTGACACCACCATTGCAATTCCACATAATTATTTACTCCATAACCTGCTTCATTTTTTAAAAAGCCCATTTACAATATAAAATTATTATTATTATTATTATTATTATTATTATTATTATTATTATTATTATTATTGTAGTAGCAATAGTAGTACTAGTATTGAACATCATCAGCTGGCTAGTTTACTTCCCATCTTCCTCGAAAGAATGCAAACCTCAAAAGTAGAGGTTTCATTTTTCTTCCTCCCATTTTATTCCCATTGCCTAGGACGATACCTGGCAAATACTAGGTACTCACGAACACTAACCCCACCTTGACACACACCCTAAGTGTGTAAATTCAGCTTACACTTCAGTGTGCAGCCCTGAACATTAATATGTAGAGTCTAGGAAAGAGTCTTTCTCTGGGCCCACAAGTTAAAGGAATGATGTAGGAATTATGTAGTAACAGGGGACTTTTTTAGTGGCCAGATCTTCATCAACTGTAGGGAGCTCTTGAAAAAGATTTCAAAAGAATAGAAAGGTACTGATGACATGTTGCATATTTCTGATACAAGTAAACCTGAAACTAGACTCATTCTCAGTTGTACAAGCTCTTTTTTTTTTTAATTTGCTTACCTTATCTAAATCTTGGTTTTATCATTTGCAACAGAAAGAGTCTCAACAGCGGAGATTGTCATCAGAACAATTTTAGGGCCTCAGGTCTGGTTTGTGTTCTTACTGTGATATTTTGGCAGATGTGGTTTTGAGATTTCTCCCTATTTTCTTTAGGTTTTTTAATTAAAGGAGGACACAAATCAAAAGGAGTACTTATTAATCACTAGGAGGATTTATTTATTACAGAGGCAATGTCTAGAAAAATCAATTTATTGCAAATGTTTCCTGCAGGTTTGCAGATTTCAGGCAATTAACAAAAGCTGCTATAATTCACACAAAGAGAACATTCATTGTCTTGCCAATAATTCATTTTGATAAATTAGACCTTGATTATGTTGCATTTTATGAGAAGTGTGGGTTTAAAGCTGCAGAGTAGCACAGGCACTATTTGTAGTAATGACCCAATTAACATAGAAGCTGACCATGTTGGCTGACTGCATGTTGCATCTAGAGTCTTTCATTGCCACTGTGGGGTGTGTGTGCGTGTGTGTGTGTGCTGGTCATCTGTTTGGGTGTTGGGTTTTGCTACTTAAAGATTATTAAGTGATGATTAAGTGAATCCTGGAAAACAGAAGCAACACATATTGCAGGAATTGAGAAAGCTGAAAAAAATCAAACATACAAAAACAGACTCCATTAGGATTGCTCATTTGCTCTCTCCACAAACTTGGATGATACCATGGCAACAGATGAAACTAGTAGCCTCTTTGTTTCTGTCCAAAGCATGTCACTAGGCCAATTTAAAACACTTTCTGAAACTCTTCTCTCATGTAATCAACTCAAAAAGAATTATCACTGATTGTGTGCCAGGTTCTATTCTAGGAATGAACTCCCCAGTCAGCCACAGAAAGTGAGAAAGCAATGTAATAGGGAAAGTGATGTTTCTGTGACTCCAGAGAAGGATATGTGTTTTATAGATTACTGGAGGCATGTTTTTAAGTCCATGGGATGGGGATGAGAAAGGCATTGCTGATGGAGTTACCAGCAAATACAAAGGCAAGGAATTATGAGAGAGAATAATGTAGAGTGGTGAATTGGAATATAAATTGCAAGAGGGATATGAGTTTAATGGGAGAGGGGAGGGAATTCATGATAAATGAAATAGGTAGAAACTAGATAGCAGTAGGCTACATATGTCTCTTTAGAGTTTTGACTACTTTCCTGCAGTGAATGAAGAGCCATTAAGACCTTTTGAGCAGGTAAATGACAATGCAATTTGCATTTTTGAAAGGAGACTCTGATAACAATATAGGGGCCAAATTGGAGGTTGATGAAACTTACTTCAGTCTTCAGAGAGACCTGTAAGAACAGTCTTCTGGACTCCTGTACTCCATTCCACCTAGAATTTATTTTGATGTGGCTCTTGTTGGGAACTTGTTCATTTTTCTAGTTTTCTTCCCCTATGTTTAATATAATTATGTGGTTGTTCCATTAACCTCATCTCATCATGATTTTTTGGAGCTGTTGAACATCATCACTTTTTCCTGTTATGCTTTAGTATTTAGTATAGCATTTTGCTGCAAGTACATGTAACACAAATGCTAATAACTAAACCAGCAACTAACTGAATGAGAACTTAGCTGATGAAAGTCAGAAACCAGGACTGGGATGAGTTTGCGATTTCCTCTGAAATTATCAAGCATAATGCTGTCACTGAATAGAGACACAGTGGTTAGAGCACACTTAAGAGCTAAAGGTCATGCTTAACTCTGCAGAGGGAAGCTTGAAACTTCACTAAAGAAATAATATTTCAACTAGATCTAGAAGAACAAACCAGAAGAGAAAAATTGCACAGAGGAATTGTGAAAGGCCACAATGCAATGAATGATCAGAGCATGATGAGAGGCATAGCTGAAGTTTAGGGTGAGTGAGGAAGAGATGAAAGGAAATCAGACTAAAAGTAGACTAGGCAATGGATGTGAAGGGCCTTGTAAGCCATGGTATGTTTAAACATACTATATGTTAACGGTGGTATGTTCATAGTGTTTTCAATATGTTTACCATCGTGTTTGTATTCACTCAGCATAGAGTAAGAGGAAATTAGCTCACATTAAAACACTGGGGGAAAGGGATTATTATTAAAAACTGCTTTGTTTGCAGCAGGCAATATATTCAAGAGGTTCAGACAATAATTTACATAATGAGTTTTAGCACAACAATAGTTGAATCTTCCCTAAAATATTTCCCTCTCCAACTAGTTATCCAATGTAAAATATCACCATAGGTTTATTATCATATGTTAGCAAAAGTCCTCATCTAAAATAGAAACAGAGCCACAGCTTATATACTCTAAGTAGTAAAGTACCATGAAACCATCTAAACGTGCCCCTACTACTCACCTAGTAAATGAACACCCCGAATTCATCTCCTGTGAATATGTGAATAACCACAGTGATAAAAATGTATTTGTATCACAGATTTTATTTCATTTTTGAACAATCTAGTTGGTAGAAACTTCTTTCTTATTTGGATTCACACAATGTCTTATTCCTCTTCCACTAGATACCTAGTCATGGTTTTCTATTTCTGCCAATTCCAGTCAATTGGTATGACTTACCTGGGGCACTCAGCTGAGCAGGAATCTAAAACTACATCCAGATTCATCAATGAAAAAGAAATGATTCAGTTGCTGTATCTGCCAGGAATTCTGGAATGGTAAGTGGCAACTTGCATGATATGTTTTTCATTCCAAGCTGAGACTATTTGAAGACAACTATAATAGCTCTACCATCTGTGCTGTGAAATTGTTCCCATATAAACACCTAATACAAAGCATACTCTTAATACAAGTCTTTTGAGTGGATTTAAGACATTGTTGCTAGCCCTCTAGGAGTCATTTTTTCTTGGACATTCTAGACAATACCTACCTTAAAATTTTAATGTTCTATATCTTCTTTCCCTCTTTACTATTGGTGTATTTAATGCTAGTACAGGGTTCTCCATTTGTTCCTGTTAAATTTCATCTGGTTAGATTTAGCTTGTTGCAACATATTTTTAAATTACTTTCCAAAATACTTTGAGGTTTTAAGAGTTCTTGAACATAATGTATGTCAGTGGGTGGATGCCAAACAAATCCTAAAGTAATATTAAAATGCATTGAAGAATAGAGAATCCACAACAAGAAGGTAATAAGCTCACTCCAGGAGAGAAATCCCCCATCTCCTAAATCCTATTTGAATTTCTACATATGTTTTACTACTCAGCCTAAAAGCCAATTCTCCATGAAAACTTCCCATAATTACCCCAGTTTTAATGACTCAGTTTGTAAACTCTTTGAAACAAGAATCGAGTCTCATGTATTTTGGTATCTGTCTTGGGTCAGGTTCTATAGAATGAGACTGAGATAAAGGTTCTCACGTAATACGTTGAAGGAGTGTGGGATGATGAACCTGATGAGGAGAGAAGAAAGATAACACAGGGAGAACACCTCGACAAAGAAATGGGTTTAGTTGAGCTCATCTCAGCCTGATCCCAGGGAAAACTCTTGAGCATGAAAAACATCACAGAATTATCCTTACTTGTAATAAATACACATTACAGGCATCAGAGCTCTTTGTAGCCCCTCATCAGTGAGTCATTGGTTGCAGGCTTCCTCAGGAGGAAGTCAAAACCAACCAAGCATATCTCATCAGCTGAGAATAATTCGCAGAATAAGGATGCAGCTGTAGACTTTTAGCAGCCAATACTCACAGCAGCTTGGAGATGAGTGAGCAGAACGAGGGAATCTGAACAGAGCAAGAGCAGTACCTGCTACAGTTTCTTCAGAATCAAGCGTGGCATCTTACACATATAAGACACAATAGATGTTTACTGATCTGTAGTGTTTAGAGAATTCAACCAAAAATGCAACTTTCCTTTTCACCACATTTTTATTACTGGCTATTGCTTGTTTTGCTCTTATGCTTATACAGCGAAAGGTGGCATTAAATAATTGGAATTTTAATTTGGTGTTATGGTATAGGAGAAATATAAAAACCATTGGGAAGTCACAAAACTCTAACCCTGAAACTATTTGGTGAAGGCAGTTCTATGGAGATTTAGCTGATGATTTATTTTCTTTACTTGTTTTTATTGAATATATAAATAGCAGGATTTGCATTGATCAGCTGTAGAAAAGAGTTAAAGAGTATAGATATGAAATGGGAGCCGCTGATGTAAACTCCTTTACTTTGTTCAGAGAATCCTCCAACTGAAATTTTGTTGCAAATTTTAAGTAATTTTTAACAATATGAAACACTGTGGAGCTTACAGAAAAGTTGCAAATGTGGTAGGAGAGATGTTTTTCTTCTCTGAGCCATTTAGGAGTAAGTTACTAACATGAAGTTCAATCACCCTGAATAGTTTAATGTGTGCATACTACAGATAAGGATAATCTGCTATGTATCTCCAATATAAGCATCAAATCAGGATATTAACATTGATACATTACTATGACCAACTCTTCAGAGCCCATTCGTATTTCACCAGTTGTTATGCTGGCATCTTTTATCTGTCAATGGAACAATTGGTGAAACATGAATGGAAGAATTCAGTTCAAAATCACATGTTGCTTTCAGTTGTCATGTTTCTTTAGTCTTCTTCAGTCTAGAACATCCTGTCTTTCCTTGACTTGCCTAATCTTTACAATTTTGAAGATGACAGATGGCTACACTTGACATTTCTTGCAATTAGAGTTTGCCTGACACATCTTCGTGATTAGATTCAGGTGCTGCATCCATGGCAGGATTATCACAGAAGCGATGCTACATTCTCATTGCATTCTACCAGGTGGAGCAGTTTCAGTTTGCCTCACTTTTGAGAACACCAATTTTGATTACTTAGTCTGTCAGGTTTCTCTACTAGAAAGTTACTTTTTTCCCTTTGTAATTAAGTATTTTATAAGAGGAAGTATTTTGAGATTATGTAAGTCTCTGGTTCCTTATTAATCTATTTATTTACATCAAATGGGGTCATTGTTTCCTATATTATTCAATGAATTAATCTGTTGCTAACATTATTCATTTGAATGTTTAATTTTTCCCAAAAAGAGCCAGTAGGGGTCCCTTCAAGCTGGCTTATGTGTCTTTCTGATATGCCCTTATCATTCTTTGAGCACTTCTGTTCTGTGGTAAAATAAAATGGTCTAGCATAATTTTATACTTGTTCTGTCCCAGACTTAGAATCAGCCATTTCTTTGAGGATCATAGGTTTCTGTTGTTATATAATGGGATTTGAAAGCCAATTTCTATGTACCAGGTGTGCTCATTGCCATTGGGAGTATGACTGCTCCCAGATCCTCTCAATGACAGATCTACAGAGTCTGTACACGCACCCACTTTCATGTCTATTTATTCTATATATCTCTACTTATACTAAAACCCATGAATTCATACTAATACCTCCCACTTCAACCTAACACCACACAAACCTTCTGTTTTTCTGCATTTTCATATTTGTAACTCCATTCCAGTGAGAAAACTGGCACCCGTTGTATTTATTATATTTCATATATTTAATTACTTGATCAGTTCCCCCATGTGTAAGCAAGCTGCACTATCCGTGCCACCCCTTCCTCTGTATGGATGCCCTCCCGACTCAGGTTTTGGTGTCTGACTTTGATTCCCCATTGATTCCCGTGGCTTTGGGATTTAATTGTTTAAGGAGGTAAAGAGAAGGGGAAAGGAAAAAGAAAGAGGAACTACTGTTGAAACTTTTATAAAGTGTTTTCCATGTTAGAACAAAGGTACTTATGAAAACTTTAAAATTGTATACTTCAGAAGAAATGAAATTAGATATATAAATACACACACCAAGCTTTTATTTTGTTGCTTTCATTGCTTATCAAAAAAAAAAAAAAAAAAACCCTGAAAGTGTACAGCTTGTACCTGGATGAGGTAAAGAGGTAAAGTAGCAGCCCTGTCATGGGCGTGAACAATGAACAAACTAGAATGCTTGTGCTTGTGTGAAAAAGGCAAAGAGCCAAGCCGAAATTACTAGGGCACGTTGACGATTTTGGGGAAGACTAAGGGGACATCTCACTTGTCAGTCATTCTTTGGAACAAAGAAATAATGAAAAAATAAATATACAGATTTAACTGGCCATCTAGTGTGTTTTTATAAAATCAGAATTCTAGTAAATTCATAAATGAACAAATGGCAAAGCTGAATTAGATGAAAAGCCTCTGTTATTGTAGTTAAGAAACTAAAAGCATGTGAACAAAGGGAAAGCAAGTGTCCTAGTTGGTCTCAGCTTTATAATGACTGTCACACAAGTGTTCATCTAATTTGTTTCTAGAGGGCACCATAGATGGTGACATACAGGCCATAGGGTCAAGGGCATAGGGACCTGGTTCAGAATTTAGTCATCTTGGACATATTTCTTAAACTTCTCTGGTCTTGTTTCTTTACAAGGTATTTGGAAGGATAAATCAAATACAAACAATATTGACAAGGTTTGAACAAATAAGAGAAAATTAATTGTACACCTCCCACTCTGCCTTAGGCACATTGATCCCTTCTCTGTTTCCAGAATATGCTTGGTGCTCTACCTCAGGGAACTTTGATTTGTTATTTCCTCTGCTGGCAACACTCCTCCATTGGATAGCTACAGGTCTTGCTCCTTCAGCTCTTCACCTCTTTGCTGTGACGTTACCTTCATATTATGGCCTTCCCTATCGGGGGAACCCACCCCTGATAGTTATCGTGGGTTCTCTTCTATTTCTCTAAGCATCGGCTGGTCTGAGAAATAAAGGGAAAGAGTATAAGAGCGAGAAATTTTAAAGCTGGGTGTCTGGGGGAGACATCACATGTCGGAAGGTTCTGTGATGCCCCTGAGCCGTAAAACCAGCAAGTTTTTATAGTGATTTTCAAAAGGGAGAGGGAGTGTACAAATAGAGTGTGGGTCACAGATATCACATACTTCACAAGGTAATAAAATATCACAAAGCAAATGGAGGCAGGTGAGATCACAGGACCACAGGATGGGGCGAAATTGAAATTACTCATGAAGTTTTGGACACGCATTATCATTGATAACATCTTATCAGGAGATAGGGTTTGAGAGCAGACAATCAGTCTGACCAAAATTTATTAGGCAGGAATTTCCTCCTCCTAATAAGCCTGGGAGCTCTACAGGAGACCAAGCTTATTTCATCCCTTCGCTTTTGACTGTAAAAGGCAGCCGCCCCCAAAGCAGCCATTTCAGAGGCCTACCCCCAGGGGCCATTCTCTTTCTCAGGGATGTTCCTTGCTGAGAAAAAGAATTCAGTGATATTTCTCCTATTTGCTTTTGAAAGAAGAGAAATATGGCTCTGTTTCACCCGGCTCACTGGCAGTCAGAGTTTAAGGTTATCTCCCATGTTCCTTGAACATCGCTGTTATCCTGTTCTTTTTTCAAGGTGCCCAGATTTCATATTGTTCAAACATACATGCTCTACAAACAATTTGTGCAGTTAACGCAATCATCACAGGGTCCCAAGGCGACATACATCCTCCTCAGCTTATGAAGATGGCGGGATTAAGAGATTAAAGTAAAGATAAGCATAGGAAATCACAAGGGTATTGATTGGGGAAGTGGTAAGTGTCCATGAAATCTTCACAATTTATGTTCAGTGATTGCTGTAAAGACAGGTGTAAGGAATTGTAAAAGTATTAATTTGGGGAACTAATAAATGTCCATGAAATCTTCACAATTTATGTTCTTCTGCCATGGGTTCAGCTGGTCCCTCCGTTCGGGGTCCCTGACTTCCTGCAACACTTCCCCAGGACCCCATGTGAAATTACACACCTCTAACACTTCCCATCTCCTCTTTTTCCTGCTTTTATTTTCTTCTTAGCACTCATCACTCTCTTAACATTCTACATACGTCTTTGTCATGCTTATTATCTTTGGTCATCTCCACCAGAATGCAAGGTCCTTAGGCAGACACTTTGGTCAGTTTTTTCCACTGTTGTGCCCCCAGATCCTGAGATCCTGCAACATGCCTGACAGCGTGCAGTAGGCACTCATTTGCCATAGGCATAAATCAATGAACAACAGAATGAATGTTCAAGGCTTTCCTTTATTGCTTTTTGTTTTTCCTCATAGGCAGAAATGGGAAAGGTGAGAGGATAAAAAGAAAAATGAATAAAGAGCTTAAAGAAAGATAATTTAAGGAAAGAAGAATGGCAGAGAGTTAAGAAAAGGAAGACCTTAGCTTTGGAACATTCTGAACCAGAACAGTTCAGCTGCAACTGCAGCCACAGTTGTGTCATACAGTGTTCCCAAGACAAGTCTTGCAGATGCAAAAGGCAGGCCACTTATTAAGCTTGATTCAGCCCTTACCACGTTTTTGGATTATTCTCTGAGGTCAACTACACTGGTTGTTGGATAAGCAGTCCAGGATAATATTAGCCAAGTGAAATGTTACATTAGAAGTGGCATATTTTTTCTACTTAATGAATAAACACATACCACTTTGTGAAAAAGTTATATATTCATCTTTTCAGAAAAACACCCATGATTTAAAATTAAAAGTTTTGGCCAGGCACAGTGGCTCACGCCTGTAATCCCAGCACTTTCAGAGGCTGAGGCAGGCAGATCATGGGGTCAAGAGTTCAAGACCAGCCTGGACAATGTGGTGAAACCCCGTCTCTACTAAAAATATAAAAACTGGCTGGGTGTGGTGGTGGACACCTGTAGTCTCAGGAAGCTGAAGCAGGAGAATCATTTGAACCCAGGAGGAGGGGTTGCAGTGAGCCAAGATTACGCCACTGCACTCCAGCCTGGGCTACAGAGTGAGACTCCGTTTCACAGAAAAATAAATTAATTAAATTAAATTAAATTAAATTAAAAGTTTTACACTTGAGTTTAGGATGAACACCTTTTGCATTTGAAAGCAGTGAATATGAGAATCTTTCATAGCAATAGTCCAATATCTCATTAAAAAAAAACAACTCAGTTATCTCATGCTTATTTGTATATTCATGTATTTATTTCAGATATGTATGTATATGCATATATAAATAAAAATAGTGTTGTCTCATGGGATGAATAAATCTAGTCAGTGAATAACATTCATACGTAATGGGAAGTCTTATTGAGATTGAACTGTTAAATAGTTTAAAAGATAAAACCATTTTTAAAAAGAACATACATAAGAAAGTTGGTGAGAAATGTTTAAAAATACTGTATATATCCCTACATTTGTGTCAGGAAGTTCATACTGACTGAAAATGTAGCTAAGTATATCCTTACATAATCAACATCGTTTGTCAACCTAACTAACTTATAATAATATTATTCTCATGCAGCTAAGTAACTGCAACTTTGAGTATCAGCCAGTCTCTCATGATCAGTACGACTATCTGTACTGTACTTTTAAATCCAGTTGTCATGGAATTGCAAACTGTCTCAGCATCAGAAACTGCTGCCTTTTCCAGTACATGAACTATGCTTTGGGTTTACTTAGAAACTCCTTGTTGAAAAATCTTCTTGCTTCAACATCACTAAGGGAAACAGAGCAACGAGATGGATTCTGTCTTCTATATTCGATGCTTTCAACCATGGCTTCTTTTATCACCTGTAAATAGAGACAGAAGTTGTATAATTAGTGCTGCTATGAACTCATTTACACATTTTTGATTAAAACAAAAATCTAATGAATCTTTTTATTAGGGTATTTTTGGCATATATGAATAGAAATCTATGAGTCATGCATACACATTTACATTCAACATCCCACCACTGCACTCTTGTTAAACTTATATCCAGCTTACCAGGGAAAGAAGGATCCTGGAAATGTTCTGGATTTTGTGCTGATAAATTTGGGAATAAAATGGTAGCATGGTAAAGTTATGTTGGTTCTACTCTTTGCCAAAAGGGGGATAACAGGGAAGAAACAAGTAATTACTAAATCTATAATTTATGTTCTTTATAATTAGTGGGCAAGTAGAAATGAAACAATACCAGGAAAGTAAAAGCTTTTCCTAGTGGAGGAAGAAGGCATTGCTGGATGGCATTGCTGGATAATTGCCTTCCTTCCCCAACTGAACCAACACAGTTATAAAACATGAGCCTGCTCTATCTAGGAAACACCATGCTCTGTGATTTCATTGGTGAAAATGAATTACTACTTTTTATTCAGCATACATATATCCAATATATATTCTTTACATATACCCATGTTAATGGTAACCAGAATAAAACACAGGAAGCTACAACGTCTCAGAATTGCTATTTCAATTGTGATACACTGGTTTTGGTATGAAGTTAAAACCTAGTTAGAATTTGGGGAAAGAAGAGAACATTCAGAATTTGGTAGATGCTGTTATTGAAGGGCAATGGAAACGGGCTTTGGAAGAAGGCCTGAATAGTAAATCTTGTCTCTGCTCCTGCTTCAGAACCTTGTTAAAATTAGGAGGACCCCATTCCCCAGGACAGTCCTCATTTCATCTCGATGACCAATGAGGTAGACGTTTCTGGGCACCAGGAAACAGAGGCAAGTCACAGAGTTATTCCACAGTTCCCTTTATTCTCTACCTTAGGGATTGTTAAGCAACATTAAGGTACAGTCCATGGGCTTTTCAGCCCCCTGCCACAGGTAGGAACACTTGGAAAGTCCGAGCAGTTTAGGACGCTATGGGCTCCTCCCACTCACAACTGCTGTGGCCCACTTGGTCTTGAAGATTCATGCTCAGAGGGATTCTCCCATTACCACGCGCAAGCTCACTGGGCAAGCACTGCTCATTGCCTAGAGGAGATCATGTTTGTATCACTTCAACATGTGAGATCTAAGTGGTGCAAACATGCAGTTATTTTTCTGTGACTTTATGTCACAGACACCCAACAAGCAAGGCTCTCTATTCTCTAACAGTAACTTTAAACAAGCAGTCAGACTTTGGAAAAAGGGAGCTATCACAGGAATGTGATTCTTTTATATGCCTTACTTTAAAACGTAATATATGTAATTATCTTCTGGGGAAATAGGCTCAAATGTGAATGAGTCTGTTAAGGAAAACTGATATTCGCTGATCCCACTTTTCTTATGAATAGGGAAACATAATTCTATGATGACAAAAGATGCTTCAGACCTATGAAGGAGACTTGGACCAAAGGCCACCAGGCACAAACACTTCTTGGCTGTATGAGATGGAGGGGAATTAGTCTAAATACTTGAGCTTGTTTTTTCTTCTTTAAAATAGAAATAATGTACCAATTTGGGGTTTTGTGGGATCATTTCTATAAATGGAGAATTTCTATAAAATTGGAGATCATTTCTATAAAGTGTTTTGCACAATACCTGGTACATAAACATTTTACAACAGCTATTATGCTTGTTATTTCTAAACTGACAATATGTGATGAAAATTGAGAACTCTAAATTAGAAGTGAAGCTATAAAGTTCATAAGAAATTAACACACCAGGTATATAACCACGAATGAGCTTATTATATTGTGTAAGTCAGCAATTGTTTCTGCTATTCAAAGTGTCCTACTACATCTTCTTTTAAAAATCTCCCTGCCTTTCTAGAGATCTATATCAGCAAATTTATCAATTGGTTTCTCCTCACAGCAATCCATGAAACATCAACCCTCACTGCATAAAAGTGTCCAAATAAAATAAAAACCAACCATTTGCTTTCTAAACTCCTAAAAAGCTTTAAAATAAAAAAGATCATAGAAAAAATTAAACCGACAATGACTGCTGCTATCGATTCCTTCATAATAAATTCTTGAGCATAAAAAAATCAGCAATATCAACATCAGGAACTAGCGGATTTATCGTAATTGGACCTCTGCTGGTGTTCCGAGTGAGCAAGCCATTCTGATAAAGGAAAACGAACACTTCCAACTCTGAAAACCCCAAATTAGAATGTGCAAGATCATGTTTGCATCACTTCAACATGTGAGATCTAAGTGGTGCAAACATGCAGTTATTTTTCTGTGACTTTACGTCACAGACACCCAACAAGCAAGGCTCTCTATTCTCTAACAGTAACTTTAAACAAGCAGTCAGACTGTGGAAAAAGGGAGCTATCACAGGAATGTGATTCTTTTATATGCCTTACTTTAAAATATAATATATATAATTATCTTCTGGGGAAATGGGCTCAAATGTGAATGAGTCTGTTAAGTGTTAAATGCCACTAGGTGGCATATTCACACCATGAAACCATTAACTAGGTTTTTCAGATTACTGTAGAAAACACTGTTCTTGGGAGTTACAGTTCTGTGATAGAAAAAACCAAGCCCAGCACTAGATCAGTTACTAAATTCAAACCTTTTGGCATCATACATGATACAACTACACATATCCAAAAAGGCATTGTATTAAATTTAAACCTTTGTTTTTATTGTTATACAAGAAGTCATCTTAAATGGTGTTTGTATCTCTTTCACTCTTCCCTGAAATTCATTGAGATTCCAAATCCTTCTCTTCAGTGTTATCCTAGCAAAAACCCTCATATCTCAACCTTATCCATCCCCACCACCTATCCCATGTCATCTTCACTTGTGCCATTCAATAGCCTCCTATTGTTGAACCCGATCTCTTAAATCTTTGTTAATGAAAGCAGAGAATAAGAAAAACAAGCACGTAAAATGTGATCTTCCCTTCCACGTAAGAAACAAATTTGTAGAGGTGAGATTATAAGCAATCTACAAACAAATGTTATCACAATAGAAAATAAAAAATAACCCCAAGAGAGAAAGTTACAGTATATTTTGTTAGAGAAGTAAAAATTACAAATATAGGAGAACACGAGAATATATTTAGGTGTAAATTACTGTGAATTTGCTGGATAATGCCTGCCTTTTCAATAAGAACTGAAATGTCAGGAAGGCAGAAAGTTCATCAGGCTTGTCATTTTTTTTTTTTTTTTTTTAATACCAGCACTTACAACATGGAAGGTACATAATAAATATTTGCAAAATTAATAAATACACAGCAGGTGCTCACTAGAGGTTGACTGACACAGGCCAGCACTCAGTTCAGAGGGACAATGAGACCAGTTAAGTTAAAGGAGAGGCAGGGGTTTTAAGTGGAGCAGAAGAAGACCAGGCATTCTCTGTAGAAGAATAATCATATGAAAAGGCTGAGGATGGGAGGCTGTGGCATGCGTCAGAGACATCTGGGAATTGGTTGGCCCTGCTAGAATGAGGGCTGTGTTTGGGGAACACTAAGAAATAAGGCTGCCTGAGAGACAGGTGGTTCAAAAGGAAGGAATGAAGGAGAAAAGACATGCAGCCTCATCTCAACTCCCCCACATCATCGTGACTTCCAGCAACCTGCCTAAGTAATCCATGACTCAGTTTTCTAACTTATAAATTAAAACCCCATCTCATAGGCTAGTCTTGAGTGTTAAATATTTGACGGAAAATATTTGGCTTATATGAAGCACTCAAAACTTTTAATTGTTCTTTCCATGCTGTACCCCTAGTTCCTGAAACAGTTTCTGGCACACTAAATAATAAATATGTATTGAATTAATGAATAAATGAGACAGAAAGAGATTATTATAGGCAGCATTAAAGGTAGATGAGTTATGGACTAATATATTAGGCAATAGTACATAATAGTAAGCTTATCAATTATATTTAGAAGATAAGAATATTGACTTGTACCTACACACCCTTATCAAGATGAAGAAATATCAATAAATTAAGAAATAAGTACCAATATTTCTGGATATGGATATATCCTCATTTTAATTAACATTTGATGTTTAACACTTTGTAAAATTATTTAAGAAAGAAAAAAGCTCATTATTTTGCATTATTGGCATAGGCTGAATAAACTGACGCATAACTGGTTCTAAGACTATGCCTATCAAATGAATAATTTGAATAAGTGAGACTGGGAAACCATATATTTTCCTGTGACAGCAAATTAACAGGTCCTAGAAAAGAAATCTCAGAGGACATAGTCCCTCCAGATCAAAGTGGTGGTTTAAGAGTAGATAGAGTATGTAGCCATACTATGTGGGTAGGCATGTACTATATACAAATTCCTCACGGTTGGGAACTGCCTCCCTCTAACCAACAGCACCTTGTATCCTGACACGTGCTACCCACAGTAAGTCAATAACATTTCAAACACCCATCATGAAAATTGTACTGTGTATTTACTTTAGGTGTCAGGCATTGTAACCAGTGTGTCTAGAGAATACAAGGGAAATAAAGCAAATCACTGGTTTTAAGGGGCTTATAATTAAAAGCCAAAAACTATGAACAATAGTAATTATATTAGCTGCTTCAATTTACTGTCTATTTCATGCCAAGCCCTTAAGTTATATTATTTTACTTAACCCCCACCCTGATCCTACATGATATATACCATCGTTTCCCTTTACAAAACAGGAAAGCAAAATTTAGAAAGGTTAGCCAATATGCCCAATGTCACCCAGCCAAGAGGCAGCGGAGCAAGGATTTGAATACCCAATTTGGTCAGACTCCAATCCCTCTGCATCCCGTCCCCGCCCCGCCGCCATCACATGTCTACCAGTGTAAGTCACTATACATTAAGTTTTTGAAGGGAAAAAAAATGAAATACTACTGTAATTGTACAAGTATTGAGACAATGTTCAGTGAAAAGGAATTTGGGAGGATTGAGTAAGAGCAGAAACCTGATGCTATGAGAAACCCAGGCTGCTGTCATGACGTGAGCAGAAACAAAGCAGAAGTCCTCTAAAGATAAACTAAAATTTAGCTTTGGTGAAGCAGGCCAGCTAGGATCTCTTGATAAAATGAAGCAATAGGAAGGTGCAGCTGGCTGACACAGCATGGCCTCTTCGGAGCAAAAACTGAGATCAGAGTGAATTGAAGAGGAAATGTTGCCCTAAGCCACAGTGGTCACAGTAGCAAAGTTGAAAACTGTTGTCTATGAAATTGGCAAAGAAGTTACTTTGCATTGTAAGAGTTTATATTCGCAATGTCCATCCACTATTTACAAAGAACTCTGATGGTCAATGGCAGTAAACATATGCTGTGTTGCTGAAGTGTGAATCGGTCTCCTATTCTATTCAAATGGTGTGGGAATGAGAGAGTTAGCTAACTCAGCAGAGTTTTGTTGCTCTTTAAGTACCATCATTTACAAAGTTGTGATTCTGATAAAAATGTGTTTTCTCAAAGTGGAGAAGAAGGGAGTCACTAAGGAAGAGATAAAATGTCAGTGAAAACTGAAAATTTTATCTGTTTATGAAATGCGCGCGCGCACACACACACACAAACAAAGAGGAATTACTTGAACATGAGTCTCCATGTTCATGTAATTCTGGAGAAAGCCTACCTTCATTTCTTCATTCAGAAAATATTTACTTACTGCCTAAGCTGGCATTACCTGTACAAACTTGTCTATGTTGTTAATCTGGGGCATTTGCAAAGGTCTTTGGGTGTAATCCCCATGGACCTTCAAGGGTACACGATAAGGACATGTATAGGTAAGGTTCCCATTTATTAAGCAGCTTCTGTAATCATGTATCACCTAATTAAGCACTCACTACTACAATTATTATAGATCCTACCACACCTGTTTCAGACAAGAGGAAGGGGAGGCTCAAAAAGTGTAAGCAGCTTATTCAAAGTCACATTTATGACATTTAAAGATGATATATTGCCCATGACATTGTCTATACATGCTGTGCCAGAAACAGTAGTAGAAGCAATTACAAACTGCTTAATTCTCAGAACTGAAGGACTTGGAGATATAGAAAAGATTGCCCTTTATGGCTAATGCTTTTAGTGTCAAGTTTAAAAAATATTTCCCTGGGTCAAAGCCATAAAGATATTCCCCTATGTTGTATTCTAGAAACTTGGTTTACTTTTCTACTCAGATCTACAGGCTATCTGGAATTGGCTTCGTTGATAATGTGAAAGAGGCAAATTTAATTTTTTCCCTTGTGAATAATCATCTGATCACTTTTTTTCTTATAGATAGTCACAATTTATTTAAGGACAATTTTATTTAGTTCTACTGTCTGTCCTTGGACAATGTCATGTTTTCTTAATTATGTTACCTTTCTCTCTTTCTATTTGGTAAATTAAGTCTTCTAACTTTGCTTTCCTTCTTCAAGATGAGTTAGCCTACTTTGGTCTTTTTCACTTTCATATTTTTTTAATGAATTTATCAATCTTCTTACAAAAACCTGACGGTATTGTTACTAAAAATGCAGGGGAAATGGGGACTTACTGGTTAGTGGGTACAAAGTTTTAGATTGGAAGGATGTAAAACGTTCTGGAGATAGATGTTGGGGATGGTTGCACAATAATGCAATGCACTTAATGCCACTAAACTGTACACTTAAAAATGGTTAAAATGGTGAATTTTATGTTTTGTATATTTTATCACAATAAAAAGTGAAAACAGATGTTTAAAACTGCTAAATTAATGGCTTGTGAAGAATCAACATTTGATGAGGTGTATAAGTCAGGACAGTTGTTCTAGGATTCGGTCTGTTTTTGTTCAGGTGCTAACTTTTACATCTACGTATCAAACAAACTACTTTGAAGAATGTTTGTAAAATATACAAATAAAACTATATCATTCCTTATTGCAAATTGTTTAGCAGACTTTATATAAATTAGAACAGCAAGACAAATGTACTTGGTTAAGATACACATGTGTGTATGTATATCTATTCCAAAGTACAACACGACATTTGTATATTCCTACAATCTGTTTTTTTCCATTTGAGAAAGACTTATCAAATTTAATACATTTCATCGCAAGGAATGTCTAGTTTTTAGTTTATTGGCTCAAACTGGAAAAATAGGGTGCCTGTGATATTAACTCTTACCTCTCTTTTATTAGCATGAGGTTTTATAAAATGCAACTAACTCTATTTTGAGAATTTCTGTTCATTCCCTACAAATCATAGATTAATCATCTTTCTCTTAACCTTTCAATTTTTGCCATCACCATAGAGATAATGTACCACGTGGATTTCAGATGTCCACTGCTTGAAGTATTTTTTCTAAAAAGGAAACAAATCTATGGAGAAAATGACATATGCTATACATTTTGATAAGCATTTTTAGATGAATTATCATCTATTTGTAAATGAAAGCTGAAAAAAAGAATTTTATAGTTGTAAGAATCAAAGCTTATTGGGGAAATTTTACATATTTACAAAAATTAAAGATACTGATTGACAAATATACTATGGTGCAACTGTGACGACTGCACACAATTGATCATTACTAGTCTCAGGTCAAATGAAACAAGCAAGCAAACTAGATGTGTGGAGTTCTATTAGCTCACAAAATCTAATTAGAGCCCATATAAACAGAACACTCATTCACATATTCTGAGTTCCTTTGTGCCATTTACACAGTCACCAAAAAGGCTGGTAAATCAGGCATGATGCCTTTCCTTCTCCATTTAATTTCTTTTTTTCTGTTTTTCTAATGTACAAAATTCAATTAGGCCAATGAACTTAAGCTTTCACAACTGATAATCATTTGTCAGACACTATGATTTGGAACCACAAGTCAATGATTTTCAGTTACAGAATAGTGTTCCTAAATGGTAAGTTAAAAATGAAAGGATTTCACCTAGACACAGAATCTTAGCAGAAGATACACTAATGATAGGAAGGATTGATACTGATGACAATGACTTGTTTCTAAAGCAAAGAGTACTTGACATCTCAAAGGCTAAAAATAGGAAAGGCTGGCAGGGCATGGTGGCTCACGCCTGCAATCCCAGCACCAAGGAGGGCGGATCACGAGGTCAGGAGATCGAGGCTAACGCGGTGAAACCCCGTCTCTATTAAAAAATACAAAAAAAAATTAGTGGGGCGTGGTGGCTGGTGCCTGTAGTCCCAGCTACTTGGGAGGCTGAGGCAGGAGAATGGTGTGAACCTGGGAGGCAGAGTTTGCAGTGAGCTGGGATCACGCCACTGTACTCCAGCCTGGGCGACAGAGCGAGACTCCGTCTCAAAAAATAAAAAAAGGAAAGGCTGTTACCTTTTGTGATACTGCCCAAATTCACAAAAAGGAAACATGTAAAATCATAAGTGTATTTATTAAAATTCATGCTATATTTTTGCAGATTAACTACACTTCTGGTTCCATTCACTTTCATGCTCATATTTCCTTTTCATCACTTTTCTTCCTTAATTATAATTTATCATGTAATAAATACATTAGATACTTCGGGAAAGAAACTGAGTATTCACCATTCAATAAAATAATAGCATAAAATGAGTTTCCTTATTTTTCCTTATTTGTCAGTTTTGTAGGGTTCTTCTGAAGATTAGCAAAATAATTCATGAAAAGTGAAGTGGCATATTTTGGGTGGTGTCATTCATAACACGTATTTTTTTATTTTTAATTAAAAAGAGATATTGGTGTGTTTATATGATATGGAAGTCATTTGACATAGTCGATGGCCACAGGAGATACTTACATCAATGTTGTTCAGAGTATTGAAGTGCATAAGATCATGTAGTCTTTTGAATGCTTGATTTGGATATTGAAAATTGAAGGTCGAAAATGGTGATTCCGGGTCATCAAAAATATCAAAGTCAGCGATTTCTTTCTCTTCCTCAGTTTCCCTTGGAACACCTAAATACCAAAAGAGTCACAAAGGGTGTTATTTTGAAAACTACAAAATATCTCTAAAACCCAAGGAATAAAACATACACACATAAAGACAGCAGTGGGAACCCCCAGAGAGCCAGGTACTCTGTAGCATCTCTGACTTTATCATTTCTCTGTGTTCTGACCAGATGACATCCAACTGCCAGTATCTGACATCTCTGTGCTTGAGGGCTTTCTATCCTGCCCTGCAACTGTAGAAGCCTGCTTGGCCCACTTGCGGCAGGCTGGAAATTCTGATAAATAACACTGTTCCCCAGGCGGTGGTCAACCAAAGACTCTAGAGAGTTAGTATCTAAATACTCCATTCCCCTGCCTTTTGGTGTGTGTGTGGGAAGCATGACTGTGGGACACAGGTCTGTTCCATTTTGTAGTCTTTCCCAGGGGATCAAGTTCCCATTGTGGTAGCCGGCTTGCTAACGCAACTTTGTTGTCTGCCTTCCTTCCCTTTACCACTTCCCCATTTCCTTACTAATAAACTGGAGTGTTCCTCAGCTCATCCAAATAAACTATTTGCACTTGAGTCTTTTTCTCAGAATTAGTTTCTGGGAGAACCCAAACTAAAACATTACGTGGCTGTCTTTATGCCATGGAAATCCCCTACACATGCCAACTGCTCAGTAAGTCTCTTCTTGAGAATTCACAGTGATAGAAAATTCACTGGGTTTCAAGTGTTCTACTGTCTGATAACTAAAAATGTCAGATTTCCACCTTCTCCTATGCTGAACTATATGCTTCACAATAATCTTCACTTCTATTGGTCCTTTCTTTGTCTTCCTGAGACATCTAGAAAAACACCATTTTTCTCAGCATATTCCCATTACTCATCCTCCCTATTTTTTGTGTCTTTCCATTCATAAAATGGAAAACACATTTTCTGGTCCTAAAATACGGTTTTTGGAGCCTTAAGCATTCTGCATGTAAATCTTTAGATCTCCTTTGGTTAATCAACATTTTCCAGGATACACAAGAGTCGAGAGACTCCTCTGGTTGTGGTTAAAAAAACAAAACAAAACAAAAAAGACTACGTGTCAAACTTGATTCTTGTTTTCTATGAGATACAACATGGCAAACTGAAATTGCTAGCCATTGTGTACTGCTAGATTACGTTAATCTTGTGGTCAACTAAAATTCCCAGAAATTTGCATGATTTTTCTGAAATAAAAGCTTTCTTACAAGGGTGATAGTCAAAATGTTTGATTAAAAATCAATCAGAACAAACACAATTCGAAGTATTGAAGTAAAGTCCCAGAGATTTTTGCTAAACTAGTTGCTGACTTTTCAGTTTCTGGACTGTGAGCAAGTCAGGGGATCTAGGGGTAAGAGGAGAAGTACTTGAGGTCTCAGAATAGCATCTATTTATCAAGGTAAGGGAGACATTCAGTAGCGTAATAGCTGGTACAGCAGCACCAGAGTGAAACAGTTTAATGTCAGTTTCGCTCCCCTACTTAATTTCTATTTTATGGAATACAGCTTACTCCCTACATACCTGGAGCCTTGTACTTTCTGAAGTTGATGTTGGCCAGAACAAAGTGGATGATGATTGGGCAATCTTTCTCCATATCAGGATTCTTGGGTTTAAAGACATAGCACTCCTTCAGCCCTTCCCGATCAAACACATAAGGATCGATCTTTGGAAAAGGGAGCTTGTTCATTTTAGCCCACTTTTCTGCAAGTAGAAGTTCCTATGGGAAAGAGGGAAAGATGCATTTGGAAATTTTCAGTTTTCATTAATTCAGTTGGTCTGACAATTATTCAGTGTTCACTAGGTGTCTACTGTGTGCCAGCAATGTACTCCTTGCTAGGATGAATCACGACCCTGTTCTCAAGAAGCTCATTATATCTCAAAGAAATTGAAAACAAACTCACTATTGTTATGTTAATTCTTGGCACAAGGCTAGCTCCACAGCAGGCATTTGAAAATTTTTTGATAAACAACTGAGCACAATTATGTTGAAGAAGCTGCTAGAGAAAAAAAAAAAATTATGGGTTCAGAGAATTTATAACCATGTGAATGTTTTTTCAACCCTTAGGAGTAAAAAAGGAATCTGATGATGCAGAATGAAGAATCCTCTGTTACTGGATTTTCACCTGTATCATCTCCACCAAAGTGTTAAAAAGTACCAATCAAAACTTCATTCATTTTATGTATACAAAAATATTTGAGTCACTCTGACTCAGCTTTTCGTCTTCTTTTTGTGAAAATAAGTTGAACCTTTGGCCTCAGAGCATTGCTATTACATGTAACGGCCAACAGAGGACTGTACAGATGTACTAAGAGCTTATTTAATGGGCATGGCAAATTGTTTGATGGTTTCCACGTATTAGCTCCCTTCCTGGTAAGCTGATTATACATTCCCACCAGCATGAGAAGACAAATAGAACAGAGCCTCCACAGGTGATTTACAAGTGCTGGCATGTAAGTGGCCAAGAAATACATGTTCGTGGTCAGCCACTGAGATTTGAGGTTGGTTTGTCTCTGCAACAAAGTAGGCTAACTCACTGGGGTAAGCACCCCTAAAATTAAGTTTAAACTGGAGAACATAAATCAATATGGAGAGATGCAGTGAAGAGACCTCATTTCCATTTATGTGCATCTTCAGGGAGAGTGGAATAAATAAGAAGCAGAATATCATAGTGGGAAAAGCACAGATTCTGGAACCAGATGCCTGAGTCCAAATGTAAGCTCCATGGCCTTGGGCATGTTTCTTAACTCAGTGTCTCCATCTCAGATATAAAATGTGGATGATATAAATAATACCTATCTCATAGGATTGCTATTAGAATTAAATAAATTAATACTTTACAGTGCTTAAAACAGTGCTTACTACATATTAAGTGTCATTCAAATGTTTAATAAATAATTGCCAGTAAAGAGAAGAAAAGAGATGGAAGGAAAAAAATAAGGAAACCAAAAGAAGAAAAAGAAAGGGAAGAGAGATAGGAACATTAGAGAAGAAAATTCCTAGAGGGGGAAGTTTTGGGGATACTGTCACTAGAATCTTAAGTTCTTTTTAACTACTCTTGTCATCACATTGATCCATTCCACAGTCAATAGTGGCCACCTAGGTTCCATGTTAGAAGTAGGGACATAACAGTGAGTAAAACATTCACAGTTTTTGTTGTTATGGGATTTATAGCCTGTTGGGCAAAAGATAGCAATCAAATAACACTTTGTGTTTAAAACTGTGATAAATGCCAGGAAAAAATACAAGGTGAGACTTTGCAGTACGCCTGGACAATTTCCTCAAGAGTATTTGTTAATTCATCCAACAATTATCAGTGAGCTATGTTCTAAGCCTAAGAGATAGGCTGTCCTTGAAGATTTGAATTTATAAATCAACAGAAAAGGTAAATAGATATTATAGTAAAGTATGATAAAGGCGGGAAGGGGCTGCACGATTGTGGGCCTGGGTTGTGCAGTGTGAAAGGCCCAGCTCCAAGACAGACACCCTAAAACTTGCTAGCTGGATGACCTCAGACAAACTAATTAGACACCACAGGTCAACAAGAAACAAATTATTTTTGGTGGCTGCAGTGTACAGTGATGCTCCCCTACAGGCAACACAGAGATAATGAAGAACAAAAAAACACAGACTAGATTATTCACTATCCCTGACATAGCAGGCTCCCAATCCCATCTCATCTCTATTTCATCTGTTCCTTATTTCTCAGCAATTCATTTTTCTACCTCTGTAAAATAAAACTAATACTATTATCTTTCTCATAGGATTGCTGAGAGGATTAAATGATAAAATGTATAAAGACCTCAGTAGTTTACATTAGAAGAAAACAAGTACTTTAATATACGGCCTTACATTCAGAGAAAAATACACTTTTCATTGAACTTGCACTGCTCTTTTTGCTTCTAGAATGTCATGAATTTTATGTTGATCAACTCTCTCAATACCACTTATGAACAAAAATCTAGGAGAACAAAGGATTTAATGTATATGAAAGCATTTGCTTCATAAGCTATTATGCTAAATACAATTACATTTCACTGAAAATCCCATATGTATGCAAATAATTTCTTGTTTGGAACTTGAGAAAGCGTTTATCACCAATCTCTTCTCTTTTTTTTCTCTATTCAGTTGAATTAATCAGCTTGTTATTTCTTGTCCAGCACTGTTCACAATTATTCATTCATGATTATTCAACATCAAAATAAACCAAAAGTTTACATTGTGGAGCAATTGCGTGAGGGCAAAGAAAAGAAAGAGCTTTCTAGTGTTTACAAACATGACTCAAGGGTATGACCAATGATGTGTGGATGCGGGGGTAAAATGAAAAGGGAAACACATGACGTAAGAGTGAGGCTATTTTTAGATGGTTCACTTCACGCTAGAATCAGGAAGAGATGGAAACTTTCCCTTTCCTTATGTGATCCTGATGTGGAAAAGATTAAAAACGATGATTGCAAATACAGTGATGATAGCATGGATAAACCATTTCCTCTCTGATGTCTTGTTTCTTTCTGTAAAGGCTGAGAAACAATGACACAGACTATGAGTAAAGTGCATTAGGTTTTAGAAAGTACTTTAAAAGATTTCAGTGAACAAAAAAAGTGCTGCTCCACAAATTACAGCAATATGCCAGAATTGTGTTCTATGATAACTATCCATTTTGGTTATTGTTTGACACCTCAGATATTTCACACTTCCATAGACTAACTTAAGATACACTTACATAGTACTAACTAAAATGACTTTCTGTGGGATAAGAATTTCACAGTATCTTTCGAAGAGATACTTTGTAAGATGTCTGTGCTCATTTTGGTGTTTTGTTTTTTTGACAGTCTCACTTTGCTGCCCAGGCTGGAGTGTTGTGGCCTGATCTTGGCTCACTGCAACCTTGCAGGTTCAATCGCTTCTCCTGTCTCAGCCTCCTGAGTAGCTGCAACTACAGGTGTGTGCCACCACACCTGGCTAAATTTTGTATTTTTAGTAGAGACAGAATTTCACCATGCTGGCCAGGCTGGATGAGCTCATTTTTGAGTACTAAAACACGATTAAGAAGACTTGAAGGAGAGGAAAAACAAATAAATAACATAGAAATGAATATCATAAATAAATGTTATTTCTAAATAACAGAAACATCTTCAAAACATAGTATGATAGCATATATATGCTACTTCATTCATTTACATGTAAAAAATATATAAATATACACTTTAAATATATGAAACAACACATTTATTTATAAAAATACAAACACACACACATATATATACATAAAATAATAAATTGACTTGTCATTAGAGGAAGTCCGATTTCTTTTTTCTGTATGCAAACCAAGAAAATGCTTTCTATTCTACAATATTTCTCATTATATAAAACCTATTTTTAAGATTAGGGAGAAGATTAGGGAGAAGGATGGCATATAAGCATGTAAGTAAACCTCCAGAATCTTAAAAAATTATTGAAGCAAGTAATATAAAATACAACTGATAGAAACTACAAGTTAGAATTAATTATTTTACAGTTATAGTCTCTCTTACTTTTAATAAAAGACATGCTAGTATTAGGCTCCAAGAGCTTTATAATGCAATAGGCATGAAAATAACTTTCTATATCTAATGTTGTATAGAGTTTACATAGCATTTTGTAATTCTGGGTAGTTATTCACAGGGATGTTACCATAAACTCACAAAATATGTAAAGGGAAATTAATGTCAACTTAACGTAATATCATCACAAAACATCTGATTCTCAATTTGAATGAACAATATGAGTGTAGTGGGTTGAATGGTGGCTCCGTATAAAATACCCATTTCCTAATCCCTTGACCCTGTGAATATGACCTTATTTGGGGAAAGACTCTTTGCAAATGTAATTTAATTAAGGATTTTGAGATTAGATCATCTTGGATTATGTAAGTGGGCCCTAAATTCAATGACAATTATTCTTATATGAGATACAAGAGAAGACATGCACACAAAAGAAAAGGCCATACAAAAATGGAGGCAGAGATTGGAGAGATGAAACCACAAGGCAAGCAATGCCTGGAACCACCAAAAGTTGGAAAAGGCAAGGAAGGAGTCTACTGTGGAGGCTTTAGAGAGATGGCATCCCTGTTGATGCTTTAATTTCAACTTCTGCCCTCCAGAACTGTGAGAATATATTTCTGTTGTTGTAAGTCACCATGTGTGGGGTAATTTGTTACAGAAGCTTCAGGAAACTAGTACAAGAGATAAAACTGGAAGTACTACATTAAAGGCTGTGCACTTTCCTTCACCAGCCATTGTGGATGGGTGCCTGCAAAGCTAATGCTTGGACTGATTTGGCTGTAATGTGGGCCAACCTAGGCATTATAAGTGAATAATATGTGGAGATTCTAAAACAGGTCATGCCCTTGTTTCAACAAATAAATCAGATGATTGTGGAAAAATACAGACACTTTTTTCTTTATTAGTGGGTTTAAATGGAATTCTGATCCTAAATGAAATATAGGCAGGTCAGTTTAATTTAGATATATTACTTCCATCATTTGTGAAGACTGCCTCATTTCAAATTTTCCTTTCTTCTTTCTTCCTTCTCTCCTCCCTCATCACCTCTTTCTCTCTTTTTTTCCCTTCCTTCTTTCCTTGAATAATTTTTAAGAGAATAAACCCATTGTTCTGACTTCTTGTCATTAAGCATTTAAATGAACACTGAAAAACTGAACCAGATTTATGTCCAATGTATAGCAACACAATATAATCTAATTTATGGCATAATAACTGAAATCTATTACTCTCCCTAAAAGTTAGTAAGATAAAGGGGAAAATAATTTCTAGTAGTAAACTCTGAATTCTTCTATATTCCTAACTTTCTTGCTCCCCAATAAAGCCCAGTGTCCCTTCATTTTCCCTAAATTCACAGCCTGCTAATTTTGCATGCTTAAGGATGAAGACTTTGGCTTATTTTCATGACGAACAATCAATCCCATTGATTGTCTTTGGATGAGTTCTAATGGTATACTAAATTTACATATTATACATCTAAGATGTATGATTAACAAAAAGAAACTTGACAAAATGAAACACAAAGCTGCTTTTGTTAGATAAATTAATAGTAATAATATTTAGGATCATGAACTCTTTATATTGGACTACTACTAGGGTGTGTGCTAACTAATTTAAAGAAATTAGTGTCATTTACATTGACATCATTAACTCTTAAGGCCAATTACAACACAGAAACAACATAAATTTTGGTTGCTTTTATCAAAAGACATGATCTCCATCTTTCTATATCTTCTTAACAAAATATGACATTTAACTATATGAAGGGCCAGAATTATCTGCAAATGTGAAATAAAGTCAATATTTCTAATTTTTTGCCCAGCATTTATGGTCTAATATTTTGCGAAAGGCAGTGTCCATATTTCAGTCTCAAAAATGGGAAATTATTTGCTATTTAATTACCTTAATAAAATTATATTGCATATATCCAATTATTACATTAAGGATTCTCCCCCGCTATCAAAAGAACTTCATGTAGACTCCTTGCAAATTTTCAAATCTTGCTATGTTATATATAAAACAAATATTCTACTTTAGCATTGATAGTGTAACATTTTAATCAATTTAACAATTCTACTTTGGCAATCTTTTAGACTCATTTAGGAATACATACTTTAATAACAACACTTACAGGTTTAAAGCACTTTTAACATTCCAACTCAGCCTGAAAAAAATTATTTTGTTTACTTTGAAATTGCTGAAGTACATACCTAGCGACAAGAAAAACTATATTATGTTGCAATTTACTTTATGTTAAATCTCTGAAAATATAATTCATTATTTCCAGAATGGTAGGTTTCGTGTTATGATAAATAAATAATAAAAGGAAGTATATAAATTTGGAGAAAGGCATGGGGAAAAAGAATTGAAAAAATGATTTTAAAACATATCTAAGAAAATGTGCAGGTAGAAATGCCTATATGTACTACAGAAGCAGTAATTGGAGACATGCTCTCTAATATAGTAAGCATATAATAAAGCTACAGTTATTAAAATGCAGTATGGTACTGACATAAGAATTGCCAGATTGTCAGATGGATGAATGAAACACAACAGATTAAAAAAAAAAAATCCTGTGCCCTATAATAATCATATAGTATATGATATAATAAGCATAACAAAATAATGCCAAAAAAGTCTATGGGGAATTGTGTTATTACAAATGTAATGTATTCAAAAAGATTAATGAGTTACATATATTTAGAAGAATAATACAAAAATTAAAATATCAAAATATCAATCTCTATTTAACTGATATTAGTAAGAATGAATTTCAAGAATATAGTACCCAAAGCAATCTACAGATCCAATGCAATCCCTATCAAAACACCAGTGACATTCTTTACAGAAATAGAAAAAAAAAAAAATCCTAAAATTTATATGGAACCACAAAAGACTCTGAATACCCTTAGAGTAATCCTGAGCAAAAAGAACAAAGCTAGAGGCATCACATTACCTGACTTCAAATTATACTACAAAGCTACAGTAACCAAAACAGCATGATACTGGCACAAAAACGGACATATAGACCAATGAAACAGAATAGAGAACCCAGAAATAAATCCGCCCATTTGCAGTTCAATTCATTTGCAATGAAGTTGCCCAGGACATACAATGAGGAATGGATAGTCTCTTTGATAAATGGTTCTGGGGAAACTGAATATCCACAAGCAGAAAAATGAAACTAGATTGCTATTTCTTGACATATATAAAAATCAAATCAAAATCAATTAAAGACTAACATCTAAGTCCTAAAATTATAAAACTACTAGAACACAACATTGGTAAAGCACTCCAGGACACTGATCTGGGCAAAGATTTCTTGAATAAGACCTCAGATGCACAGGAAACCAAAGCAAAAATGAACAAATAGGATCACATCAAACTAAAAAGCTTCTGCACAGCAAAGGAAATAATCAACAAAGAAAAGAGATGAACCACAGAATGGGAGAAAATATTTGCAGACTATCCATCTGACAAGGGATTAATAAACAGAATATATAAGAAGATCAAACAACTCAATAGGAAAAACAATTGGATTTAAAAATGGGCAAAAGGTCTGAATAGCTATTTCTCAAAAAAAGACATACAAATGCCCAACAGGAATATGAAAAAATATTTAACATCACTAATCCTCAAAGAAATACAAATTAAAACTGTGATAAGATTCAATTTTATCCCAGTTAAAATGGCTTTTATCCAAAAGATAGGAAATAGCAAATGTTGATGAGGATGTGGAGAAAGGGGAGTCCTCCTACATGGTTATGGAATGTAAATTAGTACAGCCACCACAGAAAACAATATGGAGGTTCCTACAAAAACTAAAGATAGAACTACCATATTATCCAGTAACCCCACTACTGGGTATATATCCAAAAGAAAGGAAATCAGTATACTGAAGAGATATCTGTACTCCCATGCTGATCGCAGCACTATTCACAATAGCCAAGATATGGAATCAATGTAAGCATCAATCAACAAATGAATGAATAAAGAAAATGTGATACCTACACACTATAGAATATTATTCAGACGTAAAAAGTAATGAAATTCTGTCACTTGTAATAACATGGATAGAACTAGAGGACATTATGTTAAGTTAAATAATCCAGGCACAGAAAGACAAATATTACATGTTCTTACTCACATGTGGAACTAAAAACAATTGAATTAATGGAAATAGAAAGTATAATGATGGTTACCATCTGCTAGGAAGGATAGTGGAAAGGAGAAATAAAGAGTGAATGGAAAATGGGTACAAAAATACAGTAAGGTAAAAGGAATAAGATCTAGTGTTCAGTAGCACAATTGGGTAACTATAGTTTACAATAATTTATTTTATATTTCAAAATAACTAAAAGAACAGAATTAGAATGTTACTAACACAAAGAGGTGATAAATGCTTGAGGGGATGGATATCCCAATTACCCTAATTGATCATTCCCCATATGATGGTATCAAATTTGGCATGTACCCTATAAATATGTACACATATTCTGCATCCATAAATAATTAAAAATAAAAATTTTAAAAACTAATATGAAAAAGAGAAAAGATAGTGAAAAAAATTTAAAAATTATAAGAAAGAATAAAAACAGTGGAAGAAGTTCCTATATAAATATTTGAAACAATAAAATCATCAGCAACAAAAGTCCCAATACAAATGACATATTAGGTTATATTTGCAAAAATAAGACAAACTTTAATATTCTTAAGACATAAAAAGAATGTTTATTAATAGGAACATCACAAATAATCCAATTAAAAGTAGTTTAGAAACATCAATATATAATAAGCATGACAAACCATTCAGTCTCACAAAGGAAGAAAACTGAAGCATAAATGTGAGGTTTTTTTCCCCATCATATTGTATAAATTTTTTTTTACTTTGTCTTTAATATTTTTTCCTGCCAGCAAAGGCATGTAAAATAGACTCACATATGTAATTAGATATAATGTAAATTGGTGAAGCTTCTCTAGAAATCAATCTGAAAATATTTACTAAAAGTCATAAAATGATACACATCTAGAAACCAACCTAAATAAATAAATAAAATGTGATTAAAGATTCGTGTGCAAGGATAATGATTATAGAAAAAGGTGGCAAGATAGCAATAATCTAATAGTTGAAAATAGAGCATTGTTAAATAAATTCTCACATATCTGTATACAGAGATAGTATATATTTTTATTTTATTTTATAAACATCTTATCTGTCTCTTATATTTATCTTATATGTTTTTATAATTATTTTTTAAAATATTTAATGACATAAAAAATGCTCATAATACAGTTGTAAGTAGAAAGAAACAGAATGCAAAACTGTATGACTCTGGTAGTCAGACACACACACACACACCCCCCGCAAAAAGAGACTAGAAGAAAATACCAAAATATTAGCAACTGTTGTCTGGAAGTACTGCATTTATAAACCAAATGTTCATACATTTTACTAGTATATATTCTTAATCACAAATAATGAGTCAACATTTAAAAACGACTGCAAAGTATAATGATTCTTTTTAAAGATACAAAGTGATATTCCAAAACCTCCTTCAATTCATTAAGGTGGTGGAGCTCTGATTCATACATAAAATGATGGATTTGACATTTTATACCCCCATTGGTGAAATGAATAATACAGTGTCTTCCACCACTAGAACCAGCTTCTAAGCTATCAGCTTAGAGACATCCATTGAAACCCACCTCCCCATTGTTTCTTGTAGGTCATCAAATTCATAGTCACCCACTCTGGCACAGTAATACTTCATTATCCTGCGCTTGGATTACAGTACATTTCTCTTAATGTTAATTCCTTGCCTTCCATTCTCCAACTCATCCTACTTTCCATTTTCAGATTAATCATCCTAAAATTCCAATTTCATGAAGTCATTTGTCTGCTGAAATCCTCCACTGATTCTCCATTTTCTATTGTCCCATCTTAAACTCTCTCCTTAAGCCTTTCTAAGGGAGCTGAATATCTGTCGCTTCTAATCAGATCATTCCAGCCCCTTAGATGTGCTCATCACCATCTCTGTGCTGTTTTTACCCTATTTCATTTATTACCCTGTTCATTAACTCCAGTATGCACCAATCTATTCTTATATTTATCCCCTATAATACACATACTTATGTAAACTTGTATGAATGACTACTTAATAGTAAGCTTCTCAATTCTCCTCCAAGTGGCTCTCGTGAATAAAAGTCTTTGCTCCCCAAAAAAACAAAATGTTATGGGAGGTCAGGAACTATATTTTCCCACTAACTGCAGCACACAGCACACCACACAGAAAATAGTTCATGAACAGTGTGCACAAAGGAGGCAGCTGGTAAAGGGTAAGAAATTCTCATTCTGTAGCTTTGGAGCTACATTTCTCAACTAGCACTTCCCCAGCCCGGTCGTGGACTGTGCTCATTCCACAGATTATTTGATTTGTTGATAAGATTTTATCTCATTGATACTTGCTTCTTTGTCTGAATACCTTTACTACCTCAAAAATGAAGTATGAAAGCACTTTGAACACATAAGGTTTTCTATATATTTAAGAGTTATTATTATAACCATTATTGCTCCTGAGAGCAGTTTAATCATCATATGATAGAGAAAAAAACACATATGCTGTCAGAGGACCTGGGCTATTACTGATTCCACCTGGTTGGGAGGTCATGAACTGATCCATTTAATCACTATGAATTGCCACTTCTTAATCTATAAAATCAAAATAATAACTCCATCTTTCATACATCATTTTATTTATTCACCTACAGAAAAATCCTATATACTCATATTTTGGCCAGCACCTCAATGACAGTTAGGACCAAATGATTAAAACAAAATAAACACAGACAGAGAACAGAGTTCTAGTCACAAAGAGTTCACAGATAGTGAAAGCAATATATATGTAAGCAAAAACATACAATATACTACGATAATTGCTGTATTTGAAGAATTAACTGAGTCCTATGCACTTTAGCCATATGGGTGGATGTCAAGAAAGATAACACTTGAGCTGTGTCTAAAGAATGTTTGGAGTATTCCAGGCAGGGGGAACAAAGCGTATTTATTTGAGGGTGAGGCCAAAGTGCGGCCCAGCAATCTTTCCATATTGCCACATTCAAAAGCTTTTCTCATTTCTTCACAGAGGCGGACTTTTATTCACCCCACATGCCTGACTCCACTAACTCCATATTTTTATCCTCACAAGTTTACCTTGACTACTAATACCTACAAAACTTCGAAGTCATCACATGAGTACTTCCTTAACTTCCTTTTTCCAAACCTAATGATAAATCTTTATCTGCTGCCATTTTCCCCTAGCGTGGACATTTCAATACTGTTCCCCACTTGTGTCCTTGATTCCTTTCCCACTTCCCACCCTTACATCCTTCCCAGAGATGTGACTTCATCCTATATCTCATCTCTCCTCTCTTCAGTAATACTTTCATTAAGGACTCCTAGTCATCAGTATGTAAACATGCTTGTCTCTTCTATTAACAACCCACCCCTGACCACCCACACACACAGTTTTCCTCTTCCCCACATCCTCTTACAGATACAGTCCATCTCCTTCCCTGAACAATCTACAGAATTGTCTCTCTCTTTTTTTTTTTTTTTTAAACTCCCACTCATCCCTCAAACCACTCAGGTCTGATTTCTGCCTTCACAGCCCTATTGAAACTGGCCTTGTCCAGTTCACCAAAAAACCTCCTTGTTGTTAGATATCTTCAATTTTCATAATACTACACACTTCCTTTGTTCTCCTCCTTTCCCCTTGATAGCATTCTTTAAAATACTATTTATGTCCACTTCTCTTCTCAGGGTATACCCTCTCCATGCATTGTTTTAATGCTCCCAAATCTCAGCCTCATTTCCTTTCTAAACTTCAGACCCACTGTATTATTCTTGTCCTGCTCAGGACTCTGACCTTTATTGAGCTCATTAGAATCATTTAAAAGTTTTTTTAAGCAGGAGACTGATTGAATCATGCTTGCATTTTAGAACTATTACTCATAAAGATGTAGAAAATACATTAAAGGAATAAGAAACTGGAGTCAAAGGGACTAAGAAATCTATAAGGCAAGCAAGAGAATGTGGTAGAGAATGGAATGCTACATTAGGTATTCATACCTTGAACGGAGGACTAGAGTCACTTGGCCTTGCAGAAAAGTCAAAGGAGATGACGAGATCAACCCCTCTCTGAGGTCTCAGTATCAAGGGATATGGCAGGTTAAATGTGAGCCCACTGTCCACTACATGAATCTTTTTACTTTTGACATCCAGAGGTTCATATATTCGCTCAAATTCATCAGGATCTTAAAAATATAAAAGAAAAACAAGAATGAATTAAATGATCATTCATCAGTATTTATAATCTAAAAATATTGGTTTCAAATTTGAAAGAATTTCATATGATTAGGCCCTCAGGCTTTGGAGACAAATAGAGCTGGGCATGCTAAATACAACTTTAGCAATTGTAATTATTACCCTTAAGTCTTAGTTTCTTCATCTGTAACATCAGGATTATCAAATAACGTTGCTGTGAGGATTTATGGGGACAATGCATGGAAAGCACTTAGTTCAGGTCCTGGTATTAACTCTAAGCTATGATCACTTTAATAGTATTATCTTACATTACGTAGGTCTTTACAGGTTTTTCAACATTTCCTCATGCATAGTCTTGTTTAATTCTTATAACAGACAGGTGAGACAGAGGACATCTGTAAATGGAGGGTGAAGCCAATGAAGAGTCACCTCGAAGGTGGCACAGCTGGGAGGTGGCAGACCCTGTATCGTTCCCAGGCTGCCTCTCTTGGGGGTGAGTGTGCATTCCACCACAAAGTGGGAGTCCAAGGAAATCATCCAGCCAACACACCCAGCAAATATATGTTGTCTACTACCATTCAGATATGATTCCAGATGCTGAACAAGATAGATACATGCTCTGCTCTGATAGCGCTCATATTGTGAGTACACTGCCAATAAGTACATAAATGTATTAAGAGGGCAGTTCATGAAGTGATAAATGCAATGAAGAAAATGAGCAAGGACACTATAATAAGGAGTAACTTCAGGTAGACGGTCAATGGAGATGCCTCTGAGAAGAAAACCTTACACTGAAATAAGAATAATGATATGGAACAGACCATCTAAAGATTGGGAGGGTGGGATCCAGAAGTTACCAGGGAGAGGGAAGAGCTGGAGCAAGGGTCCCAAGGCAGAATCAGGCTGGGTGTGTTTGAGGACAGCAAGGAGCCTGCAGTCTGAGGACAGAATGGGAGGAGAACAGATGACATGGCAAGGGTTCTGAAGAAAAAGAGGACCTACAGATCATTAATTTTAAGAAAAAATAATACTGATAACACACTACACTTCACATTTATGTGTGGTGCTCCTAATTCACTTGCCAGGAAAATAAAACATGACCAGAATTGAACTAGTTTGAACTGAACTGGATAAAATGCCATGCAGCTGTTGTGCTCTGTTCCCTTGTCCACACTCTTGTTTCCTCCTGCTGTTAGGAAGAAGGCTGGCAAAGCCCAATAGGGAGGCCTATGATAGTAGAATAAAGTGAAGATGGTCACACCAGATATGAATAAGGATCTCTGACTTAATACCTGTGTACATACATACATGCTCAGCACACAGTAGGAACCTAGTGTATGTTAGTTTCCACCATATGTTTCTAATAAGAATACGATAATTCTCCTATAGTCAGTTTTACTTATTACATTTTAAGAGCATGAAATGAAAAAGGAAAGCAAATCTTTAAATTCTTCCTGGCCAGTTAAATCCATAATCCTCATTATAAATAAAGGTTGAAGTAAAAACACCAATGAGACAGTCACAATATTTTATTCAATGTAAAGTGAAAAAATAAGACTTTGGTATAGTTATTAATACTTTAAAGAAACATTAATATCCTTCTAACATTCTACAGTTAACAAAGTCATCTGTTTCCCCACATCTATTAAAAATTCCCATTTCTAAAATACTGAATAACAGATAAATATTACAAACACTTACTAGTGATGCTTATAAATAAAGAAGAATAAATTTTATGTCTGAGGCAATTCATACTGCCCAGAATAGGCAAGCAAAGAGGAAAGATGTGAATAACTGTCTTGAATAAAACCAAATATGCTAAAAATAAAGCTATTTTTAAAGACAAGGATAAGGTAATATGGCTAAATAATAAAGGCTGGCTGTGTCCAAGGCTAACTTATAGGGCAATAAGGAGAGAGAAGAGAAATAGTTTTTTAAATAATTATCTGTAGATCAATTCTGTTTTCTTAATAAGTATTTATAAACAGTAGTGAGAATGCACTTTGCCACCAGCCAAGATACTATCTATCACAGAACCTGGAATATAAAGACATAAGAAATATATAAAGAGACTGTCGAGCCCAATTTTACTATTTATTCCTCTGAAGTTTTTACTTTAACAATTATATATGTGAACATTTTAATGGTAAAATTAGTGAGCCTTTGGCTTAAATTAATTTTTAAATATTTTACTAAAAAGTTATAATTCATTAGTTGGTTACTGATATTTCTCTTAATGGTGACTTCATTTATTTTGAGTCAATTATGTATCAGAAATTTCATACATAAGATTTATTATTCTTACATGACTCTTACAAAAGAGACAGCCATTTTAAAGATAAGGAAACAATCTTACAAAGGAGGTAGCCATTTTAAAGATAAGGAAACTGAGGCTCACAGAGGTAAAATAGTCTATTTTCAAACAGATTTCAAACAGATTCAAAAGATTCCAAGCCAGGTTCAAAAGGTCTAAGCCCTAAGCATGGTGTCCCACTATTACTTTAGAAAGTGGCATGACTAACTAAGAGGATACTACCAAAAACTGATAGTATCCTTTTATCCTTTCTTAAATCCGTGAGTGAGGGCATTTGAGAGAAAAATCATGTGGACCAATTCCCAGCTTTAGTCTGTAGCTAAACACCATTGTTCCCACTTTCAAGATAAATTATTTTATTTTTACAACAATTTTTATTTTGTAGACAAATAATAATTGTGTATATTTACGAGGTACAATGTGATGTTTCGTTACATGCATATATTGTGGATCAAATCAAGCTAACTAACAACGTATTAATAACATCAAATATTTATCTCTTCTTTGTGGTAAGAACATCTAAATCCTGTCTTTTAACTATTTTGAAATATACATTATTACTAACTGCAGGCACCATGCTGTGCAATAGACACCCAGAACTTATTCCTCCTCTCTCACTGACACTTTGTACCCTTTGAGCAAGGTTGCCTCTTTCTCCATCTACTGCCTCCTCCCCAAATCCCCCCCAGCTTCTGGTAATCCTCATCCTATTTTCTACTTCTGAGTTCAACTCTTAGATTACACATAACAGTGAGGTCATGTAGTGTCTGTCTCATTTCACTTAGTATAATATCCACTAAGTTCATCCATGTTGCAAAAAACAAACAACAAAAAAAAAAAAAAAAAAAAAAAAAAACAAGCCAAACCAGAAAGTAGTATTTCCTAACTGTGTTGCAAAAAAGCATAGTTATGCAAGATATAAACTGATGTCTCATATACAAAATAAGAGTGCCATGATTAAATAAGGTCCTGTGTTGAGAAAGACAAAATTCAACAACTTAAAGTACTAGCCAATTACATTGCGCATTCCCTATTCTCCTTCCTATGGCTCCCACTGACAGCACTTTATATGAAAATGCTAACCAATCCTCCAAATAACTCTGTAACATGGTACCATTGTTATCTTTATTTTGTAAGTAAATTGAGGCTTATGCTAAGTGACTGCCTAAGATGGCCTGCTAGTAAAGGATCCAACTGAGATTCAAATACAAGCCAGTCTCCTTTTAAAGTACTATCCTCAAGCAGCTTTAAGTAGGACTTAAACTCATTAGGGTATCTCATTGTATCTGAAGAGGGAGATAGAGTTGTAAATTTTCCCAAATTTATTTGAACTGGAACCCAATTTATTGTATAACATCTACTAAAATGTCACAGAGCATTGGATAAATGCCACTACGGAAGAATATCCTCCCATAATTTAAAACATACAAGGTTTCTAAACTTGTGAATTAATGGGGTTATCCGATGGTTGTGGAAACATAACTCTGTTTTAGAATTATGTAACATTTCCTTAAAGCAGGTCAGCTTTGGATATTTGTATTGACCATTTTATAAATACATCACACAGATTCAGTGTACAAATATTTGGATGTCTGTGTTTTGAACTCTAGCCTAAATTAACTCATGTCTTTATTTCTTATTTCCAGATGGTGTGTGTCACAGTAAGTAGGATAAACACAAAAGTAAACAGGAAAGGAGTCATATAACTAATAACAAGTTCTCCAAAATTTGTTTCTACAGGTATACAACTATTTTGCAGTAAACACATGAGGGAAATTTTATCATACTATAATTTCTTCTGTTTTCAAAATACAGTTGGCAAGGTGAAGTAGTAGGCAGAAAAATAGTGCACTTTTACTGATTTTAGGTTGAGAGATTGCTTTAATTCCAAAACATCCAAATTTTAATTTATATAAACAAAATCATCATAGGGTAAACAAATGTAACATTTTTCCAACGTAATATCTAGATTAGATAGAAATCTTTTTTTTTTTTTGCATGGGGGTTGCAAAATTTAAAAAGAAATGTGCTTAATTAATGTTTTAAATAAATTGTGGATAAAAATTCAGTTGGCATTCTTTAAAACAGGAATTTTAAGGAAGCCCTTATGAACCAAGATGATCACAATTTGTGATAAATGTTTTAACTTTTCATTCCAAACATACGATTATTCTAAAAATTGGAAACAACCAGAGGGAGGTAAACCAGATCTATCTTTGTAAGGACTTTTTCTGAAAAAGCACTACTCAATTCAGTAAATTCAGTCTAAAATGAAATTATTTTTAGCAATATTGGCCTGTAAATCATAAAGTTGAATGAATCTGTGAACTGACTGAACTGACAAAATTTTTTACTGAAATTAATGCCCCATATACATTTTTTCAATTGAATATATAAAAATGAATAAAATGTAATTTAAATGAAATACACACTATGAAAAAAATTTAAAGTTCTTTCCAAACATCATTAATTTAAAATAATTTTAGCTTCAAACATTTTCAGGTATCTCAAAAAAATTGGTTTATATAATGCCATATTTGGGGATGATTGATAGTTTATATTTCCTTATGTTGTTTCAAGAAAACTGTCTATAACTCTTCTTTCAAAGGACATGAAATGAACAAAGGAGTAGACATGGTGGTGTACAACTATTATTCTCCAAATGCAAACACCCACAATAAACTCATATTCTTTTTTGCTTGTTTGTTTTTTGTTTTTGAGATGGAGTCTGGCTCTGTCGCCCAGGCTGGAGTGCAGAACCAAGCACATTGCAAGTACTCAGTAAGCCTAAGTGAATGAAAGAGTGAACAAAAGACAGAAGGAAGATGAAAATGCAAAATAATTTAAAAGGAAGAGGCATACGTCCTAAAGTTGCCAAATTTAGCTAACAAAATACAGGATGCCTGGTTTAATTTGAATTTCAGATCATCAACAAATAATTATTTAGTGTACGTCCTAAATGCTGCAAGAATTATATATAAATTATTCATATACATACTTAAAATTAAAATCTAACTGGGTATTCTGTATTTTATCTGGTAACCCCAACACCACCAAATCTACATAAAATGTTGCAAAACTACCAGGAAGTTGTTAAAATGTGGAGTGTAGACCACGTGCTGTGAAAACTACATAAGGAGCTGGTGCAATCCAAATAGTAACGTAAAACAAATAGAATAAAGTATACACAAAGAAAACTTCCATTTTTACATAAGCAAGCGGATGACTAAGAAAACCAAGGGCTAAGGGGAATGGTGTGTGTCCAAGGGAAAGGCTTGGAAGCAATGTTAAAAAACCTGTGTCCCAATCTCAGCTCTGTTGAGAAATTTTAGGCAAAAATGACAGAATTATCTTCTTTGATCTTCCCTTTCTATAGAGTAAAGTAACTGAAGATTCTCTATGTATCGACATGCTCTATGAATTTGTAGTTTTTTTAAGATCATCATCATTCACCCATAAAGCACATGTTTCTAAAAGAGACACATTTAATTCGTATTGCGATGACAATAAACATAGTTATGTGACTAAACAAGAAAAATAATGTCAGTGAATGTATGGTTAAGTGTATTTTTATTTGGGATGAATTTAAAAATATATACTGACTTTATAACAATTAGAATTGCATTATAGTTAATATAATAGTTAATATACTATATAACATAGTGAATCCTGTTGGGATTACTGGCATATAATCAGACATACCTCATATCCTAGAGTTTGATGCCATAAACATAACACAAAATATAATGAGTTTGCATTAATCTTGTTTAAACAACAGAGGTCAATTTTGCTTCTGTAATTCCTTTTAAGGGGTCAAGCGACAAATAGAAACAATACCAAAACAACAACAAAATCCAAAGCTATATCCTAAATTTCACAAGTATGTTCTAGGTATGATGCTTAAACAAAAGACAATAGAAAATGTTTTTGGAAATATCCCATTTAAGTTTTTACTGCATCTAATCAAAGTGTCCTTGACCATAAATGATTGAGGAATGACATTTGGACATTAAGGAAAAGATGATGGTGTGGTGAAATATAAAAATATAAGATGACAGAATTATCACCAAAAAATTATTGTGTATTGACTGGTCACCAAAGCAAATTTAACTTTAAATCTATAACAGGCATGGAACTGAAGACCAAAGGGAATTATTCTTGAGGATCTGGCTAAGTGACAAACCTGAAAGTGACAAGGTTCTTGCTGGGCAGCTTTAAGAAAGTTACCTAACCTTTCTGAGAACTGGAGAGACAGTTCCAATAGCCTAGTGAACACTACAGGCTGGCTTACTCAAGCCCTGTGTTGCACTAGGGAGTCAGGCTAAGGAATGTGTTTGCCAGATTCCCTTGCAGCTCCAGTTCTACTGAGACCTGGCCTCTACCAAAGATGAACACTCACATAAAATCTGAAAAAGAAAATTAGAGAGAAGCTACATTTCCGCTATTTCTCCTGCCAAGCACAGTTGCCAAGACATTTGTGGGGATGATTCTGAAGTGGTTTTTGAATCATTCCCGAAAGCTCAGCCTAAAGCTTGCTCCCAGAAGGTTTGGAACAATTTTATAAGCACCCAATTCCCTTCTTTAAATCCCTTTCAGAATATAAGAAATAGTTTCCAAATTTCTGCAACTGAACTGTGACCAGTACAGAGAAGATCTAAAGTCTCCCTCAATTATTTTTTTTTTTTTATTTTCTATTTTTTGAGACAGAGCTTTACTTTGTTGCCCAGGCTGGAGTGCAGTGGCACAATCTTGGCTCACTGCAATGTCTGCCTCCCATGTTCAAGCAATTCTCGTGTTTCAGCCTCCTGAGTAGCTGGGATTACAGGGGTGCACCACCATGCACAGCTGCCTTTTATTTTATTTTGTTTTTGTATTTTTTTAGTAGAGACGGGGTTTCACCATGTTGCCCAGGCTGGTCTCGAACTCCTGAGCTCGGGTAATCTGCCTGTTTTGGCCTCCCAAAGTGCTAGGATTACAGGAGTGAGCCACTGCTCCCTAGCCATTCTCCTCAATATTTTAATGAAAATTTTCTATACTGACATGCCTAGGCCATTTCCTATCCAATATAAATTTTTCTTAAAAAAAAAAAATCCAGGCCAGGTACAGTGACTCACACCTGTAGTCCCAGGACTTTGGGAGTCCAAAGTAGGAGGATCACTTGAGCCCAGGAGTTTGAGACCAGCTTGGGCAACAAGGCAAAAACCTTGTTTGGGCAACAAGTCAAAACTACAAAAGTTAGCTGGGTATGGTGGTGTGCACCTGTAGTCCCAGCTACTCAGGAAGCTGAAGCAGGAGGATTGCTTCAGGCCGGAATTTAAGGATGCAGTGAGCCATGGTTGTGCCACTGTACTACAGCCTGGGCGCCTGGGCGACTGGGTGAGACCCTGTCTCAAAAATACAAACAAACAAACAAACAACAAAAAATAACCCAAGTCATTTGAAGCCCTTCACACATTAAATGCAGGTTGTAATAACTGAGAATACATGAGTAAATGTTGACAATAATTAAAATGCTTCTCTCCAGAGAAGGAATAAAGATCTCCTGCCTTAGCTCCTACTTATTATATTTTGTGCACTTACCTGCTACAGCTGCATCCAGTTCATCATCATCAAAGGAGTCCTGTGTGGCAAAGTCACTCAAAGGAGACAGTGGATAAGATGTATTGAGATTCAAGCCCAGCATGAAGTTGTGTACCTTCCCAGCACGGCCTTCTCTGGTATTGAATAAAGCTGAATCACTCACCAAGGCCATTATCATACGATGAATCCAACTTGCTTGATTATCACTTTGATACTCCCTTCCAGCATCTTCATTTTCAGTGCCTAGAGAAAAAGAAAAGGTCACTATACAGACTCCAAAATGCATGTTTAAAAAGGGATCTTTGGGCCAGGCAAGGTGGCTCACGCCTGTAATCCCAGCGCTTTCGGAGTCCAAGGCAGGCAGATCATGAGGTCAAGAGATAGAGACCATCCTGGCCAACAAGGTGAAATCCCATCTCTACTAAAAATACAAAAAAAAAAAAAAAAATTAGCTGGGCATGGTGGCATGCACCTGTAGTCCCAGCTACTCAGGAGGCTGAGGCAGGAGAATCGCTTGAACCCGGAGGAGTTCAAGTGAGCCAATCACTTGAGGAGGAGGTTGCAGTGAGCCGATATCGCACCACTGCACTCCAGCCTGGCAAGAGAGCAAGACTCTGTCTGACCAAAAAAATAAAAAATAAAAAAAAGGGATCTTCTTTGGATAATTAAATGTTAAAATTAACAATGAAGCTCTATGTTTGGTTTAACATGTTTATTTGCCTAGATTAATATTGCAGTTAATCATTTTTGTTCTTAAGTTGTTCTTAGTCCACCTTTTACCTATAGTGCGTGTAAAGGGTGTATTCTTGCCAGTGCCACTTGGTCTATGCTCAGATTTCCGGGTAAATTTCTTCCATTTTCCCACTTTCCTTCTTTCCTGAATTGTTTTCTTCCATGCACTTGCATGCACACATATAATTTACACACAGAAAATCCACAGTGGTTAATTCTATCCTCTACATTTCTTAAGTTACCTTAAGAAATTTTATCCTGTTTAACAAACATTCAGGATTTCTGTAAAATGAGGAGTGAGAGCTAAAGGATTCAACATATATTTGCTACTAAATAAACACCCTTATGACGTATTGATTTTATGACCTGTCATTTCATCCTTGCTTATAAAGTTGGGGATTTAAAAGCCTTTAATTTAAACAAATGCCTAAACATTTTAAAATTCAGCAATCACCCCAAAGAAGCAGTTTTAAATGGCTTTTTCCTTAAAACCTATGCATACATCATTTCTCCTGGGAAACTATATTGTATGGTCATTTATAGCATTGGCTCCAGAATCCGACTCCTTGGGTACCAACCCTCTCTCCACTATTTGCTAATTACTTTCCCCTTCTCTTCCTTCATTTCTTCATTGATAAACCTCCTAAAATTGTGAGAATTAACTGTGTTTGTGCATCTATGTAATGTTCTTAGAAAAGTGCCCGGCTCATATTAAATTCTTTTTTTTTTATTATTATACTTTAAGTTCTAGGGTACATGTGCATAACGTGCAGGCTTGTTACATATGTATACTTGTGCCATGTTGGTGTGCTGCACCCATCAACTCGTCAGCACCCATCAATTCATCATTTATATCAGGTATAACTCCCCAGTGCAATCCCTCCCCCCTCCCCCCTCCCCATGATAGGCCCCATTGTGTGATGTTCCCCTTCCCGAGTCCAAGTGAACTCATCGTTCAGTTCCCACCTATGAGTGAGAACATGCGGTGTTTGGTTTTCTCTTCTTGTGATAGTTTGCTAAGAATGATGGTTTCCAGCTGCATCCATGTCCCTACAAAGGACGCAAACTCATCCTTTTTTATGGCTGCATAGTATTCCATGGTGTATATGTGCCACATTTTCTTAATCCAGTCTGTCACTGATGGACATTTGGGTTGATTCCAAGTCTTTGCTATTGTGAATAGTGCCGCAATAAACATACATGTGCATGTGTCTTTGTAGTAGAATAATTTATAATCCTTTGGGTATATACCCAGTAGTGGGATGGCTGGGTCATATGGTACTTAATAAATACTAGCTAGTAGCAGAAACAGTTGTAGCAGCAGCAGCAGAAGCATCATCATCATCAATCTTATTTATTCATAATCAAAATCAAAGAACAATTTATGGTAGTGTATAACTTCACCTGCCTAAATCCCGCTTTTTCTGATTTCTGGGAACCCTGTATGTAAATATTCACACATTTATAAAACTGTGTATGTATATGTATGTGACTGTGTGTGTGTGTGTGTGTGTGTGTGTGTGTTGAGATAAAGAGAAAGAAAAGACATTCTATAGTCAGCTCCATAATTTTCAATAAATGTAAACTAAACATACACAAAACCATCATAAATATATATTTTTTATTATACTTTAAGTTCTAGGGTACATGTGCACAACATGCAGGTTTGATACATAGGTATACATGCGTTATGTTGGTTTGCTGCACCCATCAACTCGTCATTTCCTTTAGGTATTTCTCCTAATGCTATCCCTCCACCAGCCCCTCACCCCGCCGACAGGCCCCGGTATGTGCTGTTCCCCACCCTGTGTCCAAGTGTTCTATTGTTCAATTCCCACCTATGAGTGAGAACATACGGTGTTTGGTTTTCTGTCTTTGTGATAGTTTGCCGAGAATGATTGTTTCCCGCTTCATGCACGTCCCTGCAAAGGACATGAACTCATCCTTTTTATGGTTGCATAGTATTCCATGGCATATATGTGCCACATTTTCTTAATCCAGTCTATCACTGATGGACATTTGTGTTGGTTCCAACTCTTTGCTATTGTGAATAGTGCCACAATAAACATATGTGTGCATGTGTCTTTATGATTTATAATCCTTATCTTCACAGTTATTTGTTTCACTGAGCTGAGTAAATGAAGAGATCTTTCATTCAGTAACCAATCCAGATGACTATATAGTCACCAAAAACAAATACACTATTTTCTACTCTTACACTTTTCTAACGCCAAACAGGGCGAAAAATGTCTTTTACTAGAACAATTCAGGCTTTAAAGTGAATGATTTCTATCTCCAGTTACACAGGATATAAATGAGATATGCAATTATTTCCAAAGATTTTGGGGCTATGGCTTCTTACTTTTCTTCTTCTTATCCAATAAGCTGGATATCTTCCATACCAGGATACCTTTGATAACGGCATCGCTTGTGGGACAAAACCAACAGTCAACATATAAATGATACTTATTGCTTACTGGTCATACCAGTAATAGTACATTTCTATTTGCATCACCCTTTACAACTTAAAGCCCTTTTGTCTGCATTTGCTAATTTAATGATTGCAACGATTCTGTGAGAGAAGGTAATGGTTCCAGGATAGGTTTGAAGAAACTAAAGATGAAAATATCTAAAACTTTGCTCAAAATCATTTGACTACATATGAAAGAGTCTCAAGACAATAAAAGGATAAGCCACAGATTGAAATAAATTATTTGCAACGGACATATTTGATTAAAAACATGTAATACAAAACATACAAAGAACACTTAAAACTCAATAATAAGAAAACAACCCCAATCCAAAAATGGGCCAAAGGCTTGAACTGATACCTCATCAAAAAAGATATACAGATGGCAAATATGCATATGAGAAGATGCTTCAAGTTAAATGTCATTTGATAAATGCAAATTAAAACAATAAAAAGATACTACTACATATCTGTTAGAATGACCAATATCCAAAGCATAGATAATACCAGATGTTTAAAAGATGTGGAGCAACAAGAACTCTCATTCATGGCTGGTAGGGAATGCAAAATGGTACAGCCACTTTGGAAGACCGTTTGACAGTTTCTCACAAAACTAAATATGCTATTACCATATGATCCTCAATTGTGCTCCATCGTATTCACCCAAATAAATTGAAAAATCTATGTCTACACCAAAATGTGAACATAGATTTTTCTAGCAGTTTTATTCATAATGTCCAAAACTTGAAAGTAAAGTTCAAGTTTTCTAAGTTCACCTTCTTCAGCAGGTGAATGAATAACTAAATGGTGGCACAACCAGACAGTGGAATATTATTCAGTGCTTAAAAAAAAAAAAGTTATGAAGCCAAGAGAAAACATAGAGGGACTTTAAATGTACACTACTAAGTGAAAGATCTGAAAAGTCTACATCATTGTTTGATTCTGACTATAAGACATTCTGGAAAAGGCAAAGCAATAGAGAGAGAGTAAAATGATTAGTGCTTGTTAGGGGTAGGGGGAGCGGGGGACAGGCAGGAGACAGGATTTTTAGAGCAATGAAACTAGTGTGTGTGACATATATAATGATGAATATATGTCATTACATATTTGTCAAAACCCACAGAATATACACCAACAGTTGAGTCCTAATGTAAACTGTGGATTTTGACTGATAATAATGTCAACCTAAGTTCATCAGTTGTCACAAATGTACCACTCTGGTGTGGAATGTTTATAGTGGGGGAGGCGGTGGGGGGATGGAAGGTGGACAGGCGACATATGACATATGGTAATTCTGTACTTTGTGCTCAGTTTTGCTTTGAGCCTAAAACTGTTCTAAAAACTCTATGTAAAAGAGAAAAAATAAATACTAAGAGCCGAAAAGAAAACCTTAACCACATAACTAAATATCATGCTGAAAGCAAGGCTGGTCCTAAAACCAAAGCAGCCATATTCAACAGTCCTTGAACTTTTCAGCCTCAAGACTCAGCTAGTACTGTAGGGGTTATCAAATGTACTGACCATCTATAGAAATACTTAATATGGAGAAACTGTTATTCTATCTCCTCAGTAGCCCCTAAATCAATACACAAATAATTCTAGAGATGCTAGGCATACGATATCTATCCCCTTTACAATGGCTGGCTTCCTTCATTAAAAGGAAATTCAAAACAAAAAGAACTTCAACAACTAAAATATATATAAATTTTAAATTTTAAAAATGAAGGAGCCAGGATGAAGACTTGCTTCCTTCCAGGGCAGGGTTCTTTTGGGGTTCCTGAATAATGATCAGGGCTGCTGGCCATTATTTGATTAGGCAGATCATGGGCTGCATAACGCAGCAGGACAGTGCGGCAAATCAGGGCTGAACCCAGCTTGCACTGATCTAGCCAAGCCTGGTGCCCAGGTGAAAGCGTTGGCTGCCCAAGGAAGGAATCATCTTTTTTAATGTTTGCAAGACACCACACACTAGCCAAGCCATGGCCCTGTGCAGCTACATTCTCCAGAGAAGGCAGCTTTTCTCTAATTCACACAAACACAGCTTCTGAGGAAGTAATAGCCCAGCTATGAAGAAAGAATTTTAATTTTAGTAATAATTAAGCAAGGAAAAAACAGGCTCTTCCATGCCTAGTGGAATTAATTAAGTTTTGGATCAGAAAGCATCTAATATCTTCTAAAATCTAGATGATCATATTGAAATTGTAATAGGACAGATACATCCAGTTCTTATAAAGTCTTCCATTTGTTTTGTTTTGTTTTTGTTTTTGTTTGTTTGTTGGCTCTTTTTTAACTATTGGGAACATTTTTATAAATAGCTATTTCAAAACACAGTGTCAAAATAACCTATTTTACCACAAAACATTCAAAACAAATATGACCTTCATACTTGTTGCCAATCCGATCCTCACGTTATCTCTGCCCCAAGTCCATCACCAACTATCACGATCCACACCAAACTGAAAACTACCTTGCCAAAATGTGAAAGGGCTCATTTGTACTATCGAATAATATACGCAACAAGTTATTGATACTTTTACCCCACTTCATCACCAATCCCGTCTCAAGAAAGGGAGTGTAGCCAGTAGAATAAGGGTCAGAAATGGAGTGAGAATACAATTTTTCATGTTACTTAATAACAAAATTCTAGAAGACAAAATTTTAATTTTTAAAGCCATCTAAAAAGGTTCCCAAATCACAGTAACCATGCTGAGAAGCCCAGTGCTCTATCTACCATCTCGGATCTGTTCATTTGTTCAACTTATAGTATTTTTGAGGTATTCAAACAAAATGAATTAGGGATATATATGTGCTGCCTACTTTGTTAGATATGCAACATGCAATCCTCGCTCTCAACAGAAAACTACAATTTTATCACTTCCGTGTCTGAAGTGGAGATTGCCATCAGCATCTTGAGTGAGAAAATCAGACAAAGTGTTCATATCCTTTCCTCATGGATCTCAGCCAGAGAAATTCCTGGCTCACTCACCTTTGGGTTCGTGTGATTCATCATCACTGTCCGAACTATCATTACTCACAATATGCTTTGTTGTAAGATTTTCTGTGGAAAGAAAACAAAAAAATTGAAGCACTTCAGGTGTCAAAATTAACAATTAAATGTATTATAAAGAAGTAATCTGAGCAAAACCACAGAGTGAGATCTACTAGCTCTACTAGTATAAATTCAAATCCATTTAATAATTCTAGATTTATTATATTTAATTATGTTTTCAGATTTCTCACTGGAAACAAAACTTCCTGGCACATGAAAAATTAGTTTATATTTATTAATTCATGATTTAAAGAGGATAATTTTTATGTTTATCATAATTCTGAAAAAAATAACAACTTGATTATAGGAAGCTCCTTGTTATACCAAAAAATATGCCTTTTTCTTTATTAGATATTTTTAAGTGGTGTTTATGAAGATAAAGGATAAAACCAAAATCTACAGGTGAGTTACAAAACATTTTTCTTAAAACGAATGCAAGATACTAACATAAATTATCTTTTGACTTTCAATAATATTTAAAATTATCAGTTGAAATTCACCTTTTGGTGTCGAGAATTTGTGCTTCCTGCAGAACATATTAAGAGAGCAGTTATAAAAACTAAAATAACAACCAGAAATCCTTAAGGCAAAGACAGCAGTAAAATCTAGCATAATAACTAGTTATCTTTCTTCTTTTTTTTTTTTTAAACGGTTACCCAGGCTGGCCTGCAGTGGCAGGATCTCTGCTCAGTTCAACCTCTGCCTCTGGGCTCAAGCAACCCGTCCACCTTAGCCTCCTGAGTAGCTGGGACTATAGGCAGAGGCCGTCATACAAGAAAGAAAGAAAGAAAGAAAGAAAGAAAGAAAGAAAGAAAGAAGAAAGAAAGAAAGAAAGAAAGAAAGAAAGAAAGAAAGGAAGGAAGGAAGGAAGGAAGGAAGGAAGGAAGGAAGGAAGGAAGGAAG